>NC_044978.1:180510366-180810366 GCF_008728515.1 Papio anubis | reverse complement strand
ATCTGCCCAAGGGCACTGAGAACATCGTCAACTTAAAAAAGCGTGCATGTGTATACACGGCAGCATCATTTATAATAGCCAAAAAAGTGGAAATAACCCAAATGTCCACTGACCGATGAATGGACAAAGAGGACTATCCATACAGCAAAATATTATTTGGCCATAAAAAAGAATGAAATGCTGTTACATACCTTGACAACATTACACAAAATGATAGAAGCCAGACACAAAAGGCCACTAAAGTGATTCCATTTACATAAATGTCCAAAATAGGCAAATCCATAGAGATATAAGTAGATTAGTGGTTGCCAGGGCTGGGAGTAGAGAGAAAAGGTGGGTGACTGCTAAGGGGTATGGGGTTTCTTTGGGGGGTAATGAAAGTGGTCTAAGCCCGGTGCAGTGGCTCATGCCTATAATCCCACCACTATGGGAGCCTGAGGTGGGAGGATCTCTTGAGTCCAGGAGTTCAAGACCAGCCGGGACAACATAGTGAGACCCCATCTCTAAAAATTTAACAAAATGAGCTGAGCATAGTGATGTGTGCCTGTAGTCCCAGTTACTCGGGAGAATTGCTTGAGCCCAGGAGGTCAAGGCAGCAGTGCGCTGAGATCACATCACTGCACTCCAGCCTGGTGACAGAGCAAGACCCTGCCTCAAAACAGAAGACAAAAGAGGCCGGGTGTGGTGGCTCATGCCTGTAATCCCAGCATTCTGGGAGGCCAAGGCGAGTCGATCACTTGAGATCAGGAGTTTGAGACCAGCCTGGCCAACATGGTGAAACCCTATCTCTACTAAAAAACAACAAACAAATAAAAAAATTAGCTGGGCTGTCAGCAGACACTTGTAATTCCAGCTACTTGGGAGGCTGAGGCAGGAGAATCGCTTGAACCAGGGAGGTGGAGGTTGTGGTGAGCGTAGATTGCAACACTGCATTCCAGCCTGGGTGATAGGGCCAGCGATACTCCGTCTCAAAAAAATAATAATATAAAAAAAAAGAAAGAAAGGAAAAAAAGAAAATCCTCTAAAATTAGATAGTAAAATTTAAAAGTGGGGTGGCGGTTACACCTCAATTCTATGAATATGCTTTAAAAACACTGAATTGTATAATTAAAAGGGTGAATTTTACAGTATGTGAATTATATCTCAATAAAACTATTATTAAAAAAGAAGCCCCCAATAAATGTTGGTGGATCAATGGAAGAATTTTTCCCAACTGGGAAATGAGGAGGGTGGAGATGAATCTGAGATGCTGAGGGGTCCTGTCGCCTTGTGCCTGGGCTGGCTGTTCATCCTTATGATGCCAGGGACAGACGGGTACAGCAGGTGCGGAGGTGGGTGGAGAGAAAGGGCCTTCTGAGGCCAAGACCCCAACCTCACAGTGTCCCCCTAGACGAATCCAGAAGTAACGACCCCTAGGCAGCAGCAAATGCTGCTTAGCGCCTCTTAGCAAAGAAGAGTCCAGAAGGTTCTAGCTATGATTTATCGTTATTATTCTCCTCGCCTCACCCCTTCCATCTGCTTGCTGGAGGTTCCACACGTCAGACATTGAACAGCCCGCCTCTCACAGTGTGCGCTGCCCCCGCCACCTCCCCTGGTCAGAGGCACCCTGACATCCCTCCCTCAATGCTGACCAGAATGAGGGCTATTCTACGTCCCGTCTGCTTCCCCTAAAGCGAGCTCCTTGAGGCATACAGAGCATCCTATGCTCTCTGAACCTGCAGAGCCCAACTCAGGGCCTGGGGATGGATGAATAGCTGGGTCACCCTGGGCTGTTGTGTGGGTTGTGCACTGCTCAAAAGTGCCTGGTCAAGGCAGCGGGTCAAGGCTGAAGTTCAGCTCACTCTGCTCACTACTCATCAAGCTGAACAGCCCAAAACTGCATGGGCTTGGAGGCAAGCCTTTTCTTAATTTCCAGAAAGATTGGTAGAGAGGCTAGCTGCCACCCAGGAGGGAGGGAGAGAGGGGAAGAAGAGAGAGGGGAAAAGGCAAGGGAATGTGATCTATTTTAAGTGCTCAAAATTTGTGTCCACAAACATTTAACAGTGTGCCCCCTGGGTTAAACTTCCCATTTGAAAGGGAATGAGTGTGCATTCGGCATAATAGGCTAAGTTACACAATAGTAACAAACACAATCCAGGTAAGTGCACACACTAAGGTTTATTTCTTGCTCACATTGAGTGCCCCCTGTGGGAACACTGCTCCACGTGGTCACTCGGGGATCCACGCTGACGAAGGCTCCACCATGTTGTGGCTGCACCATCCAGTCCCTGTGGCCTTCTCCACCATCCTGAGGCTCCCTCTGTCACTTCTGTTCACTTTGAATTTATCAGTGCCGGTCACCTGCCCCTCCCTGCACTGCACAGGCTGAAGTGTAATCTTCTGTGTGCCTGCAGGGGAGGAAAATCAGGTATTGGGAGCACTAGTCATGTCTGCACAAGGTGTCAGCTGATCCGTGATGCTCCACTGCCAGCCACATGGCTCAAAACCCAAACCTGGCTCACAGAGTGGTCTCCAAACTACAGGGACCTAGCACTCCCCTGGGAACTTGTCAACATAGGGGTTCCCACTCCCAGAAACTGGTGCAGTAGGACCAAGCTGGGAGCCCAGGTGTAACAGGCTCCCCTGGGATTCCAATGCAGTGGCCCTGGGGTGAGTGGCACTGACCACAGGGTGAAGTGCCACCTGCAGCCCCATGAGTCCTGAGGAGGTCTCCTGCCTCTTCCCCCTCTCGCACTCCCCTGCCCACACCCTAAACCCCAAACCTCTCACCCCTCACCCCAGTGGGCATCAAACCATACACAGAGCTCCTCCTGGGCTTGTGAATGCCCCCTTCGTGTACCCAGAACCCCTTACCCTGGTCTCTAGGCCCATCCTTCATGCTCAGTTCCAATGTCTCCTCCTACAGGCAGTCTTCCTGGATCTGCTGATTGAAAATAATTGGCCCTTCCCCTGATCTCCAGCATGTTGTTGTTTTAGTGCTTCTTTTTAGCCCATGTTTTCATCAGTGGACACTGCCAGGCACCCCCTGAGGGCAGGGTGCCAGCTAGGGGTTCCCTGTGTGCAAAAGTGACATGGGACACAGGAATGAGTATGATTCAGCTCCTGCCTCAAAGTGCCAGGTCCAGGGTTGCTGACACACTGGCTAAGTGGGAATTCCCTGACCATTTGCATTGTCACATCAAGGGCTCTGAGAAAGTCTGCAAATAAAAGTACAAAGCCATTGAGCCAGGCGTGGTGAGGGATGCCTGTAATCCCAGCCACTCGGGAGGCTGAGGTGGGAGGATTGAGCCCAGGAGCTCCAGTCCAGCCTGAGCAACATAGCAACAGTCTGTCTTAAAAAAATTTTTTTTTAATTAATTTAATTTAAAAAGCCACTGAGCTTCGTTTGATCTGATGTCTCCCAAGATTATCTTTGACTTAAGAATTCCTGGTTCACACCAGGAGGAGCAAGATGCTTCTGGGAATGTGGTTTGAGAAATGCTGTTCATGGTGAAGCCACATCTGCAAAGAGCTATTTCTATCACGGGATGCGGCCAACAGACGGAAGCCACTGAGCCCTGCTCCTCAGAAGGTGCTGGGCCCAGCAGAACTCCTGTCCTGAGTGCAGGCAGGCCTGAAGGAGCATCGGCCAGACACTGGACACGTGCACACCGCCCCTCTCTGTCCCCACAGAGATGCTTCTGCTCAGGGCTGAGGGCTCCCAGATCACAGATGTGGAAACAGGCTCCCGTGGAGCTGGCGGTGTTCAGATACGAGTCTTTCCAGGATATGAGACCTGCCCTGACTATACCGCCTCCTTCATTACATCCTGCATATAGTTGGTACTCTGAAATTGCTTTCTGGACACAAGAATAAAGAAACAGGATTCAGAAACAGGGGAATGGGAAGGATAGGAAGAACCTCGGGGGAGGCTGGAGCGGCTCTGGAGAGGACCTGAGCTGAGAGCGGCTGGATTAAGTTGACCTGGAATCAAAGAGTTCCCTATACTCCAGGTTTTACGGTAACTGGAACAGGCTCCGAATCCCTGGAGCCCCAGGTCCAGGGTGACATCTGAGCTCAGCGAACCGAATTTTGAATCTAAAACTCGACACTCGATTCAGTTACTGGACAATATTGAAGTATGTTTGGAACAACTTCTGTCTAAGAATCTGCTTTCTCAACTGTAAATGTTACGATAGCTATATTCAGATAAAGTATTTCCAGTAAAATTTCAGCATCTGAATTGAAATGTGTTGTAAGTAAAAAATGCATGCTTTTGCGCTCTCCAAAGAGAGTCCGAAACATGTAAAGCATCTTAATATTTTTATATTGATTGCATACTGACATAATTTTGAACATGTTGGATGAAATTATTAACACCTGTTTCTTCTTTAATGTAGCTACTAGAAAATTTACATCACATATGTGGTTCACAGTCATAGTTTCTATTGGACAATGTCGCCTTAAAGCCTATAATATTTTGATAAAATGGAAATACAGAGTTTGTGGAAATTTTATGACTGTTTTTTACTTATCTGGGCGGAGTACTTGGAATGTCCTAATTCAATCCCCTTGTTTTACAAATAGGAAACCTGAGGCCAGAGAAGGCAAGTAAGTTGCCTGGGTCACACAGCATGTGGATGGAGCTGGGCCCATAGCTTGGCACTTGCTCCAGGCAGGCTTGGAGGTGCCAGCTGCTCTAGACCAACCTAAACCAGGCTCCCCAGTCCCCCTTTTTTCAGATACGCCTTGCAGGAACACAGATCTGCAGGCCACTAGAACCAAGCAAGATGCCAACACGCCTGACACCCAACCCAGGTCAGAAGATTACCCCAGGACAAGTAGCAAGGAGACATTGTAAGGGCTTTTCCTGGTTGGCGAAGACCACAGGCTGCTGTCCGAGGGAAGGGCCTGGAGTCCCTGACACTTGGCCCTCTGTGCACAGCGCCCAAAGCCTCACCTTCCAACTACGAAGAGAAAAATATTCCCTCTGTGAAAAGGTGGGCTGTATCCAGCAGAGGGTCTCCTGTCCAGCTCATGTTACGGCAGGAGCAATTCCTCCTCTCTGAACAGAGTGCAGCATTGTGGGGGTGGAGACCCGGCTGAGACGGGTGGGCCTCCTCCCCCTGCCCGCTGCTCCATCGTGGACGTCTTCTCTCAGAGCCTCGATCTTCCCATCTGTGAAATGGGCGTATGAAGCGCGGGATGAAGCCTTTTCATGAGGTTGTGAGACGGGTCCAACCATGGCAGCTGTCATGGGCTGAACTGTGTCCTCCCAAAATGTGTTTGGGGAGTTCCTGGCCGGCAGTACCTCAGAACGGGAGCTTATTTGGAAATAGGGTCTTCCTGAGGTAGGCAAGCTGAAATGCAGGCAGGGCCCTACCCCAAGCTGAGTGGTGTATGAGGACAAACGGAACTTTGGACACAGACTCACTAGAGGGAGGGCAGTGTGAAGCCAAGGAGAAGGTGGGCACTCGGCTGGCACCCTGTGGCCTCCAGCCCCAGACTGTTGGTGACCATCAGAAGCTGGAGGGGTCAGGATGGGTTCTCCTCTAGAGCCTCTGGAGGGGCACAGCCCTGCTGACGCCTGGGGCTCAGACTTGTGGTCCCCAGAACTGCAGAGAAAACATTTCAATTGTCTGAAACCCGCCGCCTGTGGCCGTTGGTCCTGGCAGCCCCAGGACACGCACAGAGACACGCAGGGCAGCTCTCCTGGGGACTCCCGGCCCCAGCGTGCGGTCTTCAACTATCATCAGGCCCATATGGGTGCAACCCCCAGGATTTTTCTCCCTCTCTTCCAAGCCTCTGCCCTTGCTGGGTGGGGCAAGAGGAAATGGGGACCCTCACAGGAGGTCTCCGAGTTGGAACAGCCCCTACAGGCATCGGGTGTGGTCTACCATTGTCACTTAACTCCATCCTCAGCCTGGAGTCCTCAGATGAGGGTTCTCTGCCTTTGCTTCCTGTCAGGGGGACCCGATAGGAGGGACACAGGTGGGCAGGTGACAAAGGAAGTGGCCATGGGTGTGTCCCAAGCCCTGTGGGTGTTGGTTTCTCTGGGCCTCCTTCTCCCACAGTCCCACAACCCCCTAAGCGCACCCGTGTGCCAAAGAGTGTCTCACGTGGCAAGCCTGGCACCCGATGGGCACACAGTGAGTCTGTTGACTGAATGAGTGAAGGTAGACGGGGTGCTGGCTGGGGCTGGGTAACGAGTGGAAGGGCGGGCCACCCAGGTTGCAGACTGCTGGGAAGAGGGTAGGGGTTCCCAGGAGCCCCAAGCTCAGCCCAGCACTCTCCTGACCCTCACATTTCTACCCCTCAGAGCTAACCTCTCCCTGCACCCACCTGCCTGTGGGGAGCCTCTGCACAGTGTGGGAGTCCCGGGCACCACCTTGGGGTGGTCAGCTCTGCCCCGACTCCTTCTGGTGGGGTTCCTGGAGGTGCTGTCTCCATTCCGACCACCCCAGTCCCCACTGGCCCTGCTGAAGCCCATCGTGGCCCCTCCAAGCACTGTCCTTTACCCTGACCTCGGGCTGCAGGATTAAGCCCAGGCTCCTGGCTGGGGTGGAGGCTGTGCCCTCCTCCAGGCCTGGCCTCTGCTGCCCTCCCTGGCCAGCTGCCTGGACTCCAGGCCTCTCAGGCTCCCACAGCATCCGCACCTCGCCCCACAACACATGACTCATCCAGGATCGCCTCCACCACACCCTATCCCACCTCCTACCTTTGTTCACACCATCCCTTCGGTTCAGAATATCCTTCCGGCTACCTGCCCCTCCGTCTCCCTGTAACACCAGTGTTAGCGCCTGCCCTTCCCCGCGGGAGGGCGTCACCACTCCACTCACCCAACCCTGCGACTCGGTCTCCGCTCCTGGTCTGGATCTGGCATCGCTCCTGCTGCACCCAGGCTCCTCAGAGGCTGGGACTGTTGCTGCCAGCGCTGTCCGGAATTCTGGTCTCCAGGACGGTGCCCTCATGTGCTGGGTGCCCCAGAGAGTACACTGCTTCTCCAGACACAGCTGTTCCCTTGGCCGGACTGGGCTCCCCCAGGGCAGGGACCCTGGAATCCACTTCTGGGCCCCCGTGCCTAGCTTCTGGAATTCTGAACGGCATTCCCATTTGCAAACACAAAAACGGAGGCTTGGAGTACCTGAGCCAGCTGCCCGAGGAGCCATCGCTGCTGAGCATGGACACCAGACCCTGTGTGTCTGACCCAAGTCTGAGGGCCCCCTTTGGTTTGGGGCCCTTACGACATGGGAAGGACAGGCTGGGATCTGAAGAGGGTTCGGGTCTTCGTGGCAGAACAAAAGACCTGCGAATGGCCCCCACTCCCATCCCAGGCTTTCTTTCCCACAGCCTGAGCCCAGGGACCACCTAGATCCAGCTTGGGAGAGACCCAGGACCTTGACAGGACAGGACGCAGAGGTGGACATTCCCACAGCTTCCCTCCATGGCTCCCGGTGGGGCACAACATGCCCCGAGGGGCAGCTGAGAAGCGAAGGCGGCCAGCACGGTACTGCTAGAAGGTCTCTCATGGTTCATCACCGGTCGGGGCACCCTGTAAGCTCTGATGCCATCCAAGGGCCCTCTGTAGAAAGCACAGACACATCAGCTGGATACAAGACCCACTGAGGCCCACTCATGGATCACCAAAGGATCCGTGGGCCTCAGGCCAGGATGCCCTGGAAGGGAAACAGGAGGCCTGGGACCCACGGTCATCTCAGGCACGAATCTGCCACGGGCCTGTGGGTCAGTCTCTGGGCCTCTCGGGGCCTCCATTTCGCCATCATAAAACAAGAGCTTGAACTCCAACTCCCAAGTCCAAGGACTCTCCCTCCTGCTTCCCAGTGGGGTGGGCCTCCCTGCCGTCCTGGAAAGACCATCATTCCCACCAGCAGCCCAGGCCCGGGCACTGTGGGGACACATGTTCCTCCGCGCATGCCCCGAGGGCGGGCAGCAGGCTGGAGACAGCTCCAGGTAGAGACGGGAAGGCCTTGAACCTGTGCCCTGTGCCAAGGAGGCACCAACAGGAAACCATAAAGGGCTCAAGCTGGTTCCCAGGCAGGCAGCCCCTCTCGTCCCCAGACACGGCGGTGGGAGCGCAATGCAGGGTCTCCACCTCTCCTGACTCCTCCAAGCCCCAGCCCTGGCTCCGAGGGGCTGTGGTCAAGGAGAGCGTGATGAGTATTGACCCTGCATTCGCTGGGCAATCACTCACGTTATTTTGGGTAACAGGCCTTGGGTGAAGCCAACTGAGTGGCAATTTGTAAGAAAAATAACAGATGGGCTCAGCCAGCAAGGCAGACATCCAGTGAATGCGGCTGCAGGGAGGCGTGGAACCCGCTGGAGCCGCCTGAAACCCAGGCCTTCACGCCCCGCATCTGCCCCATTGCACTTTGTCGCAGAGCAGCTGTAACGACCTTGGCTGTCGTTTTCTGAGCACCTGTGACCGATGAGGAAGTGGTGGATCGGAGAGGTTGGGAGCCTTGCCCAAAGCCACACAGCCAGGGAACCCCAGTCCTCTGCGCTGGGAGTTCCTCCAGGTTGGCCTGATTCCAATGCCCGGGTTCCCTGCTCTGCACCACGCTGCCTCACAGGAGGCTGCACGCCCGGGGCCTGGGTGTGGGGGACAGGACGCACCCCACCCCTGTGTCTGAGCTCAGGGGAGATGGGGAGTCAGCCCCCGGGGCTGGGGAAGAACCAGGGCACTGGTGCAACTGAAAGGCTTTACAAGTCCTGGTTTTGGTGCTTTGTGGCCAAAGCTAACAGCATTCTCTTTTGTGAATTTTCCCCTCTGTGCAGGGCTTCCAAGTTGCCTCTCAAGACATACTGTCCCTTCTGCTTTAGCAACAAAACTCTTTGAAGATAGGGGTAGCCAGAGAGATGAAAGCAGAAATCAGTGAAAGAGGCTTCTGGGCTATCTCTAAAAGCTGAGAGGAGGCCCACCTTTGCCTCTTGCCCTTCCCCTTATTCCTGAATAAAAGGGGAATGCGAGGGCTGGTGCTTCAGCAGCCATTCTGTGACCTGGAAGATGAAACCTATCCACTAAGGATGGCAAAAAAAAAAAAAAAAAGCAAGATAGAAGGAGTCCCTGGGTTCCTGGCCACACTAGCCCGGGGCTGCCCACCTCCTGCTGTGGCCAGTGCTCTGTCAGCAGCCAAACACAGATTCTGACTGACCCAGTTTACAAAGGCCTCCTGTATTAGGGTATTGACCCTATTTCTTAAATGGAAGCCAAGTCATGGTAGCTCACCCAAGACAGAAAGTTTGTTTTGTTTCTCACAAACAAATGAGTGAAGCTGGTAAACCGTCCAGCGGGTAGGACAGCTCTGCCCCAGGTCACCAGGGACCTGGCTCCTTCTATGCAAGGTTCTGCTTTGCTCTAAGTAAACTGTCCTCACCTGACTATCACAGTCCCATTCCAGGCAGCCAGGAAGGAGAGTCTGAGGGTCACCCAACTTCCTGAGAAGACAAAGATCCAAATGTTGCCGGCTGCACATCTCATGCCCACTGGTCAGAACCTCATCATGTGACCAGGCTGAGCTGCAAGGGAGTCTGGGAAATGTAGTCTTTAGCTAAGTGTCCAACTGAAATGCAGAAGGGTTCAATTAGTAAAAGGCAAAAGGGGAGAATATGGCTAGGCATGGTGGCTCACGCCTGTAATCCCAGCACTTTGGGAGGCCGAGGCGGGTGCATCACCTGAGGTCAGGAGTTCAAGACCAGCCTGACCAATATAATGAAACCCCGTCTCTACTAAAAATACAGAAATTAGCTGGGTATGGTGGCAGGCACCTGTAATCTCAGCTACTTGGGAGGCTGAGACAGAATTGTTTGAACCCTGGAGATGGAGGTTGCAGTGAGCCAAGATCACACCACTGCACTCCAGCCTGGGCCACAAGAGTGAAACTCCATCTCAAAAAAACAGAGGGGGGAAGAATGGATCTCCCCTTTCCTCACCCTGAGATCAGATAAAAATGTATGAGTATTTTTAATCTTTTTATAAAGCTTTTTGATTTTGCCTTTATATCTTGAACCAGCCTGAGAGGAAGTGTGTGCCCTGAGCCAACCCATGGCCCCACCCTGCTGTCCCCTCCTGCTGATCCCTTCATGGTGTGGGAGCAAGAGCTGTCCATCCCCGCCCACCACTTCTCCCTGTCTTACCCCGCCTCGAATGGGTCCTGGAGGCCTGATGTGAAGGGCACATGTCCCTGCCCTCCAGCAGCTTGCAGCCTGGCAGCGGGGGTTTGGCAGATCCTGCTACACCTCCAGGGAAAGGCTCAGGGGCTGTCGGCCAGCCCTGGAGGGTAACAGCTGTGCCCAGGGCTGGGCTCTATCCACCAACAGGGCCCGGGCCCCACACAGGCTGGTGCTAGGGGAAACCTGAATGGGATGAAGAGCCTGACACTCACAAAGCCTGCTCAAATCAAGGTACACATTTGCCATAATGCCAGTGAAAATATCACTGCTGGGACATTCCTGTGTGTTTATATCAAGGAGGGGTGTTAAATTTCACACTGAGGCCTGGACACCTGCGGTGGTTATGCTGTGTGCCGACTTAGCTGGACTGTGGTGCCCAGCTGTTTGTCAAACTCCAGTCTAGATGTCGCTATGGAGGTATTTCTGAGGTGGGATTAATATCAATGTACTCTGGGGAAAGTGGATGACTGGTCATTGGATGGTGGGCCTCACCTAATCAATTGAAGGCCTGAAGCACAAACACTGAGGTTCCCAGAAGCAGCAGGAATTCCCTTCCAGGCTGCAACACAAACACTGCCTGGGCTGCCAGCCTGCTCCCTGTGGAATCTGTCCTCAACACTGCCACATCAGCTCTTGCCTGAACTTCCAGCCTGCCAACCTGCACTACAAATTTTGGGCTTGCCAGGCCACACGATCATGTGGACCAATTTCTTTAAGTTGCATACGCACTCCCTGTCTGTCTGTCTGTCTGTCTGACTATTCTATTGATTCTCTTTCTTTGGAGAACCCTATTTCCTAAGTACAATATAAAGAAAAACATTCAAAACATGAAGTCTAAAGTAACAGTAGTAAGTCCAACATCATCCAGCACACTTCAAACTACTTTGTAGCTATAATCACAGAGAGGGATACATTCTACATCCTAAATTAAATCTGCAAATACAGAAGTGTGCAAAACAATTTCAGTGAACAATGGGAATCCTAGCACATGAGAAGCACTCAACTTCTTTCTTCCCTCACATCCTTCTTATGCACGAAACACAGGTGTCCTTATAAGTACAGTGAGTCCCCACACAGCAGACACCAGCAGTCAACCATCCCTTAGCCAAGTACAGGAGTGACGCCCATGCCCCACCTCCGCTTCCCCCAGTGCCTGGAGGCCCTCTCCCGGTGGACTCCATGCAGGTGAGCCTGTCAGGTTCCTGCTCCAGCCTCATCACAGACCAGGAAGACCCACACTGTTAGATTCAATTTACAGACCTGGATTCAAGCCTCAGCTAACTGGCCACACAAGGCTGACCTCCACTGAGCGGCGGCGGTGAGGATGAAGCTGCTGTCTCATTCACCCGTTTATCAGTGATGATGCCTACCTCTGCAGCCCTGAGTAGTTTGCTGGGATGGCACAGCCTGAATCTTGTCCCCAAGGAGCTCACAGTCTCACAAGAAAGTCAGACGACAAACAGCCATGACGTCAGGGAATGCAAGGGAGGCAATGATGGGTGGACCCGAGACTGTTGGGGGGGGGGGGCGGGGGTCTCCTAGCAGAGCCTGGGGATCGGGGTGAGTGCCCTGGGCGGATGGCCAGCTGCCGGATGAGCCACCAAGTGCAGGAGTCCTGGCGGAGGTCCGGAAGGTTCTCTCACCTGGCACTTAGCAGGGCTTCATTCAGTGAGAGCCTCCTGGAGGCTGGTCAAGGATTCTCCCTCCAGGACACTCTGCAGCCCGGTGATGTGGCCAGGACCCTTGGAGACTCACAGCCTGTGCTTGGGAATGCATCTGCCCTCGCAGGTGTGAACTGGGAATGAAATGTGACCCAGAAGTCACAAAGAAAGGCTCAAGTATCTTTGGGAATGTCACCCACCGCAGCTGAGGAGGTTCACATGGGGGCGGGAAGGGCCTGGGGAGTGTGAGAGGCTGGGAGTGAGAGCCAAACTGCCTGCTGATCCACAGAAGCCTCTGGACTTGGTCTCTGAAAGCGGGATCCAGAGGAAGCTGGAAATAGGAGGTTCCTGTAGGGGGCCGGCCTGCCCTTCACCTCCCCACTCAATGTGGTGGGTCCCTGGGGATCTACTCCCTCCAGCCGACAGCAGCATGCTGGAAGGGAGCTTGGGGGCAGATGAATGACAGGACCATAGAAAACCAAGGGGAAAAGGCCACTAGTATAGAACAAACATGTGCTCGCAGTGCACGCCCAGCTGTGCAGGCTGTTCATGGGAAGCCACCGTGAGCACTAGGACCCGTCTCAGCTCAGTCCAAGGGAGAGAGGGAGGGAAGGGCCCTGAGTGCTTTTGAGTGGCATGTGACCAAGTGAACTTCCTACCTTCCAGACAGGCCATAGGCAGTTGATAGATTCCTTTTAAAAAAGAAAGAAAGAACCGAAAAAATGTGTCAAACAATCATGGCAGAAGCGTCCTATTTAGAAATACAGAGGCAGGTAGGAACAGAAAGAGCTGGCAGGGTTGACAGCTGTGTCCTCTGGTGGGGGTGGAATGAAGATTCTCTTCTGGGAGTGGTTTATGCTCTTTGTAGAAGTGAAGGATACTTTAAATTGTGTGCTGAGGAGCTCTGGTACAAATAAAGACCAGGAGGAGGAGAAGAGGCGGGGCAGGGGAAGGGGAGGAAGAAGGGGGCACTAGGTCCCTGGATTTAAATAGTTTAGGCGTCTACGTAGGCATTTTTCTTTCTTAAAAAATGGGGGATTCAGGTGGTGGCTACACAGGTGTGTACATTTATCAAAATTCCTCCGATTGCACTCTTAAATTTGCACTTTTCTCCCTCAGTACATTCACCTCCTTTTTTTTTTTTTTTTTTTTTTGAGACGGAGTCTGGCTCTGTCGCCCAGGCTGGAGTGCAGTGGCCAGATCTCAGCTCACTGCAAGCTCCGCCTCCCAGGTTCACGCCATTCTCCTGCCTCAGCCTCCCGAGTAGCTGGGACTACAGGCGCCCGCCACCACGCCCGGCTAATTTTTTGTGTTTTTAGTAGAGACGGGGTTTCACCGTGTTAGCTAGCCAGGATGGTCTCGATCTCCTGACCTCGTGAGCCACCGCGCCTGGCCATTCACCTCCCGTTTTTAAGCCGGAGGGGAGGGAGGGTTTCCATCTTCTACCGGTTATACGTTCGAATTTCGTGCCTTGGCGATGCATTGCCTGTTTAAAAAAATACATATATCATAGGGGGAAAACTTTATCAAAAACTCTAGTCGGGCGCAGTGGCTCAAGCCTGTAATCCCAACACTTTGGGAGGCCGAGGCAGAAGGACCACTTGAGTTTAGGAGTTCACGACGAGCCTGGGCAACATACAGCACCCCTTCTCTACAAAAAATAAAAACTAGCCGGGCGTGGTGACCGCGCCTGAAGTCCCAGCTACTCGGAGACTGAGATGGGAGGATCACTCGAGCCCAGGAAATGGAGGCTGCAGTGAGCCCTAATCGCGCCACTGCACTCCAGCCTGGGCTACACAGCAGACCCTGTCTCAAAAACAAACTGAAACTCTGGCTTCTCCAGGTAGTCGAACTTGGGATGCCTTTTGTTTTCAGTGCTTGTATTTTCTGAATTTTCAAAATAACGAACAGTCTCCTTGCGAGGAGAACTCCTCCTTTAAACGCAGTGCAGCCGCCGAGGAGGCGTCGGGGGCAGATGGGGTTGGACGCCGTCCCCACTTCCTCCCCTGCAGCCGCCTCCAGGCCGCCAGCCTCGCCCAGTCGGAGCCTCAGTCCTGGAGGGTCGGGCGGCGGAGGCCTTCGCCGGGAGTGGCATTCTTTTTGCCAGTGGGACCCCCTACCCAGGTAGGAGGCAGGAGGCGGGGTCCGGGACTGCCTCCCCTTCCTCCTTCCACCTTCCCCCGCGGCTTCCCTGCTGCACCGGGCCTCCCAGGTCTCACCCCGAGTTTCCGCACCCGGCGGGGCGCGGCTTCAGGCCCCCCTCGACCTGTGGAACCCGCAGCCCAGAAGCCTCTTTGCTAGCACGCAGGGGTCTCCCAGCTGCCGGATCGTCCCGTGGTTCTGCCCTGGGTCTGAGTCTGGAGGTTCGAGAAACATCTTTGGACTTTTCTGGTTGGATTGTGTCTAAATCGTGCATTTTGCGCGGCAGGGGACTCGAGGTCTTTGAGGATCCCAAACTGCCGCAGCCCCTCCCTCCCCCTCTCCTTGCCCCTGCCCCTGCCCGGGGAAGTGCGCTCCTCCAGGGTCATCCACAGGCGCAGTGCCGAGCCCCGGGCCCCACTTCCAGAAGCCGCGTCTCTACGGGCCAGTGGGTCCTGAGAGAACAGGGCTTCGGGCGCTCGGGGAGAGGCGGCGGAGGAGGGGTGAAGCCGAGGGGTGGCTTTTAACGAAAAAGAAGTTGAAGCATCAGCTAAGCCATTAGGGCTAATGCGATGTACTGTAAGACGGGGATCAATGCCGGGCCTCGGGGACCGGCGTGGGGGAGGGGGCAGCAGGCCGACCGCCCCCCAGCCGGGCGAGGCCCCCGCCCATTTGGGGGAAATGGATTTTCGCGATTTAAGAAACAAACCCAAATCAAATGAGCGAGGCCCGGATGTGCTGACGCTGCGGTTACGCGCGCGGAGCTGGAGCCCCGAGAGCGCTCTGGGAAGGGCGCAGCGGCGACCACGAGAGCGGTTGAGAAACTGAAGCGGAGAGGTCTGGAGAAGCAGAAAGAGATGCCGACAGGCAGAGAAAGAGCGAGACGGACACACCGAGGGGTTAGGGGGCAAAAGGAAGCAGCCTCAGGAAATTTTCGCAGAAGAAAAGAGGACGGCGCGGCTGGGGATGCGCTTCTGGGCCAGGGGCAGCAAGACTCCCAAGAACTCCCAGGACCCCAAGACCCAGGCGTCTATTTGAGCTCCTTTGAGTCCGTCAGGAGACCTAAGTCCATGCAGGACGGAGAGGCCCCGACCCCTACCTTGACCAGTCCCCTCGCCGGGACGTCAGGCGGGGAGTGCCCCCTGAGCGCAGGGCCCCGGGCGTCCGGGCCCTTGCTTCTGGCGGCCGGGAGAGGTTGGCACCATGACACGCACACATACACCAATGCCCCGGGCCCGCTAGGGACGCTGAGCTCCAGGCAAGGAAAAGCGAAGGTCCTGAAGTCGGTCCTGAGTACATTCCTCCGCTGGGCCCCGCCGAGAATGAAACTCTCGGAGGATCGCCACTGGGAGGTCCTGGGGGGACACTGGGGTGGGCGAGCTTCCTCAAAGACTCGGTTTCCACTGGGCCCTCCCATTCCCTCCTCTCTTCGTCACGCGGAGCAGGGCGGGGAGGGAATAATCCCTCTGGTTCCTGGGGCACCTGTTGTGGTGGGGTGCGCCCTCCTGGCTGGACCCACCCCTTGCTGGGTGCAGGAGCAGTGGGGAGGAAGGAGGCCGGTGGCTTTGGCTTCTGAGTAGCCCACCTCTGCCTCTCCTGGGGCCACATTGGGCTTATCTGTAAAATGGGCACAGGTGAGATGGGGTTGGCCAAGGTCTCTTTTAGCAGGCTAAGGGTCTGCTGGGGAGGCGGGTTCACTCCAAGGCTGGCACACCCCCCCATCCCACACCTCTTGACAGTGCCACCCTCCAGGATGTGAGGAACCCTAGGCAAATATGGGGGACTCCTGTCTATATAAACAGTTTTAGTCACCCCAAATTCAGCATGTCAGCACCATCCCGTTAGCGCGATCTCTCCAGTCCCGACTGACAGCCCTCCTGAAACCTGGGCCTTACAGGTCTGAGCTGGCTTGGCGCTTCCAACCCAGTCCCAGAAAAAGCCTGCGGGACTTAGAAAATTCCAAAAAATAAAAGGCACTCCACAGTATGAGGCCCTCTGAGATGCAGCCTGGGGGCACAAGGGTACCGTCTCTGAGACCCCCATGTAGAGAGCCCGCTGGAAGAGGGAGAGGAGGCTTGAGGAAGTGGGGAGGGTGCGGGACCTCCGGGGCTGGCACCCTCCCCCACTCACCCAGACCAGGGGCTGAGCTGGGCTCAGCATCCTCACCTCCTCGCCCTGTCATTGCCCCCATGGAGAAATCGGGACAGAGCCTCTGCCTTTTCTACACACGTGCGTGGTCTGTGTGACGTGGAGTCGCACTGGGACCGAATGGGGACATACCCTCGCCCCTTTGTCATCGTGGAAATACCTTGGAACAAGACGGGCTGATCAGCTCCCGGCCCGAAGAAAGCTTCCAGGGGAGGCGGAAGGGCCATTAGTCATTCCAGAGCAGGCGCGGGCAGTGGCCCACGGCTCTGGGCCTGGGTCTGTGTCCATTTCTGGATACCCAGTTCCCGCGACCAACCGTGTGGTTGGGAGCAAGGAGGCACAACTGCCCGTGGTGGCAGTGGAGGGCTTGGGTCCCCATTAGGGACGTAGCAACCGGCAGAGCCCCAACGGGGCCGACTGCGGTGCAGACAGCGCGGACTGCGCCAGGGGCGCAGCGGAGTTCGCGGAGCGCCGTTGCGCACGCGTCCGCGGGCCAGCAGGGCCCTGGTGCCTGGACACCCCTGGGTGCGCGCGGCGTGGCTGCCCTGGTGCCCCAGTGAGAGCATGACTGCGCGCCGAACGGAAGTGGGGGCGTCCCCTGACCTTTCCTATGCCCGGGGCCAAGACAGCTGGGACCGATATAATGCAGGGGTCCGGGTACAGGCTGAGGGGACCGACCCGTGCGTTGAGCGCCTCGGAGGTGCTGCGGGTCTTGGTGGGTGCTGAGTGGGAACACGGAAGGCTATGTACACAGCAGCAAGCCACGAACCCTCGCTCCCGTCATTACATCGCGCCGCCTTCACCCCTGCTACGATGACCACTCCCCAGATGGGCAAGACGAGCTCAGAGAGGTGAAGTGACTTTCCCAAAGCCACACCGGGCCAGTGTAGGCACTGCACCGTCCAGGAATCTAACCCTTCCCGACGAAAAGTGGGGAGGGAAGGTCTCAACCCGAAGGGACCAGGCGGCAGAGAGACACGCGTCCCCCGCCACGGGCTAAGACGCAAGGCGGCCCGCCTTGTCTCCACCTGCGCGCCTCGAACTTCGCTCCGCTCTAGCCTTCGGGTTAACACCGCTTCCTTCTAGAAGCCTAACGAGGCCCGGGCGGGTCAGACGCCTCCCTTCTCCACAGCCCCAGGCCCTGCCCGCAGCTTGAGCTCAACGCCCTTCTCGGGGTGGCGGTGGGAAGACCGGACAGATCCGCTTTGCAGAGCCCGAGGGGGGAAGGGACCGGGTAGGGGAGGGGAGCGAGAAGGGGCGAGGTGAGAACCGAGGGGCGGGGCCGAAGGCTGAGCCAGACATCCAGACGCCAGAGAGACGCCAGGTGAGCCGGGCGGGGGCGGGCGGGGGCTCGGGCGCCAGCGGGCAGGGCGGGGGCGGGGCCGGAACCGCGGGGAGGGGGCGGGGCGCCCCGGAGGGCAGCGAGCCGGGAAGGTCCCAGGCGGCCAGAGACTGGGAAGAGGAGGGGCCGCGCCGCGTCCGCGGGGTCCCGGGCACAGCGGAGCTGGCGCCACTGCCCGGGTTCCACTCCATCTAGCTCCGGCAGCCCCGCGGGCCCGGGCGCCGCTGCTTTCCTCTACCTGCTGGGAAGCGCAGGCCGGGCAGGGATGAGCCTGGCAACAGGGCCCCAGCGGGGCAGGGAGGGCCCGGACCAGAAGCCGCGGCAGCGACTTCCCACTGCCCGACCGGGCGACGCGGGGCACAGGAGGGTCGGGCAGGTTGGGATCAGAGTGCCGCTGCGCCCCGGAATCCGCGCTTCCCGCGTCCTATGCCAAGAAGCCTCTCCGCAAAGAAATAAACACGCCCGGTCTCCCCGACCCCGACTCGGGCCGGTCGGAAGTAGGGAGAATCACGCCCGGGAAAGGAGGGATAGGGAACCACTGGAGAGCCGCGGCCACCAGGGCAGACGCACGCGCGGGCGGGATCCTCGAGCACCGAGAGGAGAGATCAGCAGAGGAGCATCGGGAGAAGAGAGGCGAAGGGGACCGCGGAGCAGCGCAGGCGGAGCCCCGTGGACACGGCCGAGGCTGCACTTCAGGACTGTCCGCCAGGCGCCCTCCCTGGCGGTTGGCGAAACCCGAGGAGGCCCACAGCTCTGGCCTGGGGCGCCGTTGTTCCAGGGACCTCTGCGCCGCTCCCTGGCGGCTCTCTGGACCCTTAGAGCCCCGGGATCCAGGGCCCCAACCTCTTGCCAAGCGGGACGCACCTTTCGCGTGGATCGGGCGCTGCAGACCAGGCACGCCAAGTGCGTCAAGGAAGTGCCCGAAAACCAAAGACACGCACCCGGGACCAAGAGGAGGCAGCTGCGCGCAACCTCCCAAACCCTGCAGCGAAGTCGGAACCGCGTCCGCGTGGGTGACTCGGGCCGGGAGGCGGCGCCAAGGATCCGTCAGCCCTTCTCCGTCCTCCCTGGTCTGTCCTTGGCGCGGTCTGAGGCCCCCCCATCGGAGGAGACGCCCCAGCGCCAGGTGCCCTGGGTGGGGGAACCCAGAGTGGGCACCAGGACCAGTGGAGAAGAGGCAGAGGCCGGGAAAGCTGCGAGGAAAAGAGGAAGGGTTAAGACTGAAATCGTTCTACAGATAGCACATTAATGGGTTTAAATGCGAACATTCTAGCTAAGCAGAAAAACAATTTTAAAAGCAGAGTGCAAGCTGGACCAAAGTGAGACCCCGATTGGGCGGAAATAAACCTGCAACCAAAACAGCCCCCAGGCAGAGATTCAGCCGCTCGGAGCACATACCCCTAATGTTTCTTGGTAGTCACTTTCTGAAACATTTTATTATGGAAATTTTCAAATATAAAACAAAATCGAGGGAGCCTTCAAGTGAATTCCCATGTACCCACCCCTATCCCACAGTTCTTAACCCCTGACCAATCTAGTTCCCTCTGTTGGCCTCTTTTTATTTTTATTAACTTATTTTTGTTGCCGCCTTATAAAGCAAACACAGACACATTTTCACTAGGGAATACATAAATGCATTTTCACTGATAATAACTTTCTTAAAAATAACAATACGGCTTAAGTCACAATTCTCAGTAAATCCACACTCAAAAGCAGTTGGCTTTTGATGTTGGACGTGCAGACAGATTTCCATTTGAACTTTGCTGCAATGTCCAGATAATAAAAAGCACTATTACTTTTGTAATAAGAAATAAAATCTCAGCCCCACGGCTCCCGAAGCTGGCGAGGGCCGTTTGCTCCCCAGACGGTGAGGCTGGCTCCTCCACCACTTCGCTGTTGTCGGGGCCCTCTTGGCGCCTGGTCCTGTGTGTCCTTCCGTGCATGACACGCAGAGCTTAGCTCTGTGAGAACAGGGCTGTCCCCTCTCGGCCCACCTGTGAAGGGGTGTCCACCTCTCCGTTTCCCTGCAGGGCAGCCATTCATTGGGTGATCCGCCCTGGGGACCTGGGGATCGGCGGGTCCAGTAGACACTTCTGGCGAACGAATTTCCGGCGGCTGCGACCCCACTTCCTAGCGGGACCCTGGATAGGCATGCCCACTCTGGCTACCAGAGGGGCAGGGGGGCCAAAGGGTATGAAGCATATGAGTGCACAGGCGGGGAGGAACAGCAGCAGCACCGCACGGCGCAGGCGGGTGGAGGAGGGCGCCGGGGAGCCTCAGTGCCACCCTGCCCCAGAATTCCTGCCCCTCGTAGAACCCCGGTTTCCCTTTCCAACCAGTTGCAAGGTGGGGCGGAAGGCCACGAAAGACTCTTGGGGGAGACGCACTGACAGAAAGGGAACGAAACCCACCCGGCCTCTCCCACCTCCCTCGTGCTGCTCACCCCGCCAGGGTCCAGCGCCTTCTGCCTCCGCCCAGCTGGGTTGCCTTCGGAGTGGGCTCAGAGCCAAGGATCTGGGAAGCCTCCCTGCACGCGGATGGGTAAGGGCACTGGGCACCCCTCCCCTGCACCTGATGAGGAGGATCTTCTCATGGTGCTCCCGGCTGAATGGGAGTCGATGGGCAGCGGAGTCCCATGAGGGCTCGGAGTGCAAAGGCCAAGCTGGGTGGAGCGCAGGGGGAATCGACACCTCCAAGGGCAGTGCCTGGGTATCTGTCTGTCTCTCATTGTGGCTTTGGAGGAAGCCGGGAGGACAGAGCCCTCCCGCAGGTTGCTGCCTGCGCTCTCGGTCAAGGGCCTGGAGTGGCCAAGGGCGGTGCCACCACCTGGGGGAAATGGGGCAGGCCCAGTTCGGCCTCCAGGATTCCAGCAGCTACGATCCCTGTGGAATTTGAGCTAGGCTAGGAATCTCTGCTCAATAGTCAGTTCCCAAGGACAGGGCCCTTAAGCCCAGACAGCACATCCCCCATGCCCAAACACCACCGTAGTGGCCTTTCCTGGTGCTCCAGGTATGGACTTTGCCTTCGGAGGTCCCAGATGCCCAACACTGGCGGGGGACGGGGAGCTGATTTCCTACCTCTCAGGCCAGCTCCAGTGGGGATTCAGCTTTTGTAGTCCTAGAGCACTGAGAGGCCCAGAGGAGGTGGGTCACCCTCCAGTCCCACTACAGCGTGGGCCCTAGGAGCTGGGGAGGGATGTCCTGCTGGCCTCACTCAAATCACAGAAGGCCCGGCATTTACAAATTACAGACCCCAGTCCTCACCATAGGCGTGCGGTGGGAAAACCAAGGCCTGGAGAAGAGAAGGAGCATGACTACAGTCATGGGGAAGTCGGATTGGGTCCAGCAAAGGAGTGTGTCCAGGATGTCCAGAGCCCGCTGCACCCAGTGGTGCTCAGAGCTATGCAACTGGAAGCCCTGAGCAGCTCAGGGTGGCTGGAATCCAGCCTCTGGTGCAGAGAGGGTGCGGTGGTGGGTGGAACCCGCGAGGCGGGAGGGCGCATGGCGCATGTGGTGGAGACAGATCGAAGCCATTCATCTTCTGCCAGCGGTGGAGCCAACGCGCACGCCCGAGGTGCACCCGCGATCGATGGCCCTGGAGCTTAGGACTCAGAGGGGCCAGGCTTACCCCCAGTCTGGTCCTGTGCACCCTCCAGGGCTCCGTGGGCTCCGAGTCCTACACTGCTTCTCTCTGGTTTGTTCTGCCTTCGGTGCCAGCCCCAAGACGCCAGAGCCCCACGGATAACAGGGCAGAGCCAGGTTCCCTGAGCCCAGTTGGCCTAATCCAGCTTTGTTCTCTCTTACAGTGTTCCAGGCCCCAGCCCTTCCCTAAGCTCGGGAACGGTCGCCTCCTCCCACGCCGGCTCCCTCATGGCTCTCTCCTTCCCACCAGGGTGAGCCCTGAGCCGCGGCCCATAAGACTCTCTCCAACCCGATTTTTAACTAATTCTATTGAAAGACACATCCACTCTCTCCGAATCTGCCCTGCATTTGAACTGTGTAGACCCTGCACCCTCTGATGCTGGCTGCCAAGACTAAGCTTGGTGACCGGTTCCATGGTTCCCCAGTAGCCAGAGTGGTCAATCAAAAACCGGCACCCACAGGGCCCTCACCCTTCCAGCTTCCTGGTGGCCCGGAGTCAGGTAGCTCCCGGAGTGGTTACGGCCACCTGTGAAGGGCTCCAGTGCTGACTGATCCACCTGTAAGGGGATTTGCCCGCAGACCTTGGCACCACCACTGCGCTCAGTGGTGCCCTGCAGTTGCCATGCGACCTTGGGACCACACCCACGTCGGTCAGAAGCAGTCAGATAAAACAGTTGCATCACAGCGATAACCTCTTTAGCCTGAGCTCCAATGACCCCCTTCAAATAGGGGGAGGAGGCAGGCAACCTCATGGTGCAAGTGCCCGAGACCTTGCCAGTCCCGAGCAGCATTGCCGTTGGGAAGGCCGAGGTGGTGCCACGGGCGTACAGTTCCTGGACTTCAAAAGGAGAGGCTGCTGCTGCTGCTTCTGCTTGCCAAGCCTATGTGGGGCCCCGAGGCTCTGCGGTGTCGCCGGCTGTGCCTTGGCCCCTTTCCTGGACTCAGTGATGTGTCCGATGACCGGGTGAGGCCAGCACAAAAGCGACAGAAGCCCAGAAGGTGAGGGTCCCAGAAGCCTGAGTCAGGGGTACGAGGCCTAGAGGGCCCAGTGGGGAGAGGAGTCGGAAGGGGCAGGGGGTTTGGACTTTGCCTGAGGAGCCACGAGGGGCCTCTTGTAACACCCCTCGCCCCTCATGGCCGCAGCCAGGAGCTTTCATTTCATTTTATTGAGGCCTCACCTGAGGCCCTCCCAGATGAAACCGAGTGAGAATGGACTTCCTGCTTTAGCCAGGCAAGCAGTTGGGGGGCAACCCCAAAGCAGGGAGGGAGCCCAGACACAATTCTGGGAAGGGCTGGAGGAGGCCCAAGCAGCAACAAGCCTGCAGGATGGGGACTGGGTTTTGGGGGAGGGCTGCTTCGAGGCCAAGAATGGCCGCCCCCTCTAAGAATCTCTCAAAATGCCCACCCCGTCATGATGCAGGGCCTGGAACCCACAGGTGTGGACCTGAGGGCCCAGAGGCTGAAGGAGGCCCCTTGGGCTTGCCGGAACCCTGGCCTTACAGTAAGGAACCAACTGATGGGCCAGGGTGGGGGTGGGGACTTGGAGGACATGATTCTGGATCAGGAGCTGGATGGTAGAGACACACAGATGCACGGACCCCAGACCCACCACACTGTCTCCTCGGCCATCTGGCACTACCTTGATTGCCCCAGGCCCAGCGTATGGCCTGGCTGCTGCCCATCTCACCTGGGGAGTGTCCGCACCCAAGTGAAGCATGGGAGGGAGACGGGTTTTCTTAGGGGCTCAATTCTGCCATGGAAGTGACCTTTTCAGACCCGAACAACGTCTTTCTCCTAAGCTCAAACATACACCAGTGTCCCTCCCCCACCCAAGGCAGGGCCCAAAAGCAGCCAGCTTGGGGCTGACAGAGGTGGGGTGGCCCCAGTGGCCCAGAACAGGGAACAAGCTCTCCTCCACAGCCCATCACCATCAGCCGTGAACAGCTTTGCCCACCGCGTGAGTCCTCCAGCCGACCAGAGACTGCAGGCCAGGAGGAAGGCCCGAGGCAAGAGCACAGTGGCCTGACCTTGAGTGTCACGGCTTTGTTTTGGCCCAAAGAAAAATTCCATACGAGATAGGAAAGGGCTGTGCACACGGGGCGCCACACAGCGGAGCCGCTGTGACAAATGCCAGCAGCCTTCGGTCGGCCTCTGCCTTCACCTGCTCCTGCCTTTCGGTTTCAGTCAAGGCTCTAGAACTTCGGACACACCACTGTCACTTCCTTCTCCCTACTCCCGGCTGCTGGCCGTTCCCTGTGGCGTGTCATAGAAGAGGGGCACAGCGCCCACCACCTCCGGCTAGGGTCTGTCTGACCCACCTGCACCTGGCCCAGCCCTGGGCTCCAGGTGTCCCCAGTCAGCACTGAAAGGTGCTCCCAGGAGGGATGGCACCTACCGCAGCTTCAGCTGTCCCTGCCCTCGTGATCACAAAGCAGTGAAACTGTCCAGAAAATGTCCCTTTTTATTCCATACGCAAATAAGTAGATTCATTTAAAAAAACCACCCAGAGGCCGCCACGTTTGCAGAGCGCCCCAGCCTGCCTGCTCCTGGAAGAGAAGATGGGCCCACAGGTCCAGGTCCTTTCTCCACCAGCACCCGCGGGAGGGGCAGCGCAGCCCTCCGCCCGCCTGCTGTCTGGGTCCCAGGAAAAGGACGTTTAGTGTTGGGGGCAGTCTGTGGGGACAGTCACCGCGCAGCCTTGGACAGCCGGTTCCGAGTTTTCCTTTGCTGTGCTGGGCTTGGCCTCAGGGCAGCTGCCCCGGGTGGCCGTGGCCGACCGCTCCTTGCTGAGGCCGGGGGTGGCCGTGGCTGCGCAGCCCAGTCTCTGCATTGCCCCCTGTTTGAGTGGGGATCCAGCCTGGCAACTGGGTAGGGCGTCCCATTACATTCTAGAGGCGCTCCCCACAGGGGCTGAGGCTCTCGGCCTGCGCTCCCGAGGTGTCTAGAAGGCCGCAGGAGCGGCCATCCCTCCCCTTAACGCCCCCTGCGCCCCGTGCCTGCCGCTGGATCGCGCGTCCACACAGGTCCACAGGGTCGCGGGGAGAGGACCCGGCGGGCGGGGCTCACACCAGGCCGGGCATCTGCGCCCGCAGAAAGGGCACGGAGGCGGCGGCCGGGAAGGCGGCCAGCGGGTAGGCGAGGGCCCCAGAGAAGCCGAGCAGCGGTGGGGGCGGCGCGGGCGCGGCGGGAGCCAGTGGGAAGGGCAGGGTGGCCGGGGGCCCGGCGGCGGCCGCGGCAGGGGGACTTTCGTGGTAGAGCACGGGCACGCGGACCAGGCGCTGCGCTCCCGGCGGGGACAGGCTGGCCGCCTCCAGCTCGGCCGCCAGCTGCCGCTTCCACTTGTTGCGGCGGTTCTGGAACCAGATCTTAACCTGCGTCTCGGTAAGCTGCAGGGAGGCGGCCAGGCCGGCACGCTCTGCGCTGCTCAGGTAGCGCTTCAGGTCGAAGGTGGACTCCAGCTGGAAGACCTGGCTGCGGGAGAAGACTGTGCGCGTCTTCTTCTTTCGGCCGCCGCCCACGCCAACGCCGCCGCGTGTCTCCCCCGCCGCCGCAGGGACCTCGGCCAGCTCCGACGCCTCTTCCGCGCCGGCCACCTGGCCCCGCGCCGCCAGCTCCGCTGCCTCCCGCTGCACCGCTCCCGGCCCGGGGCCTCGCGACCAGGCGCCCTCAGCACGGCCCATCTCCTCGCCCGTCTCCGGTGAGTCCCGGTCGCTGGCTGCAGGGGAGAGAGGGGCACCACCGTTGGTTCTAGGGCATTGATTACCAGACTCAGTCACCGAGGCCAGCCGTCCCCACCTTGAGGTCGCCTACAGCCACAAGCAGGGAGACTTTCCAGCACAGGGCTGGGCACCCAGCAGCTCTGGGGATGCACACAGAGGCAGAACCATAGGAGGCAGCCCAGAGACCAGGGAGCAGCTCTAAACCAACA
Source organism: Papio anubis (assembly GCF_008728515.1). NCBI lineage: Eukaryota > Metazoa > Chordata > Mammalia > Primates > Cercopithecidae > Papio > Papio anubis. The sequence continues at coordinate 180,785,337 of NC_044978.1, read as the reverse complement.
CCCCACAACACACACACAAACACAAACGCACACCCATGCCAGAGGACAACGAAGGATGCAGAGCAAAGAAAAGAAACAAAAATACTACACACGAAAAGCAGGCTGACCCCAGTGAGCACTTCCCACTCCCAGCTGCACCACGGGTGGCCTGGAAAAACACACAAATCTCCCGCAGAAGCCCCTGAACAAGAGGAAAGATGTCCTTCCGAGAAATGTACACACCGAAAAACAAGCACGGACACCCCCTGCCACCTGGCACCCAGACCCACGCCAAGGCCCCCAGACAGAGGAAAGAAGAGCTCGTAGGCCTCTTCCCGCACCCTCTGCCCGCTTGCATAGAAACATTCCATAGTAGGAGGACAAAACAATGCAAAGGATCCCCAAAAGAGAACTCCCATCAGGTGAGGCCGTCACCCCCACACCACATATTCCTGTAGCCCTGACCCAGTGCCCACAAGGCAAGTCCACACCAGCCACAATCATGCTCAAAGGGAACACGGGCACATGCCACTCCAAGCAACATGCAGCAGCTGAGCCCTGCCCCAAACACCTTCTAGACTGGAGGTTCAGCCTCATGGGTTTGGGGGTAGAGAAGCTCACAGGGGGTGTCTGAGTTCATGTTCCAAGTACCAAGCTCCCCTACTCATCTCCCAGAAACAAGAAGAGACCCACAGGGCTGGCAAGGGATGATGTCAGGTTACAGATGCCAGCTGGGACCCAGAAGTGCTTGCCCAGACTGAAGAAGGCAGCCACCTCCCACTGCAGGGCTCCAGAGGAGGCTGACTCGGACCCGCTGCTTTTCTGCCTTGGTCTGGAGCCTCCCGTGCAAAGGGCAGGCCCTGGTTGACAGGTTAGAGGTGGAGGCAGAGTTTGGCCTAGCCCTGGGCCCTTGGAACGCTGTGCACTCTGCCAGGCGTGTGCTTGCAGTGTATTTGCAGCATTTGCACGCTCATGCACGGGGAGCACACACTGGTGGGCTTCTGTGCATGGTTCCAGCTCTGTGCCTTGTGCCCAAGGAGTGTGCACATCCCACTCATGCCCGTGGCCAGTCCCCATGCTGTGTGCCTTCACGGCGCCCACAGAGGAGTCAGGGAGCAGGTTGTGGTGCATGCTACTAGATCTGGGGAGTCCCTACCTACCCGCAATACCCCAAACTCACAGAGGCCATGTGCTGTCACAAGGCACTAGGCTGACTTGTCAGCTCTGGTGAGGAAGCGGGACCCTAACCCGCATGGCACGAAATAAGCGGGAGCCACCTCTGCAGAGGTGCAGGGGTGCCACCTGGGCTGCAGGAGGGGATGCCCTCCAGGGATGAGCAGATAACAAATTTCACCCTGAGAAGCCCTTTCCAGAATCTCCCCCAGAAGGGCACTAGACAGAGTCGCTTGATTTCTGGGAAACCACGGAGGCCCTGCTCTAGTCCACGTGAAGGGGGTGGGGGCCTGGACTTCCTGAGTGTGAGTGTTGCGATGTGGGTCCTTTTGCAAGGGGACACTCCACGACATGGAAAGGGTTGTCTAACGAGTGAGTGGGGGTCATAGGCCACTTACTCCCCAGCATACACTGATATTCACACAGAGGACAGCATGGATCCCAGAGCCAGAGCCTGCAGAGGGACCACGTCCTCAGCTGGCCTCAAGGTCCGAAGGCTGTGTTAGGGGTGGGGGGCTGGCTAAGCCAGGGCTTGGGAGATTGGACTGGCTTGCCTGGCCTTCCTCCCAGGGGTCTTCCTAAAGGGCAGGTCCAAAAGGGAGGCAGTGACCCTGGAACCCTGGGGAGGAGAAGCAGAACTAACGGGTCAGATACCCAAGCAAGGGAGCAGAGGGGTTTTGGGGTTGAGAAGTCCCCAGCCCCAGTCTGGAGCCCTCAGCAGGGAACAAAGGCAGGGAGGGGGAGGGGCAGAAAAAGAAGAGAGAGGGGTTGGACTGGGGGCTTCAGAACAGGCTCCCTTCCTGCCTGGCACAGCCCGCGCCCCTCAAGGACTAAGAGGGAGGCCCAGGCCCCTGCCCCAGGCTGTCTGCAGCGGGCACAGGGGAAATGGGAGTCTGCGGGGGCACAGCTGCTGTGTTAAAAGGCTCCCCTCCCCAGCCCCAGCCCCACAACATTGCGCCCTCTGCTCAATGCCCCCGTTTATTTTTCCACGTCTGACGCTACTTTGTCTCCCTTTCCCTCCATCTCTTCCTTCTCTTTTATCTCTCAGATCACCCTTGGGGTTCTTTTTTCTGCATCTTCCCTTCCCCCCACCCCACTCTCTCTCTCGAAGCACACTCCTTTCTTCCTCCATCCTCCCATTTTCTTTTTCAGCCTTTTTCACCTTCTCCTATATCTTTCCCTGTCCTCTTTCACTCTCCTTTCTCTTTTCTTTGGCCGCCTGTTGTCCCCTGTGCCCAGCCTCCCTGGGACCGGAGGAGCCCGGCAATGGGTGAAGCTATGGCCTGCAAAACCTCCTCGTTAGCGGAGCTCCTGCCCCAGAGGGTGGGCCTCCAAACCAGCCCAACCAGGGCTCCGTGGGGGCCCCACACGGCCCAGACGCCGTTCCACGGAAGGGCGAGAATGGCCCAGAACGGGCGGCGGCAAGCCCGAAGTCCCCGAGCAAATGCTCAGGGAGGAAGTCGGGCCCCGCCGCCTGGCCCACCCCTCCTCGCGCCCTCACTCACTGTCAGGACTGAGGCCGCCTCCGTAGCCACCGTGCGCCCGTGGGTACCAGCGCGCAGCGCCTCCGCAGCCCAGAGCGAAGGGCGGACCGGGACCGGGGGGCGGACGAGGACCGAGGCCCAGCGCGCCCGGCCCGAGCAGCGCCCGGGCCCGCGCCTCCCCGCCCGGCCCGGTGACCGCGAGCAACTGTCGCCGCCGCTGTAGCCGTCGCCGCCGCGCCTGCTCGGCGTCCTCGTCCTCGGGGTCGTCGTCGTCCTCCTCCTCGTCCTCCCGGCCGCCGTCGCCCTGGGCCGCGCGCCCTGCGCCCTTGGCCTCGGCTGCCAGCAGGTTCTCGATGAGGAAGGAGGAGGCGCGGGCCGGCGTGGCGCGCCCGGGCTCCGTCAGCTCGTCAGGCATCGCGGCCGCGGGCTTCTCGGGCTCGGCCGGGTGCTCGGGCCCCGCTGGGGATGGTGGCGCGCGGCTCCCGGGCGCACGCGCGGGCCAGCCCTGGAGCTGCTACCCGGAGCGCTGGCGTCGGGCCCCGCCGGGCAGGCGGCTGCCTCCGCGCCGGGCTGGGCTGGGCCTGGAGCGAGTGCGCGCCGACAGCCGATCGGGCAGCCGCCTGGCTCGCCTTTCAGGTCGCCGTCCTGGTCGCCGCCGGGGCGGCCTCACTGGGGGCGGGGAGGGGGAGGGGCCAGCAGGGGCGGGGGGGGTCGCGGGCTAGGCCGGGAGGGCGGCCCGCTGAGCCCCGAGGACGCTGCGCGGGCCCCGAGCGCCGCTGCTGCCGGGAGACGCTGCCCAGACCTGAGCGCGCGGGCGGCGGCGCAGCCGAGGGCGGGCAGCCCCGGGCGCAGGCGGGGGGTCGCGCTGGGTCCGGCCCCGCGTGATCAGTTCCCCCGTCCCGCGCCACCCGCTCCGGGGGGGCGGGGCCTGGGCTGAGCGGCCACCCATTGGCTGTGGGGCCCAGATGAGGAACTGGCTGGCCAATCACCTTCCGGCCAGAGCTGTAATTACCCCGCTGCGAGGAGGGTGTTGGACCGAGCGTGAGTAACTGTGTGTGCGCGCGCGTGGTGTGTGCTCGAGTGTGCGTTTGAATGGCTGTGTATGTGTGGAGGGCGGCGTGGAGACCCCGGAGCTCCCAAGAAACTGCAAGAGGCTGAGCCGCATATTTTTATTAAAGACCTTGCATGTAATTTAAAAATGGGAACACTGCCAAAACAGGACTGCGAGATGTGGCATATCTTAATATTTGCACTTAATGAAAGATGCTTTCAATGCCAACTGTAGTTCGGTAGAACTCTCCAGTTCCCGGGCTCAGTACCAGTATGTAAGGAAGTGCAACGACGGGGCTCCGCTGGCAGCCCGCTCGATGTTACGCAGGTCCTCACCGAGCCGGCACCCCCACCGCCCGATCCTGGGGAAGCCAGGGCCTTAGAAGAGGGTGGGAGCTTCTGGCCCAGCCTCTGTCCTGGGCGGAGGTCTTGGGGGCAGGCCCCATCCCTCGTTGTGCCTCCGTTTCTTCGCTCTGAAGGGGTGGGGAGTTCCTCCCGTTTCTGCAGCGGGAAGTTCGGGAACAGAACGCACCCTAGAGCTGTCTCCGATCTGGGGTAAACTTCGGACTTACCTACATTAGGTCACAGCGAGGAAGCACGGGTTAAGCCGGCTTCACCCGATGCGGGTTATTTCGGAGAGATACATCCATCCTCCCAGGGCCAGCCCCGGGCCCCTGTCCACCCGAGTACCGCCCACGTTCCCGGAGGTGACCGCAGGCCTGGGGCTTCCGCTTTGCTTAATTCTGCCAAATAAGCACGGTGGAGGGAGCATCGCCCCCATTTTTCAGCGGAAAAAACTGTCGGGGGAAGAGAGAAGAGACTCTCCCAAAGGGTAGGTGGCTTCGGCAAGCCTGGAATTCCTTCCTTCCCGGCCCGCCCCACACCGATGCCCCGGAGTCCGGCTGCTTGGCGGGGCGGTGGGGCTCCAGGAGCAGCGGAGGCCTAACCAGCAGGGCCCTCCCGGCCTGGGTTCGCAGAGACAAAATGGTGCGCCTCTTGGGAGCGCGTCCTGGGTGCGCTTTCTGGGAGCTGCCAGGAAGGACCTCTAGTACTCCGTGGCTGCCGCGATCTCGAGTGGGAGGGCTTTTCCGGGGGCTCCAAGACAAGATGCTCAGCCCATCTCCTTTTCCCCGGCATCCTAGCCCAAGAGGGGCAAAAATAATCAATGACAGGGACTCCCCGGGTTGCTTAGCCTGGAGGCAGCCACACAGATGGGGGTTCCTCCCTCCATTTTGTTGACGAGGCCACTAAGCCAAAGTGGAGCGAGTTGGGATCTTAGGGAGGAGCTGAGGTCTCCCAAGCCCTGCTCCCTGGGATGTCCAGGGTCAGAGAGACTCCAAGGAGCAGAGGTACCCCAGCCAGAGGGGACTGGGCCAAGGAAATTGGGACAGAGCGCCCGATTCGATTCGTTTGGAGCGCTAGCCTTGCAGCAAACACCGTCTACACTAGGGCGCTTTTGACAGATAAGGAAACTGGGGCCAGAGAGGGTCCAGATAAAAAGACAATGGCTATCTGATAGCCATTTTTCTGATAGCCATCCAATTCACACAGGCTTCCCTGGGTCTGTGAGCGGCGCTTGGACACTCCTGCCCCGTCCAGCGTTGCCTGCCCAGGTTGGTGGCATTTCCACTTCTCTCCCTCAGGCCTGGCGGGCTTCCTCTGAGTCTGAATTCTAATTCCCTCCGCTCTGGGGTTGTATGGCCCTGAAGGAGGCACCTCGCGTCTCTGATCCTATAACTGCGGACGATAAACGTCCCTACCGGTGCCAGGCTGTTGGGAGTAGAGGCTGGGCACATCCAGGCGGGTGGTGGCTCTGAGCGCGTAGCGCTCGCGGGTGTCTTCCCACTGCCTCTGGGGGGCGCGCGTGAGAGCGGCGCTTCCACCCGCTGCGGCGTGGGGCCTGGAGTGGGAACGAAGCGGGGCGGTGGATCTGAAGCGAGGACCATGCACCCTTTTCATCTGGGCGCCCGCTATCTGGGGTTTGCGGAGAGAGCGGGCGCCAGGCGCTGGGCAGAGGCTGGCGCGTCCACACTCTGAGTCTCCCACACTGGGTCCCAGCTACCTTCCCGACAACTGCAGCGACGAAGCCTGGTCCACGAGGCATGGGTGTGAGCAATTGGGCAGATGGTTGACGCTAAGACGCAGGGTCGGACCGGGATGCGCGAACTGGCCGGACTGGTGCTGGCCCAGGCCGCTGCCTCTGTCTGTGCTCGGTGCTGGTGGCCGGGCCGGCCAGGAGGGAAATCCTGCGTCCAGGTGAGTGGTGAGGCCCAGTTTGGAGACAGAATTGCCGGCAGAGACGAAAACGGGAATCGCTGCCTTCGCGGCTTGAAGCATTTCGATGCGCGGCAGGTCAGAGCGGCTCGCAGTTCACAGCCCAAGAACGGTCTCGGGCAGGGCAGGGGGAGGTCGGGATGCGCGCTCCTCGCGCTCGGGGGGCTGACCGCGCAACGTCGCCGCCTTCATTCGGGGTTTCTCGCCCTCTTGGGACCACGGTTAAAGATTTCTGGTCACTGTCGGGCACGTCCGAATTCTGGGACTGAAGGACTCCCCCATGCAGAAAAAGCAAAACGCCTCAAAGTGAATGAGTTGTCGCCTTCCTGTCTCCCCATCTCTGTGAGGGCACCCTCGACACACACACATCCCAACACACAGCCATCCTTCCTGTCTCCCATCTCTGTGAGGGCACCCCCGACACACACACATCCCAACACACAGCCATCCTTCCATGCAGGCAGTGCGCCACCAAGCCCACCGTCTCCCACTCCACTTTTGTCACTAGGCCTCCCTCCCCTCCTGCACCTGCGTGCCTCCTCTCTCTTGTATCCTGACCCACCTGGTAACTTCCAGCAAACGCCCTCCAGGGAACCCAGTGCCCTTCTCAACTGGACAGGGAGCTGCCTGACAAGGCCTAAGCCTTCCTCACCGGAGTCCCAGTGCCTCCCTGGGGGCTGGCAGCCAGATGAGTGAGTGGGAATAATCCACAGAGTGTAGATCTGGGAGGCAAACCACAGCCGCTGGCACAGGTTTGGTTTCCTTTTAATCAAATTTTCTTTTGGAAGTTTTAGAGAATGTCCATTTTAAGTTCAAGTTTTCTCCTATTTTCTTGCTTCTTTCATCCCTCATCCCAGTCTTACCTGTCCTGACCTCACCTGTGCTGCCCCACGTATCTGCTCTGGTGTCTTAATTTATAGAAACAGTGTCACATTTCACACCTCCACTACTTGTCATTTTGAAAGTATATGTTTGAGGTCAATGGCGCGCCGGCCCATGCAGCAGTGCTTATTTCCTCTTTACGCTCTCTGCACAGCCCAGCACTCGCATGTGCCACGGTTCCATTTCTATCACGTGTTTCCCCAAACCTTCGGGGTGTGGAACAGCCATGGATTCCATGCTCGCTCCGGGTCAGGGATGGCTTGTCTCCAATTCCTGAAATCTGGGTCTCCTCTGGAAGACTCAAAGCCAGAGGTCGGGATGGTGGACTCTTCTCAAAGCCCATTTGATCATTTATCCAAAAGCTGATGCTGGCTGTGCACTCAGGGACCCTTGCTTGGGGCTTCCCTATGTGACCTGGGCCTCCTCACAGCACGGGTTCCCAGGACAAGTAGAGGAGGTCGGAGACCAAGGGAGAGAGAGAGAGAGAGAAGAGAAGAGAACCCTCGGCCATACTTATTGATTGGAGCAGTCACAGCTCCCATCAAGATTCAAGGGAAGGGACATGGACCCAGCTCTCAGAAGGAAGAATGTGGAAGTCACATTGCCAGATTGAACAAGGAGAAATACCATTGCGGTCATTCAGCCCAGGTGCCACAGGGCAGTTATTTCCCCGTTGGGAGATCTATCTGTAGGCTGCTTCTGACTCTCCGCTTTTGCAAATAACATTGGAATGAACCGACCGGTCCATCTTCCTGTAAGAGCCTGAGTTTTTCTGAGGATGAATGCCCGAGAATGGGAATCCTGGGGTGATGGATCTATACAGACCAATCTTCGCGAAGCACTTCAGAATCATTCTCCACAAGAGCTGTAACTCCTTCTGTTTCCTCACATCTTCGCCAGCACTCGGTCTCATCTGACTTTTATACGCGTGACGCTGTGACGGGTATGAAGGGACACCTGGCTGTTTGGGGTGATGGGTCTCTGCTTGCTGAGAGGGTGCAGAGCTGAGCATGTTAGGAACCTGGAGGGTTGGGTTTATATGAGACAGCTGCTGGGAAGGAGGGAAAAATGATGAATTGGGGTCTTGTTATGAAGATCCCTGCATGCCAAGCTGAAGAATACGGTTGGGTTCTTAATTTGCAAAGCAATGGGGAGCCACTGAAGGTTGTTGAGCTGGGGAGGGAGGGTTAAAGCTGGGCCCTAGGAAGAGTCATCTGAACGCCATACATATGCAGGGTGGACAGGAGATGAAGAGGTGCAAGCGGAGGTTCTTGACATGATCCAGGGATGAGCAGTAACGCCCCCTGGAGGCAGGGGCAAGTGGAGGCCCATCTCTGCTGTCTGTGGGGCCAGATCTGGTGTCGGTGGGTGTGGAGGGAGGGGGCCCCAGGCAACCCTTGGCTGTTGAACCTGGCAGTGTCTTATTTTCTCCCTTTAGCCCCTCACGCTCAGGCCTGGGGAGCAGAACAGTCTCCAGACGTTCTTGTTGTCTTAGTCTGATCCCCACGTCGTCGCCAGCAGAAAATGTCCTTGCAGCTATGGAGATGTGGCTGGGAACTAGGGCGCCTCACTCCAGCTCAGCCTCTGGCCCACTAAGGAGTGAGCAAGTCACTGCCCTTGAGGGATCTTGGTGTACCCCACTGTCGAGCGGGAACAGCAGGAATGCCCACCCCTGGGCTGGGATGTGGGGAGTGCAGATCACCGCACACACAAGCCTTCCGCATATGCTGAAAGAGACCAAATGCTTTGAAAAAGATCAAAATGTTCAAAACCTACTGTGGCTGCCTTCTGGGGCTCTGGCCATTCCTCCTTGTGAAAGACTCTCTTTAGAACCTGGAAAGAGAAGGAGAATTTTCATCAAGCACCACACCCAAAGGCTGCGGGGGGGAGGGGCGGAGCTGGGAGAGGAGGGGAGAGGGGAGGGGAGGGGAAGAAGAAAGGGGGAGAAGGAGGTGAAAAGAGAGGGAAGGACTGGGTCTGAGAAGGAAGAGATGGGAGGAGGAAGGAAGAGGGGATGGAAGGGAAGAAGGAGTGGGAGAAATGGAGGGGGAAGGAGAGAGGAGGAAGAAGAAGGAGAAAAGAGGAGGTAGGAAGAAGGGGAGGAAGATGGAGGGAGAGAGGGAAGGGGAAGTGTGCGGGAGGGATGGGGAGAAGGGGAGGGGAAGCATGGAGAAGGGGAAGGGAGGTATGGAAAGGAGGAGGGGAGGGATGGAAGGAGGGGGAGGGGAAAGATGTCAACCTCGGCGTTCCTGGTCGCACAGGTCTTGCAGCGACGGGGTTCAGCCTCTCCCTGCCTGGGCTCACTCATTGTCCCGGGGAGCTGTGGTGGCCATGGGCACCATTCTCCCAGGGGGGGCCCACCCGGGATGCAGCCTCATGTGCGTGTCCCCCACGCCTGGCTCCCTGCAGGCTGGTGACTCCCCTGGAGCCTGGAACCGCTAGGGCGAGCTGAGAAGCCGCCTCCACCGCTGGAGTCCCTGGGAAGGGTCCCCTCCACCTGCCCATAGCCGGCCTGGGAGGCAGACACGCCAACGTCTGGCCCCTCAGCGGGGACAGCAGCTCCAACAAAGCCACCCTAGGAGGGGACGCTGTGCCCACGGGCTGCTCCTCCCCCAACCCCAGGGGCTGGCCCCAACACCTGCCCTGTGCTAGGGCCACCGAGCTGGGCTCCCTTGCCCTCCATTCAGTGCAGGATTTCCCTCTTAACTTTCTTTCGATTTTGAAAACTTTTAAACACGGGCAACAATGAAAAGAACTGGGCAGAGAACACTGTCCAGCCCCTCACCCAGGACCCCATTGCTCCCCCCCCCACCCCAATTTCATAGTGCGGGGCAGGCCCTAGCACACCTGCAGGTAGACTGGCTTTGGAGAACCTCTCTTCTCAGACCCCCATACAAAGGGAGAAATTCGTGAGTTTAGGTCCCAGCTCTGCCATGGGAGCAGCAGGAAGACAACGCTATTCACCGCCCTGAGCACCGCTTCTTCCTCTGGAAATCGACGTAATAACGAGGCCCCATGGGAGTGGCTGTGGTGGCTGGGGGAGACAGTGACAGTGCACACCCAACTCACTCTGCCAGAGGGACCTCTGTCCCCAGGAAACCACCCAGAGGATGGATGCTCTGGTGATGACTTTCAGAGGTGTTATGCCAAAATCAGGCACTGGAGGTAGACGGGTCTTGCACTCAGCCACAGCCCGCTGGACGCCAGCCTTTCCTGGTCTCTGTGAAGATACGTGAAGCTGTGGTCACTTTAAGGCTCCGGGTGTGGGAATATCTGGTTTTAATATCGAGAGCACCTCGAGGTGGGTAGGTTTTGGTTTCCACAATGGAGCACAGATTTGTGCTGTGAGTTCCCCAAATCACAGGGGACCTGCAGCTGGCTCGGGCTGCCTGTGACCTTGATTAGAAGTGACTTGGGGTTGGAGGAACAAGGTTGGAACACAGGGTTGGGGCAGCCACGGTGGAGGGAGCCTTTTCCCAAGGACCCGGAGGGAAGTTTCTGGAAACCACAGCCGGCCAGCACAGGAGCCCCACCAGTCTAGACGCTTGGCCCTGTTGGTCTTGGAATGGACGCCGTGACCTAACGGCACTTCCTTGCAGCGGGGCAGCACATGCTCGGGGTGCTGGGGAAATGTTTGGTACAGGCATCTCTGGTTAAGTCTGGAGGAAAATTCCAGGCTTAGCAATCCTTTCCGTAGGAGGGGGCTTGGGAGGGCTGCAAGAGGTGGGCAGGGAACAAGCCCCCCACCCCCACATTGGAGGTGGTCGGAAGTCAGAAGCTTCAACAGGTTTGGCAACCACTTTCCACCTGAGCCTGGCTGTAGACCCCATGCTGGACTCCTCGTGAATGCTCACAAAACCCCACGAGGACTTGGGCCTGAAGATGTCCCCCCTCACCGCCCCCCTCCCCCCACCCCAGCTTATTCCCTGCAGCAGGATTTGTAATTTCAAACAACGGAAAGAGCCTTCATGCGGATCGGCAGCTGTGACGCACACAGGCGTTCATCATCACACTGGCGCGTTATGCAGCTGGGAGAAACAATGGTGTGCACTTGCTATGGGGCCGCCCCGAGGACCCATTGAGATAATCAGACAAGTAGAGGACAGGAGGTGAGTAAAGGGTGGGGGCTAACGTCCACTGGCACCTCCATCAACATCAGAACCATGTGTCGACATGTGCATTTATGGTTGATGATGTGTGTATCTATCCTGGGTTGAATTGTGTCCTAAAATTCACATGTTGAAGTCCTAAGCCCCAGGACCTCAGAAGGTGACCTTATTTGGAAATAGGGTGGTTGCAGATGTAATTAGTTCAGATGAGGTCATTCTGGAGATGGGTGGGCTCTGATCCAACATGACTGGTGTCCTTATAACAAGGGAAAACGTGGACACAGACACGCACCCAGGGAGATGCCGTGGGAAGATGGAGGCGGAGGTGGGGACAGTGCTACCACAGCCAGGGACCCACCAGAGGCTGCAGAGAGGACTGGGCCTCATCTTTCCCTAGAGCCTCAGGGAGAGCCTGGCTCTGCTCACAGCTTGATCTTGGCTTCCAGAACCATGAGAGAATACAGTCCTGTGGCTCTAAAGCACCCGGCATTCCTTGGCTCCTGCAGCCCCCGGACATGGTTATCTGTGGGCAGGGATGACAGAACCTCCCTGCAGCAGAACCAGGTGCTGGAAACAGAGGTGGGACGACCTCTGCCTCTCTGCACTGTTCAGAACTTCACAGTTTGAGTTTTGTACCAAGTGCAAGTATTAATTTTTTAAAATGCTGCACTTCTTGAAAAAAAAAAAAGGAATGGAAATGCTAAAAAGTCACCAAAAAGATAACTTGGAGGTGATCAGGGGTGTCTGGCCCTTAGTAGAAGTTCAGAGAGGCTTGGAGTACGAGGAGGCTGCCCAGCTGTGGAAGGAGAGTAGATGATGTGGAAGAGAGGCGTGGGAGTCCTGAAAGACTGGGAGGGCCCTCCAGGTTCACATGTGCAGGTGCATGGGGTCGGAGCAGGGCAGCAGTTTCACATCCCATGGACCCACCGATGTGAAACTGAGGGACAGTCAGGGCGTGGCCATGGAGGCCCCGGGGTAACCCCCTTACCTACTGGAGGAGGCAGGAACGGTGAGCTCTGCACCAGGCCCACCAGACCCACCAAGTCTACTCTGCCACCCTGAGCCTCCACTTGGCCTCTCTGAGCCTCAATTTCTTCCTCTGACAAAGGAATGAACACGTACCCACACCAGCAAAAAAGACAGTTCATGCAGCACCTTGCCTTGAGCACCCCCCGCATCCCCACAAGCTGAGGTGGGGCACAGGTCACTGGCACAGCCCCCTGAACCCAACGTGTGTGAACCTGGCCCATGCCTCATGGTGCCCAGGCTGCCCCTGTGGGCCGTCAGGGTCTCTGCCTTCACCTCAACCTTCTTTTCCCACAACAAAAATGGCTTTTTATAGTATAAAAATACATGCTCAACACAGACAACTGGACAGATCCTCCACGATGCGGAGATAACAGGCCATCTGGAAAGCACCGCTCTGAGACCCCCGTCAGCATTCTGGGATGGTCTCTCCCAGCGTCTCTTTAGGCAGACAAAGGCCTAAACACACACACACCCCACACTCACCGACACCCACAGACCCATCCCTCCACACCCCCACACAGTCACATAAACACACCATCCACACCTGCACCCACACAGCCCCACCTGCACACACACCTACACCCCCGTCCACACATCAACATACCCACACACACCCATCCACGTCCACACATGCCCAAGCACACAAACACAATCTACAAACCTATACACACAGACCCACACCCTTGCCTTAACACACACACATATGAAAACACATGCCTGTCCATACCGACACAACCCCTTATGCATACCTCTCCCCATAAACCCCTCACACACTCCCCCATCTACACCGACACACCTCCCCGTATACACACCTCACCTATAAACCCCTCACACACTCCCCCATCTACACCGACACACGTCCCCGTATACACACCTCACCCCATAAACCCCTCACAAATCCCCCCAAACACACACACACCATAGGTCCACATAGATGCCCACACAGCCCTACCCCCTTGACATGCCCCCACAGCCATACATCTTGCCATGCCACCCAGATGGACACCAGGTCCCACTCCCACCCATGGGGCCACAGGCTCTATGTGGTCCATCAGGAACACACGCACTCCCATCCCATCCCCCTCCAAAACCCGCATCGCCAGCCCGATGTCTTTATGCATTGCTCTTCCTCTCCATGCTCAGCGAATCCTGCAGAGACACAGAGCAACGCAGGCATGCGTGGCTGCAACGTACAGGCAGTTGGGTTTCGGGCTCACTGTTCTCCGTGCATTCTATCCATGACACACATTCTTCTGCCTGTTTCTTTCCCACCCAGTGGGCCCTGGAAACCCCCCTCTGTCTTCTGGTTCAGCCTCCACTCCCTGTTTAGTGGCTGCACTCATTTCTGTGGTGGTGGGGAGTGCATTTCTACATCTCCCCATTCATGGGATTCACCCTGTCTTCAGTGCTGGTGAGGGCCGAGCCCTGCAGCCGCATGGGCCTGGGAAGAAACCTGCTGCTGCCTCCTTAGGCGCTGGTGCTGCTGTTTCTATGGGAGAGATTCCTGGGTGTACTACTGATGGGCCTAATGGGCTGGGTGTGTGCAGTCACTGATGTTACTCCAATTTTCCAGATTGCTTTTCCAAAAGACTGACCCTCCTGGGCCTTCCACCAGCGCCGTAGAGGACACGTCTCCCCCCTCCTCTGCCTATAGGTAGCACAGCTCCTTCTTGAGGCTTTGCCAGACTGAGGAGTGTAAGCAGTGGCCACTCTCTGGGGTGTAAATTGGTCTTTACTCAAAGTCGGGGACTGGTGAGTTGCAGTGAATATGTCACTGGCAGCCGCCCTTCTGGAGCCCGGTGTGGGTGGGTGGGCAACTCAGGATGGGAAGGGAGCCCTGCATCTGCAGTGGGTGTGGCAGGGAGGGTGGGGAGGGCACTGCTGAGAGTCAAACTGGACGACTCCTCCTGCCTATCCACTCCTCCCTACCCCCAGGCTCCTCTAAGCACCACGCCATCTGCCGCACCCCCTGCTGGCTGCCGAGATTGTCATCAGACGGAGGACAGAGATGACATCTGTCTGCACCCCAGCTCAGGGCTCTGCGCACAGTAGGTGCTGGCATTTGAGTGGGCAGAGGCAGTCGGCCCCGTCTCCTGCCAGTGGCCTGCGGAGACCGTTACCTCCTCACTGCCAAGAGCTGGTCGTCCCAAACCAGTGAGCTTTTCAGCAGGTCCCAGAGGGGTGAAATATTTGCCGGCTGGAGGGGTGAACTCAGGCCACATCATCGCCCACCCATCTATCATCATCTACGGGAATCTCTGCTCCTCCAGAGCTGCTGGAACGCAGAGGCTTGGCCTGGGGAAGACCGGAAATGGAATCGTCTGCATGCTACAGCACCCTCCCGCGGAGCCATTTCTCATTCCAGGGCCCTGCACAGAGCATCTGCTCTGGCGTCTGCAGGACAAGTTTGATAACTGAAGTGTGAGAAGGATTTTGAAGGAGACAAGGCAAGAATCAAACTTTCTCTCCCTGCCCCACTCAAACTTTCTTATGGCCGTGTGTAGACAGGGTGGGAGGAGAAGCACCCTCCCCACCAACATTCCTGATGGAGGGCCCCCTAGACCTCAGGCAGAGAGTGGAGGCTCCCCAGACCTCAGGCGGAGAATGGAGGCCCCTCAGACCTCAGGCGGAGAATGGAGGCCCCTCAGACCTCAGGCGGAGAGTGGAGAGCATCCCTCAGACCTCAGGCAGAGAGTGGAGGCCCCCAGACCTCAGGCGGAGAATGGAGGCCCCCAGACCTCAGGCAGAGGGTGGAGAGGGTCCCTCAGACCTCAGGCAGAGAGTGGAGGCCCCCAGACCTCAGGCAGAGAGCAGAGGCCCCTGAGACTTCAGACAGAGAGTGGAGGCCCCTCAGACCTCAGACAGCAAGTCCTGCTGGGTGGCTCTGCAGCTGCAGCCTGGGCTCCAGGCTAGCTACGACGCTGAGTTTTGTCTGTGAAACACCAAAGACCAATCCACATGCACCTGGCCTTAGTCCACCTGGACTCGTAGAGTTCCACACACTTGGTGGCATAAAAAACAGAAAGGTATTGGTATTCTCTCCCAGTCTGGAGGCCACAAGTCCAAAGTCAGTAATACCAGGTTGAAATGAGGAGTCAGCAGGGCTGTGCCCCACGGGAGGCCCTCAGGGGGACTCCTTCTTACCCCTTCCAGTCCCTGGTGGCTCTGGGCGTTCCTTGGCTTGTGGCCACATGGCTCCAAACTCTGTCTCTGCCTTCATGTGGCCTTCTCCTCTGTGTGTCTGTGGCCAGGTCTCCCTGCCTCCCACTCATAAGTATATACGTGATTCCTTTTAGGGCCTACCTGGATGCTCCCTGTTAATCTCAAAATCCTTACCTAATCGCATTAGCAAACACCCTTTCCTGCAAAAGGTAACATGTACAGGTTCTAGGTATTAGCACCTGATATCTTCAGGAAATATTACTATGGTTTGAATGTTTGTGTCCCTCCCAAATTCATGTTGAAACTTAATTCCTAGTGCAAGGATATGACAAGCTAGGGCCTTGGGGAGGTAAGAAGTGCCCTTATAAAAGGGCTTAAGGGGGCGAGTTCACTTTTTTTTTTTTGGTCCTTCTGCCATGTGAGGATGTTGCAAGAAGATGCCATATTAGAAGCAGAGAGCAAGCCCCCGTTAGACACCGGATTTGCTGGCACCTTGATCTTGGACTTCCCAGCCTCCAGAACTATGAGAAATACATTTCTGTTCTTTATCAATTACCCAGTCTATTTCACTATAGAAGCAAAAAGGGATGACAGCAGACAGTATTCAGCCCTAAATGCTCATTAGCCTCCAGTGCAGTAGCTTGGGCCAGGGCCCCTCCAAAGTTATGTAGCGTAGCAGCTGTTTGCTTCTTTGGCCTGGGTGACGCTACCCCAGGGACTGCAGAAAGTGCAGTTTTGAGCCAGAGAACAGAAATGTTGACTCATCTAGGAATCAGCCTGGAAAACTAGTTCAAAGGGAGGTTCCCAAACAATGGCCCAATGTAGAAAACGCCTAACAGGGATCATTTTGCTGCCGCTCACATACCTGTCCTGAGAGGGAACTCACTACTATACAAGGTTACTCATGTTTTTTGCTCCTACTACCCGCTTGACGTAAGCCTGTAATGACGTGCAGAAAGACAGTGCTTCTGAGATGCTAGAAAGGGACCCCAGGAGTGCAGAGGCCGGCTGTTCGAGAACATGTGAGAGCTGACTGGGTGTAAGGAAGAGGCAAGCTCCAGGCTAGTGCCCACCCTTCGGGCTGACGCCGGCTGGACCCAGGCTGACCAATTATAAGGACAAGAAGGTGAGTGGGGATCTTCCATGACAAGGGCCAGCAGAGAGCCTTGGGAAGAGACATGATGCATCTAATGGGGTCTCAAGCTGTGCATTGGGGTCCCTTCCTTTGACAAGACAACCTCCTCCCGCCATCTTCAGTGCATCAGAGAAGCCGCAGTGTGGCAGCATGGCTGGGTTTCTCAGAAGCCAACAGGGGTGGGCTCAGGGGATGGGAAGGAGGTGGTCTGAGTGTCCTCTAACCCTGAACTTCAGTCTCCCTGTAGGCTGGGAGCCTAGCCCGAGCCCCTGTGGAGGTATCTGGGGTGGGGGATAATCACGTCTCCCACATCTCGACTTCCTTGGCCTCTTCTCCCTGTGTCCCCTCTTGGTGGTAAGCCCACTTGGGGCTGGCTACAGCCCTCCTTGGGGACAACTGCTCGCATTGGCAGGAGGCAGGCAGGAAGGGGGACCCCTTAGTGGGGGCGACAGCTGGATGGATGACTGGGCTCCCATCAAATCTGACACACTCATCACCCAACTCCACAGAAGACCCAAAGCCTGTGCTGCCAGAGAGGACAGGGTGGCAGTAGCTCTCTGAACACCCCAGGCCTGAGAAGGAGAAGGAGTGGGCCCTAGTCCAGCCGGGACCCCCGTTAGATTCCTCTAGACAGACGCAGCCCCTACGACAAGCCTGGAGACCTGCGCCACCTTTAGGGGAATGAGTCTGTTGCACTGCGGTCTCTGACTGCCCTCAGCTCTACACGGCCCCGCATGAACCCCTGTGTTTGTGGTTCTTAGCAACCGACAAAGTTTCATTTTGTCCCCACCAGTCTATTCTGAGCACCCCAAAAGGGATCATTTGGACCGGGCTGGGGTGGGAAGGGCAACCACCGCATGGGACATTTGCAAGATGGGGCCTGGTTTTCAGTCCACAGTGCCCCCAGAGGACTCACAGCACCAAGATGAAGATGGGGACAGACACCAGCTTTAAAATAACCCCAAATAAATTTACCCACAAACCTTAGTGTCCAAATCACCCTACATGACATTCTCAGGACCAGGCGAGGACGTGCTAAAACAACACAGCTCCTTGGACCTGAATTGTCCGGGCCAACCGTCTGTCAATGAACCAGATTTTGCTGGAATTCTCTCGCTTCTTTAGCACAGTGGAAGTATTCATCTAAGGTTAATTTATTCTGAAGGCTTAAAAAGGCAAAGTAGAGCTGCTCCGGGATGAACGTCCTGTCCCAAGGCCGCCACCTCCAGGAAGTTTGTGGAACTGACTTGAAATAACAACACCCTCCTTGGACAGAGATGCGGAAATGTGCATTTTCCCTCTTAAAACTCCCCTGTGCCTGTAATCCCAGCACTTTGGGAGGTCGAGGCGGACAGATCACATGGTCAGATCAATCAAGACTAGCCTGATCAACATGGTGAAACCCCATCTCTACTAAAAATACAAAAATTAGCCGGGTGTGGTGGTGGGCGCCTATAGTCCCAGCTACTCGGGAGGCTGAGGCAGGAGAATCGCTCGAACCTGGGAGGTGGAGGTTGCAGTGAGCTGAGATCGCACCACTGCACTCCAGCTTGGGCGACAGAGCGAGACTCCGTCTCAAAACAACAAAACAAAACAAAACTCCCCTGCACCTCCACACCCACACCGTTTCTATGATACACATGATATCTTAACGTTTCCAATGGGCCTACGAAGGAGAGGAACTGAAGTGACCTTTAAAAATACTTCTTCCTCGTTCCTAAAAATGCTAATCAGACCATCTCGAGGGGAATCCTACATGCACAGCCGCCCCCTTTCCTGCCCCCAAATATGCAACCTGAATCTGACAGCAATGACCCAGGGCTCCTGGCAGGCCCGGCCAGCAGGTGAGGTTGGGGGTGCGGGGGGTGGGGTGGGCAATACAGCACAGGGTCCTGTGGTGTTCACATAGTCCTCCTAGCCAGGAATGTATCATCCCTACGGAGGCAGTGCCTCTTCTATCCTCATTTCATAGACTACAAATTCAGGCCTGGAGGAATGAAGTCACTTCATTTATTTGCTCAGTCATTTGTCTGACAACTACTGATGTAATGCAGTCAACAGGTGAGGCCCTGTTCTGGCCCCAAGAGAGATCCTAGAAGGAGCACAGCCCTGTCCTTGCCCACATGGGAAGACAGGCCAGGCACTCTTTAGGATCCAATCACACACAAATGACAGGAGTGCAGGGCACAGGAGCAGACTTGGGCCCCAAGTCTCCTTCTGGCTCATGCTTTGTGGTTCTACACAGCAGGGAAGGAGTAGGGTCCCTGACCCCCTTTAGAATCCATCAAAGACTTTATTATTGCCACTTCTGTGTTCAAGTCAAGCAGCCGCAAAATTTCAGTAGCTACAACGCTGCTTGTCCTCTGTTGTTTCTTTGCCTGCAATTAGTGCAGAAAGCCAACAGGGGGCAGCAACTAGCCTGGCTGTCCCATGGGGACATCTGAAGTGGAAAATAGCTCACTTCCATTTAATCTTCATCTAAAAGCAATAAGCTGATGTGAAGTTTAGAGAACTAACCTAATTAGGAATCATTTGCAGGGTCTCTGGAGCACCAGCTTCCTGAACTTCACTCTTCCCCACATATGCAAAGGGAGCACCACTTAATGAAATGGCAATTGAGGAGGCAAAGACTGGAGGAGGCTAACAATCAGCAAATGGAGATTGAGGGATTGCTGAGACTTCAGTCCAACAGGGTCCCTCTACAGGAGGGGGAAACTGGGGTCCATGAAGGGCAGAGGATGATCTCAGTGCCCTCTGAGGGGCAGCCCAAGCAGGGAAGAACCCACTCCCTGGTCAGCACCTGTAGAGTTCACATAGATGCTCTGACTGAATACAGCTTTAAAGTGTAATTACAAGATGAGGCTGTGATGGGCCCTTGACGGCAGCATCACTTCGGGGGAGCAGGCTTCTCTGGTCCACAGAGGCAGGACTTCCACCAGGCAGGGAGCTTCTTCAGGAGGGGCAGGGAGAGATTTTGCCTGCCTCTTATTCATTTAATACCTGGGGAGAGGCCTCAGCCCTGCCCATCATCACAATTCTAACTCAAAGTCTCCAAAAACAACCCCAGCCTCCCGCCTTTACCAGGAGGCAGATGTATGGTTGCTGGGAGATACTGATGCCATAAGTCTGCCAACAGCCACCTACAGCTTGCTCCTGGCTCCCCAGGCTGGGTGCAGGTCTCAGGTCTCGGTGCCACCCCCACCCCCAGATTGGTAAATGCCAAGCCAACCTCCGAGGTCCATTGTCTCTCTGATCCTCAGTTTTCTCAACGGAAAAATAGACATAGTCGCTGTAGTGAGGGTGACAGGAACCAAGACGATGACAGAGCCTTTCCCTCCCCTGCAGCGTTGGTGCACAGGCCAGTGGTCCCAGACTGTACATGCTACTCAGGTCCTTCCACCTCCGCACCCCACAGCTCACCCCCAGCCCTTGAGGCTGTGCTGCAGCAACTGACACGTTTCCAGTGAGAGGAGGCTGCCCCTTCCCCAATACCAAAGGGAGAAGTCTGGGGTGGCCTGGCCCTCCCAACGCAGAGAGCGCACCCAGCCTTGCTGCACCCAGCCCAGGAGGAACTGAATGCTCCAGGTGTGTGCTGTGCCAGGTACTGGGTGCCAGGTGCTGGGTGCCGGGTGCTGGGTGCCAGGTGCTGGGTACTGGGTGCGTGTTGTGCTGGGTGCTGGGTGCCGGGCCAAATGGTCTCCCTGCACCACCGGGCTGGATGCTTGGCGACCCCAACTGCTTCCAGGGCCTTTTCTTGGCCAAGCTGATGCAAAAGGATTGAAACCAAAAACCTCCTGAAAGCAGGCGGAGAGCTGGCACTGAAGGATGGATGGGAGCCAGTCTCAACTCCCGGTTACCCAGCACACGGCCCTCATGGTCCCTTAGAGCCTTCCACCGACTCCACTGTGGAGGAAAACTGAGCCCCAGAAAGGAAGGAGTTGGCCCAATTTCCCAGTGCTGAGGCCGAGCTGGGCGGGACCTCCCAGCTGCAAACCCGGCCTCTTCCCTTGCGCAGGGAGATCGGCACCTGCAAGAAGGGGACTGGGCAGGTGCCTGAGGGCCGGGCGTGGAGTCCGCCTTTCCTGTAGGGGATTTCGTTTAGATCCCCGGAGGATGTGCTGTGCTGCACAGGAGTAAACGCGGTTGAGAAAAGGAAAAATAAACCAGAAAGGCGAGGCCAGCAGGGGCCCTGGACTGCCACGCTCAGGGGCCACCCAGTAACTGCGCCCCGACCACATGCTATCCCACCCCACGAAAGTAGCTGCCTTTTGTTAAATTGCTACGAATTATCTCCGCCCCTTGCCTCTCTGGGATCTCAAAGACCCTCCCCCAACTTCTCAGAAGAACATTTCGCTGCTGCTCCAGGGCCCCACAGACCCCGACAAGACTCGGTCCTGAGCCACTGCCGCACAAGGTTGGCGCAGGGAGGGAAATGGCGGGTGCAGTGCCTGCCCTGCAGGGCCCAGAACCTCCAGCATCCAGTGGTGATGTGCGCCCTTGCTGAACTTGGCTTCCCTTGAAATCCTCCGTTGGGTCTAGTAAATGGTGGGGTCCCTCCCGCACTCATTCATTTGTTCCTTCATTCCCAATCTGTCTGTGCTGGGCAAAGTTTGATGAGTGAGGCTGTAGCTGTGAACAAGTCAGAACAGTTTGTGGACGTGATACGAACGAGTGAAGCAACATGCAAGATTACGATCTATCGTGACAGGTAACCCTGGAGCCAGGCTCACACCCAGGCTTTGCCAGGAGAAAGCAGAGGTCCTCCTGGGAGGTGGTGGCATTCACCCAGGGCCACCAACCAGAGGAGGCAGAGGCTGGATTTACCTTAGGCGGCCCAAACCATCCTAACAGCTCCCAGGGCCAGAAATTCCTGTTCACTCCCCTGAAATTTAAATATCCAGGGTCATCCCCGGGGGAAGGAAGGGTTGAGGCCAAGAGGACAGAGGCGTCCCCAAGCCAATTATCTTCTAAAATGGGTGACACTCATTTTGGGTCATTTTGGGTCAAAATGGGTGACCCCAAGCCAATTATCTTCCAAAATGGGTGACACTCAGCCCTGCCTGGTGCTGTCTGAGCACTCTCAGACACGACACCCTGCCTTGCTTTTCCCAAGCGTGGCTGCCCATTTTCTAGAAGCAGCCCAGGCAGAGCCAGGGAGTCCAGAGACAGCAGATTATCAGTACTCCAGGGGACTTAAACTGTCTTCGTGTCACCGGGTGGGGCTGCTCAGACCCATACTTAGTGAGCCAATTCTGTATCTAATCGCTTGCAGCAGCAAACCAAGCAAATCTGACAACTGCTCCAGCCGGGCAGAGGCTCTCCCAGGTGCCCCTGCAAGCTCCACTCCCCAGGACCTGATCTGGCATTTTCACGAATGGAAGTCGGCCACACAGTGCTCCCTGGAGAGTGGAGGAGGTGTGGGGAGACTTGGTCTTCCTCTTCCCAGCCCTGGCACCATCCCCCCAACCAGGTTGTTCTTTGGGACTGGACCTGCAGCAAAGGTGGGGGCATTGCTGCACTTCCTCCTCCTCCCCAGTCTCTGTCTGGCTGTGCAGAGACTTGTTCCCTCCGGGGAACCCGGTGCTCCCCACGCCGGCCCTCAAGCTTGTTCAGCCTCGAATATGACCCACCGCTCTTTGAGCCAGTCCTGGCTCCAGGAGGCGTTCCATTTCCCCACTGTCCAGTTATTCCTTGGACTGGGAGGTGCATCCCAAATGGCTGACTGGCCTCCGAGTGAAGTGCACCCGCTTCACTGTGTTTAGTGGATTTTGCTGAGTGACCTGAGCCTCAGGTTCCTCTTCTGGAGAATAGGTATAATATGATGATCCCTAGCCGCCTCTGGTGGTGTGCACCTGTAGTCCCAGCTACTCAGGAGGCTGAGGCTGGAGGATCGCTTGAGCCCAGGGGTCGAGGCTGCACGGATCTGTGATGGAACCGCTGCAGTCCAGTCTGGGTGACAGAGCGACGCCCCATCTTAAAAAAAAAAAAAATTACTAAAGAGCTCTATCTACCTCAGCGCTGCAGCTGGGACCAACACTATCCTCCCCACCCATCCCAGGTCCTGGTGGTTGCCCGCAAGGCGTGGCTGGCCCAGGCACAGACTCAGCCCCGCAGGCATCTCTGAACCCCTCCGCCAACGGGGAGTAGGGAGAGCCTGAGGATGCCTCACTGGCCCTGAAGCGCCTGCACTGCCCATTCCAGGCCTCGGCTCCGCTCCCAACACTGATCCCATGTGCACCAAGTCCCAATGCTGTCCCGTCGCTGGGGCCGCAGGGACCGCTCTCTCCTCGTCTCCTCCTAGGAGCTCTAACCCCAAACTCAGCTCCTAGACTCCGTCTGCCAAACTCCAGGCGCTGCCTTAAAGCGCAGGCATCTCCACTGTTCCCAGCACCTGGGAAGTGGCTTTCGTGTCGCTCACACCCAGCTCAGATGCCCAGTCCCCTTCCCTGACCTCAGACCGTACGGGAGCGTTCACTTTGCGCTTTAGGCCACCCCACCCCAAAAGCTCCCTGGGAGAGCCACTGTTTGCTTCACTGCTTCACCTAAAACCGAAAACCCGCGGCTCACAGACCCTCCATCCCATCCGCGGACTGAGAAACGAACCCGAGCCCGCGGCTGCACGTTTGAATCCCGCAAGGCCACTGTGAGCCGGTCCTGAAACCCCAGGGAAAGTCGGGGTTTGGGGGCGGGATCCTTGCCCTGTGTGGGTTGGGAAAAGACGGTGGGATGACGGTAGAGGACACTCAACACGCCCGACTCACACCCTTCAGAGCAGAGCTCTGACCTGACCTCCTCCAGGCAGTCTTCCCGGCTGCGTCCTGCCCTATCTCCTCCTCCCCAGCTCCGCGTTTGCAGCCGCGCTGGGCTGCGCGCGACTGGAGCGCCAAGTTGCGTCCCCTGAGCGCTGTTCCCGCCGCGCCCGGTCTGACCGCGTATGTTAACCCAGGCGTCTGCCACCGCGAAGCTGCGAGTTGTCTGGGGCCCTCCTGGAGCTGCGGGCGACTCCTCGAGAAACTCAGAGAGCCCAGGCGCACCGCGGGCCACACGGCTCATCCCTAGGCGTCCTGTTAGCCCCATTTTATGGAGGAAGACTGAGGCTTTGGGGTGCATGGGACCCGCGGTTACCCCGCAAACACAGGCGCCTACGAAGACGCTATCGCGAGCCGAACAGTCTGGAGGTACCACATTCACTGCAGCTCCTCCACTGGGTTTCCGCGTCCTCGCTGGCCTAACTGCGTAAATACGCCCTCCTCGGACGCAGGCCGGGTTCGCCGAGAAGTCCTGGCGGCGAAAGAGCGCAGGCAGCCAGCTCAGCACGACCCCCATCTGCCTCCCCAGCCACGCCATCCCCTCCCTCCCCCGACGCCACCCCTCCCCTCCCCCCACACCACCCTTCCCTCACCCTACACCACCCCTCCCCCCACGCCACCCCCTCCCTCACCCTACACCACACCCCTCCCCCCACACCCCTCCCCGGCTGCCGCCCGCGTGGAGGCGCCCCGGGCCCCGGGTTCCCGAGAGCAGCGGGGGGTCCAAAGGCGCCAGCACCGAGGGCGGGCGGCTTCCCCCGCGGGGTCCTCCTGGGTCCTCCGCCCGTCGCCACCCCTCAGCCCACCCCGCCCGCAGCATCTACGCATTTTAAGCCGGATAAGGCTCTTCCTTCCCTGTTTGTCTGGATTTCTTTCTCGGTTGCTCAAGGCTCTGGTGTAACCTCTCCAGGAAAGGACACCGATGGCCGCGCCTCCGCCCCACGACGCTGCGGACGGCGAGCCGACTCCCCCTACCCAGCCGCCTGCCCGCTACCTGCGTCGGTGCGCGCTTTGGCTCCGGGAAACGCCTGCCTCCAGTCCGTCTAGCGGGGCGTGTGCGACTGCAGCCCCCGCGGGGACGTGGGCGCCGACAGCTGGCGAGTGACTGCCGCGGTACCGTTCCCAGGACCCATCGCCTGTCCCGAGGCCACCCTCCCAGGCAGGAATTACTGTCTGTCGGCCCAAAGCCCCCGCCCCACCCGCCTCCCCGTTTCAAAGTTGGGGAAAGTCCACACCGCGACAGAGCGAGCAGATTTGGACATGGCCGAGTGCCAGGTGCGCACGATTGGTCTTAAGAGTTTAGGGGAAAAAAGCACGGGGGAAACCACACGGGGCCTGGCGCGTTCTCGTTTCCCACCACTGTCCCCTTCCCGGGCACCCTGGGCCGCCTCTGTCGCCCGTCCCGCTTTCTTCTCGTCTTAGGGCCGGCCTCGGAGCACTGGGTTCCCCAGAATGACCTGCCGCAGCCAAGCCCCGGCGGTCGCCGGCTTGCGCTGGGTTTTGGGACGCGGTCTCTGACGCTTGGCCTTGCGGCCCTACCCGTCGGTTCCGGTCCCAAGAATGGTGCCCTCCTGTGCCTCGGGCCTTTCCCGGGGCGCAGGGCCGCAGCAGGAGCGACATCCCCTCCTGCACCGTGGCCTACCTGGGTCCCCCTTGCACCTCTGCTCGCGGCAGCCCTGAGCCTCGATTACCCAGACGATGCAGCTGAGGCTCTCGAGGTAACGGGAGGCTGTGGGAGTGAGGTCGCAGCCCGGCTCCCTCCCTAGTTCCGCCACCCACCCCTTCGGTAGTAACGCCGTTCTCAAAATGGGCCCAGGGCCCCTTCCGGCCAAACACAGCCTGGACTCCTGGGCAGAACCCGAGCGCTGCAGAGGTGGCACGAAGGCCGGGTTGCTGGGGATCCGGCCTCTGCCCAACTGCCCCGGAATCTGGGCTTGGGGCAGACGGGCTGCGCCACTGGGGACCACGCTACCCCACTGAGCTGGCGCTCCCCCTCGGCCAAGGACCAGGTGGCGAGATACCCCCTGTAGTGTGGCCCAGTGCGTTACCAGCAAGAGCAAAGTCCGAGGTAACTGCTCTAGGCGCGGCTTTTGACCTTGGGTCAGGGCTGCGTCTCAGCGCTCAACAGCCCCGCTTCTCCCCATGGTTTTAAATTACGGGAACGAAGCCACTGCCAGCGGCGCCTGCACGGAGAGGGCAGGGAGCGCTCGGCGCGCATTGGGACCTCGAGTGCCTTCACCCTAGGGAGTGCCCGTCCCCAGCCCGGCCTCTGTGACCGCCCGGGCCCAGCCTGGGTTGTCCTCGTCTTACCGCGGCCCTGCGCTCCCGCCGCTCCGCAGCCGTGTTTCTCCACTGCTGTCCTCTTCCAGGGCCAAGGGGCCGTGGCAGCCCCGGAGCCTCCCGGAGGCGCTTCTGCGGGGGCGGATTATCTCCCCTCCCTAACCAGGCCCCTGCGGGGAGCACCGACTCTCCCCCAAAGCCGAGAGGCGCTGGAACTCCCCCGACTGCCCCCCCCACCCCGCTCCGCTTCTGCTTGCTTAACCTTCCCGGCGGCGGTGACCCTGTGCCCCGCCAGGCGCTGCCATGAGGTCAGGTGGGGGCAGGAGGCGCCTCAGGGGTCCAGCGGCGGTTGGGAGTCCCCCGAGTGGCAGAGACCTTCCTCTGGCTTCCTGTTCTGCCCAGCGTGGGAAGTGTCCCAGCCCTGGTTGTGCCAGAGGCCCTGGGCGACCTTAAGCAGCGTCTTAACCTCCCTGGACTTTGACATCTGGGGACAGAACGCCCCGTCCCCAGGGGAGGTCCTGCTCTAGGCAGGTGCCCCTACATAATCCGTGTGGCCCAGTGCGAAATGAAAGACGGCCCTTGTTCAAAAACTCAAGAAATACTGTGACTTTCAAGGCAGCAAACACAGAGGAGGGTCCCTTCTGAACCGGGGCCTGTGCGAATGTGCAGGTTCCCCGAGCCCAGGGAGCTAACCCTGACTTCTGGACTAAGACCCCCACGAAGAGCCCCTACCCGCACCGGCCTCAGGCCTTTCTTCCCTTGTGCACCCTGAGTGCTCAGTCCTGGGCCCTGGGCAAGGTGGGGCTGGTCTCAGAGGGGCTCAGGGAGATCCCTGCAAGTCAGGGCCACCCTTGTCCTGCTGCTCCCAAGGCAGCTGCCTGTGGGCTGTCCTCTCCCCCTGTGCTGGGGAGTCTAGGGGCACTGATGGGGCTAATGGAGCAGCGTCACTCTTGGCCCAGCCCTCTGCAGGGATGTCCAAGGTCTACCCTGGAGATCTGACCTAGCTACTCTCAGGGGGTAACAGGTAGGGGTGGGAGGAGGGCGGGGCAGGAAGAGGACTGGGAGGATAATGATGACTGTAACTTAGAGGAGTCAGGGCCCAGGTTTCTGGAGCTGGGTCTGCCAAGGGCCGGATCTCGGGGCCACATTCTGGGTGCGTTTCTCAGGTGCTAGTTGTGCCTCCTGGATGGTGGGGACAATAACTCCCCCTCCCAGTGTGGGGTAGGGGAGGGGCGGAGAGGGGCAGGGAAGGGGCAGGGAGGGGCGAGATCATCACCTTGCACCTCGGGTGGGTTTTCCCGTCACCCCCATCTGGAGGACAAAGACAAGGAGGCCCAGGGCAGCTGGGTAAGGGGTCCAGAGTCACGCAGCCCACAGGCCCCAGGTCCACAGCAGCGCAGGGTGGGTGCCGGTGTGTTCAGGCCAGGGAGAGCAGATTCTGGGCCACAGGCTTGGCAGTGGATGGGAGCCTCTGCCCTCCACAGTCCCACAACCAGGCGCCCTTACCAAGCCCAGGCAGAGATCAAGAAGCTCAGGGACTCTAGGGGCACTGATGGGGCTAATGGCCCATATCACCCTTGGCCCAGCCCTGGGTCTCGGAGCCCTCCCAGTGACAAACCTGCCCCAAAAGCTGACCAAATGGCCTGTGACAGCTGCCCAAGGAGGCCCTGGCTCGGCCCCAAGACCTCTCACTGCTCTGGCCCCAGGGAACGCTTCTGGGTTCTGAGGATTAGGCTCTGGAAGAAACCCAAGCCCTGTGGGAGAAACTTGGGCAAGGCGCCGGCCCCTATGGGCCTCAGTTTACCTAGCTGTAAGGAGTGGGTGGGGTCTGGGTAGGGGCAGACAGGCAGGTAGAGCCACAAGATGAAGCCGACCTGGAGGTAATTCCCCAGCCCCTCCTGGGAATGGTGGCCAGGCAAGCGCTCTTGGGCCTCTACACCCCATGCCCTGACTTGGGTGCCGCTCCCTTATACGTAGCTGATGTATGACAAGCACGTGGGCACTGAAGAGAGCCCTGGGCTCTCAGGGGCTCCGGGAAGCACACTAGGACTTTGACAGTGGCGTGCTCCAGGGACGGAGTCCTGGGAACCTGCAGGGCGTGGCAGTGCCCAAGATCAACGGTTCTTTCCCCACTCTGGAGATTGAGCAGGTGGGGAGTGCCGAGAAGAGGCGCTGTTGGGAGACAGACCTCTCGGCTTCGTGGTGATTCCCTCAACAACCAGGTGAAATAACAGGCCAACCTCAGTTCACTGAAAAGGAAACAGAGGCCCAGAGAGGTTAGGGAACTCACTTAAGGCCACACAGCAGCAGGAAGAGGTAGATTTGAATTTGGAACATGGCTGCCCTCTGCCACCTAGCCTCTGCACACACAAGTGCATGCATACATGCACACATGCTCACACATGCACGCGTGTACAATCAGTGATTGAAACACAGATTTAGATCTTGGGCATGCAGGGCACAAGGTTCACCTGAGAAGACGTGAACACAAATCCATTTCCTTCAAGTGTTGATTGATTTCTCTTCAAGAATGCCTGCATTATGCAGGGTCTGAAGGTCAGCTGATTTAAATGGAAATGAGTTCGGGAAAAACAAATCAACACAGCGCCAGGTTCAATTCACTGGAAAAGCACATCGCCTTGAGTTACTCAAGGAATGACAGGGCCATTGTAGAGACAGCTGGAGAGCCTGCTCACTGTGCTCCCAGGGGTCTCAGCCTTGGAAGATCACCGTGCTCCCCAGGGTCTCAGCCTTGGAAGATCACCTTGTTTTATGGGGTCTCAGCCTTGGAAGATCACCGTGCTCCCAGGGGTCTCAGCCTTGGAAGATCACCTTGTTTTATGGGGTCTCAGCCTTGGAAGATCACCGTGCTCCCCGGGGTCTCAGCTTTGGAAGATCATCGTGCTCCCCGGGGTCTCAGGTTTGGAAGATCACCGTGCTCCCAGGGGTCTCAGCTTTGGAACATCACCGTGCTCCCCGGGGTCTCAGGCTTGGAAGATGTCTCTAAAGTTGCTGGATCCTCCATGAGTTCACTTATCCTGGCTGGAACTGAGGGTTACCATGGAAACCTGCAGGGACTTTTTCCCTAACAAGTCGTTTTCTTTTTTCAAATGAACACTTGTTGGAAGAGCTTACCAAGAAGTGTGGCCTGGGTTTTGTATCTCACGTGGTCTAAGCAGCTCTGTAGTCTCGGCAAAAGAACAACACATATTTCCTCCCTCTGTCCTTCCCTCCTTCTCGCCCTCCCCTCCTCCTTCTCTCCTGTCTGCCTTCCTTCCTTTTCTCCCTCCTCCTCCTTCCTCCCTCTCTTCCTTCTACTGGCCAGTTATCAGGCTGGTTTCTGGAATGGGGCAGGGAGCAGACAGCCAGGGCCCTTCCCATGTGGCACGCGTGGCCATGACCTCACTCGTGTTCTTCAACTGGCCTGTGAGGCCACCCTGCTGCCTTCAGTTAGAAGTGCAGACACAGTCCCAGAGAGGTGGAGTGATTTGCCCAAGATGGCCCAGCAAATGGGTTCCTGAACCTGGCAGCAGCCCCTCCGCCTCAGGCCTCCCCTGCTCTCCACCTCTTCTTGCCTGCCGCTCCCTACCTGCTTTGTGGCCTGCAGCTAGTCTGGGCTGGCTGACACCCCGAAGCCTCGGTGCCTCCTCCCTGCCATGCTGAGACTTCCCTGCACCCTAGGGCACCGACTCTTTGTTAAATGATGTCTTAAACATTGTGGGCAGCGTGTACATCTCATTTGGAGATTCTCTGGCCTCTTTGGGCAAAATCAGCCACTCTGTCCCATCATGGTCTTTGGCACGAGTCGCCATCCGATCACCAGTCCCTGGCTCCCACCCCCAGTCACCGGCCCCACTCACCCGCACTAGCTTGAAGGCTGACCTAATTCGTTCTGGGCCCCAGCCCCCAGAGCACAGAGCCAGGCACGTGCAGCTGCTGTCTTTCTAGATGGGCCTAGGGAAGTAAAAGCATTTCAAGCCAGAAGGGCTGGGAAAGGAATGACAAGGGAGAGGAGGCATCTCTGCTGTATTGTGAAAGACGGAGGTGATACGAGTGGAGGGACATCGAGGGTCTCGAGAGAAGAGAATACCGGGAAGTTAGTGGAGGATCCCCTGAGGCAGGAAAGGTCACAGGCAGAGGAAGGAGGAAATCGAGGCAGGAGGAGCCAAACCCAGAGTTTGCCCAGAAGAGCGGGATTCCTCCCGGTCCACACCATGTGTAGCCTGTGGTTTTGATTACGTCCTGGCACTCCGTAGCGCCCTTAGGAGTGAAGCACTTGCCTTTGCATCTGCTGATCAGACATGGGGGGAGACTAAGAAGAATATGACGTCCACATCGTGGCTGGAGCATGGTTTTGGCTCTAGATTTGAAATTAGCATAATATTTGTCTAAAGCTAATAACAGTAAATTCTTCCTGTCTGGAAACGTGGGAATGATCTTAATATTTAGGAGAAAGTGTCTTCCGATAGAGAGAAAGCTGGCTCCCTGCACGAAGATGCAGTTTGCTTAGAGCAATTTTACTGTCATGTGTTTTCTTGGAGGAACCAGAGGGAGACATCTGGGTACTTTATCATCATTTCTTTGAAATATCTTTAAAATACGTGCTTCCCGCCCCCAGGGCTGTTGGATCATGAGGACATAGGGGCCACACCTGAAGGCTGCGGGTGTCCTTCTCGGGTGGTCGGTGGCTTAGCTCTTTGCTCTCTAACAGGCGAGGAATTATTCAGCCCATTTTACAGTCGTGAAGACTGAGCCTGAGGCAGAGTGACCTGCAGACCCAGGGTTACACAGCCCTGGCGGTGACTCGGGTGGGGCACAGCTCACCTTGATTTTACTTTATTTTGGGACAGAGTCTTGCTCCGTCACCCAGGCTGGAGTGCAATGGCATGATCTCGGCTCACTGCAACCTCTGTCTCCTGAGTTCAAGTGACTCTCCTGCCTCAGTCTCCTGAGTAGCTGAGATTACAGGCGCACACACACTACTAGCCTGGATAATTTTTGTATTTTTAGTAGAGACAGGTTTCACCATGTTGGCCAGGCTGCTCTCGAACTCCTGACCTAAGGTGATCTGCCTGCCTCAGCCTCCCAAAGTGCTGGGATTACAGGCATGAGCCACCGCGCCTGGCCTGAGTTTGCTTTTGTAAGCAGCCTCGAGCATTTTCTGCTGCCCCTGGAAGGGGGCCCAGCTCTGCTCGGCAGTTGTCCAGGGCCGGCTGCGCTAACAAACACCAGATCCAGAGCTGGGGGTCTCATCTTCAGTGAAATCAGCCACAGCAAAAGGTGTTGGCGGGTGCAGGTTTCCTGAAAACCCAGGGTTGATAGGGAAGCAATTGCCTCTTGCTGAAAGCATTTTCTCTTGGAAATCTCAACCTGTCCACTCTCCTCCAGAGAAGTGGGGAGCGGAGGCCATCCGGCCATAACCAGATCTTGTCCTTCCCTGCTTCACCCCAGAGGGCATCCTGGGCTGGGAACCGAGCTTGGACTCCATCCCTTTCCCTGTTTGCATCTCGTCTCGAGGCAGCCCTCCGTGCTGGCCCGAGGCTTGTATAGCTGTCAAACGGAGCCTCAAAGTGGCCGAGAGTCACAACAAACATCTGTGATGCTGCTGACCGCAGCGTGGGTTCAGTCATTCAGCCCTATGGGGTCCTCGTGGCCCCAGATACAGGCTTCCTCACTTCGGAGAGAAAGGGCTTTGAAAGCTTCCCTGGCTCACAGATCCTCGGGGCACTGAATGGATTCAAAGCTGAGTATTTGGTGCTGATCTAACCCATCTCTTCTTGATGATCTGAGTTCCAAGATGTTCTCTGGAACATCATTCCTGCAAGCCTTCTCAGAAAGAAGGATCCTGTGGCCGCTGAAACCTGGGAGATGCCGTACACTGGACCCACCTGCACCACTAGAGATCTGTGTCAACCCTAAGCGAGCGAACCTCCCTGACCTCC
The DNA here is from genome assembly GCF_008728515.1 of Papio anubis. Classification (NCBI taxonomy): domain Eukaryota; kingdom Metazoa; phylum Chordata; class Mammalia; order Primates; family Cercopithecidae; genus Papio; species Papio anubis. The sequence continues at coordinate 180,754,029 of NC_044978.1, read as the reverse complement.
TGCAGAGACGGCCTTCCCTGCAGCGAGCCCAGCCTGGCGTGTTCTCAACTCACGGGACTCAGACCCCTTTCCCCATCACTTTTCTGGGTCAGGGTTCACTCAGCAGACAGAAACCACCTGTGGTTCTAACAGAGAGTCCCGTGTAGAGAAGGGGTAGCTTGGTATTGAGGGATGGAAAGGCAGAGGGACTCTGAGATGCCATAGAGTAGCAACCTTGGGAAGCAGCTGCCACCCCAGGGCTGGGGAAACGCAGGGAAGCAGAGGGAATTACTCCAACTCGGCAGCTCAGAGCAGGGACAGGTGGAGCTGGGCCCCCAGTGACCAATGGCCTGTGGGCTATGCCTGTTTCTGAAGGGCCAGGAGGTTGGCCCACTGAGTGTAGGGAAACCACAAACAGAAAGAGGAAGGAATTTTCCCTGCTGCAGTGAAGAGCATTGCCGTGGTGATATTTGTGCCAGGTTAGCTCCCCCTAGCACTGCCTACTAAGTGCAGATGGGTGACAGGCTAGCTCCCCCTAGCACTGCCTACTAAGTGCAGAGCCCACTAAGTCAGAGGTGGTTTTTCCTGCAGCTATAAATTACTGCTATGACCCAATAGATTTACCTCTTGGAACTTGTTCTGCAGTGGGCAGGTCTATGCAAACCTACCCCCAAAAGTCTGGGGAAGATGAGAGGCTGACATATCCCATTTCTCAGAAAGGAATATTTAACAGGGACTTAGGGACAGAAGCCACGTCTGTGTCGGGTGGTGGTGAGGCAAGACGGTGGCTCCCTACACCATGATCCCCCTGACCCAGTGCTTAGATGCCATAGTGAAAGGTATGCAGCCCCTGCTGGTTCCTTCCGAGGCTGCGAGGGAGAATCTGTCCCCAGCCTCGCTCCAGCTCCTGGGGTGGCTCGTGGTCCCCCACGTTCCTTGGCTTGAGGAATCATCACCCCAACTTCCACCTTCATCTTCACCTGGCATCTCCTGTGAGTGTCTGTAACCAGATTTCCCCCTTTTCAGGAAGACACCAGTCATGCTGGATTAGGACCCACCTGCACCAACGTGATCCCATTTTAACTACATCGACAGCGACCCTGTTTCCAAATAAGGTCCCATTCTGAGGTCCTGGGTGTTAGGATGTCAGCATATGAATTTTGGAGAGACAAAATGCAACCCACAACACTTCCCGCTCAGTACACAGAGTAAGTGGGAAAACCTCCCCCAGAGGGAAAACCTTCCCCAGCCTTCGGTACTGTGGAGGCTGAAGGAACTCCGTCTTAGATGCTAACGTGCCCTGTTAGCACTGTAGTTGCTGACTCACTGTAGTTCCAGGAAGGGCTCTAAGATTTCCAGTTTATCTATTGTTCCTTGTACTTACCATAAATCTTGCCCTTAGAGCAATTGTCCTACACATCCCTTGTGGAGCACGTCTACCCTCTCCCTGTGGCATATAACCCCTGGTCTGAGGTCACGGTTCAGGGAGCCACCATCTTGTCTTGCGGCCCCCACTGAGACACAGATGTGGCTTCTGTTGATAAGTCTCTGTTAAATGTTCCTTTCTGAGAAACTGGGTATGTCAACCTCTCTGCTTTCTCGGATTTTGGGGTAGATTTGCATAAGTTGCCCACTGCAGAACAAGTTCCAAGAGGTAAATCTATCAGATTAGGCAGTAATTTATTGCTGCAAGGTTTCTGACTTCTGGCATCCAGAACTATGAGACAATCAGATTCTGTTCTTGGAGCCACCTAGTCTGTGGTATTTGTTATGGCAGCCATAGGAGGCTAATACAGGAAAATTACAGTGATTGAGGACAAATAAAGACCTGGATTACTGGTTTGCCTGTTGGGAGTTCCAACTATTGAAAAAACGGTTTTTAAACAAGAGTGTGAGAGAGGTTTCCACTCCAGCAGATTCACAGAGGAGCTATTCAGAGGACATTCATTGCAGAGTTCCCAATGGTAAGTGAATCACAGTAGATACACTTTTAAATGCATTGCTGAGTTTCTAGCAAAAGTGTACATACACTCACCCTTTCACTCAGCAATGCCACTTCTAGAAATGTACTCCAAAGACACACTGGCAAGGTCACAAAGCAATTTCTGTGCAAGGCTACTCGTGACAGGATTATTTGTCTGAGTTCCAGCATTGTGAATGATCGACACATCCTCCTGAGTAGATTCAGGTTTTCACATCATTGGCAGGAACATCACAGGCAGGATGCTGTGTTGTTCTCATTGCACCTGACCATGTGGCTCACCAATGGGCTGTGTCCCATTACTGGGGATATTAACTTCGATCGCTAGATTAATTAAGGTAGAGTCTGCCAGCCATCCCCACTATACTCTTTGTCCTTTTTGTAATTTACAAGTAACTTGTAGGGAGGTGGACTGGGACTATGGTGAATGTCCCATTCCTCATCCTACTTACAATTAACCATTCATTAATTTAGGAAAGTAGGGTCCCCTGGATTCTTATTTCACCCATCAGTGCTAATCCATCACCAGTATCTTTTTCCTGCTTAAGTTGTCCTCCATCGGGTCAGCAGGAACCACTTCATGGTGGCCTCTGTGTCACACGTGGCACATTCCTCTCATTCCTTGAGCATGTCTTTATTATCTCTTTTTTTTTTTTTCTTTTGAGACGGAGTTTTGCACTTGTCACCCAGGCTGGACTGCATTGGCACAATCTCGGCTCACTGTAGCCTCCGCCTCCCAGGTTCAACTGATTCTCCTGCCTCAGCCTCCCAAGTAGCTGGGACTACAGGCATGTGCCACCACACCCGGCTCATTTTGTATTTCTAGTAGAGACGGGGTTTCTCCATGTTGGTCAGGTTGGTCTCCAACTCTCGACCTCAGGTGATCCGCCTGCCTTGGCCTCCCAATGTGCTGGGATTACAGGCGTGAGCCACCGTGCCCGGTCTGTCTTTATTACCTTTATTGTTATTGTTGAGACAGGGTCTCCCTCTGTCACCCAGGCTGGAGTGCAGTGGTGCAATCTCTGCTCACTGCAGTTTCTACCTCCCGGGTTCAAGTGATCCTCCCATCTCAGCCTCCTGAGTAGTTGGGATCACAGGTGAACACCATCATGCCTGGCTAATTTTTCTATTTTTTTGTGGAGTCATGGTTTTGTTATGTTGCCCAGGCTGGTCTCAAACTCCTAGGCCCAAGGGATCTGCCTGCCTTGACCTCCCAAAGTGCCGGGATCACAGGCATGAGCTGCCTCGCTGGGCCTGCGTCTTTACTTTCTAACACAGCAGGGCAAGTCCAATTTACCTTTGCCCTATCCCTGGCCCAGTGTCAGCACCAGACATTTCTCCAAGGCTCCTGGTTCTTTTTAAGGGAGGGCAGTGATTAGAAACCAAGATCTGGGGGCTAAACATGCTCATGGCTGTTGGGGTGTTGCTGCTCCAAGGCCTCTCCCTGAGCAGAGGTAGGAAACGTACATGTGTTTACTTACGTAAGGACAAGTACACATATACATGCATTTGTGTGCACATGCATCTCTGTGTGTTTCAGCATCTATCTGTATTACAATCGTGACTTCACACCTAGGACCCTATTCAAATCCAACACTGCAGGGTGGTTCTTGTTTTCTCCACACTGCAGGGTGGTTCTTGTTTTCTCCGCACTGCAGGGTGGTTCTTGTTTTCTCAGCATTGCAGGGGTGGTTCTTGTTTTCTCCCTCTCTCTGTGTCTGTAACTTCCTTTCCAGCAGGAAACCTGGCTTTCATTGTCCTCAACATATTTACTTATTTGGAACCAGCAGGAAGGAGCCTCAGGAGGGAGCACAGCCTTGCCACCCCTGGATTTTAGATTTCTGGTCACCAGAACTGTGAGAATCAAGTTCTTGTTGAAAGTCCCCTGGCTTGTGATAATTTGCTGTGGCATCCCCACGGTACTAACACATCCTTACACTTCTCCTCCCTGTTTCCCAGTCTGGGCCCCTCCCACAAAGGGCCAGGGCCAGTAGAGGTCCAGTCTGGGACTGGGGCAGCAGAAACCTGGTGGCGAAGTGAGACATTAGGGTCAAGGGAGCTGGGTGAGCCCTTCATGTTGCTGGGTCTCTGTTTTCTCTCCTGTATAATGGACACACTCCTTCTTCTCTCAGCCTGGACAGATGCTGTGAGGCCATGGCTGTATCAGCCTCTGTGCACCCCCAAGGAGAGGTCAAACTGCCGTCTGTGGAGTTCAGATCCCACCTCCCTGTATCCCAAGGCTTTCCTGGCCCTAGGGTCTTCCTGGGTGGAACTGCAGTCTCCCTGGGAAGGCCCGTACTCTACCTCTTCCAGCTGAACTCCTATTCTGCTCCCCACTCCCCAACCCCACTCCTAGACTTCCAGATGCCCCAGCTATGTTGTGGGGAAACAGACTGCAAAAGAACACCAGAGCACGTTTCCCAGAACAACAGGAAGGCCAGAGAAAGGAGCTTCCTTAGACAAACCTGGATGACTGTTTCAATTCCCAATTAATTCCAGGGTGGAGACGGCTCATGGCGCTGGGTGACGCTGCGTGACACTAAGTGTGTTGCTTCAGTCACCTCCTCCGTGCAGCGGTGGTTGGGGTAGGTGTCTGGATGCAGTGTGTGTGGTGCTGGCAGGATGACACCTGACCCTGTCAGGTACGTAACAAATATCTGTTCTGGTCCCTGCCACATAGCCTTTGAGCTTTGGCTTCTGCACAAGAATTACAGAGGTGGTAACGCCCACGGGCAGTGGGTGGCTGGAAGGATGGAACAAAATGAAGAGGATTTGTGTAGAGGAAGCTGTCAGCAAATCAGCCATTGACAGCAGTGGTGCTGACTCCCACTGTGGAGTGGACGCTTCATACGTGCTTAAGATTCTACAGGGATTTGTTTAATTCTTATGGCAACCTCCTGGGGGTGGATGCTGTCATGATTCCCACTGTATAGACAAGGAAACTGAGGCACAGAGAGGGCAAGTCGCTTGCCCAAGGCCACACAGCCAGCAAGAGGCCCAGGTTGAATGAAAGCCAGGCAGCCTGGCTGCGAAGCTCATGCTCAGGACCACCGTGCTCGTCACCGTGCAGAGGGAGAACTGCAGAGTGGGGTTTTGCATAGCTGCCCCTGGCCACAGGCATCTGAGACCCCTGCAATGCAGTACCCGCTTGTCCTGTCGAAGGCAGTGGTCAGACCTTCCTTGCAGAAAGAGCATCAAGCACCTCAACCAACACATCTCCCACCGGCTCTCCCTCCTTGCATCTCTGAGAGCCCCGCCTTTCCAGGACTTGTGGCCTGGTGCAAGCTTTGGAGACAGGTAGGGGGGATTTGCCGTTGGGTCACTGTCTGGAACGCTGGGGACCAGAGAGGCCAAGGAAGCAAGGCTCAGGTGGTCCGGAGGTCAGGCCCTTCATAGTTGCAGCCCCCAACACAGCTTTGTGCTCTGACCCACCCTCTGTTGTCTCCAGCCCAGCCTCTCCCTCTGCCCACACTTCCAGGACCTTCCAGGATCCTGCAGCTCCTCAGACAGGTGGGCCCATCTTGTGCCAATCTGCGCCTGGCCGCCCTCGGGGCGCACCTGCGTCTTTGAAGGCCTCTATCCTCGGGCGGGTCATGGCCCGGGCCGACGCTCTCTGAAGCACCTGGGGTTCTGCCATGTGTCTCTGGTGGGCTGCGTTTGTTCTTTGATGCTGAGAGGAGTTTGGGGTGAGGGGCCGGGGCCGCCTGACTCACGGTGGACACCTGAGGGCCGACCGCTAATCATTCCCACATCCCTGCATTCCAAGTCAGAGGCTCCAAAAGCCCAGCCCACAGGGGTTCAAAAGGAACCTGCTAGGACTGGACAGGTCCGCACTTGGCAGCAGTCTCTCCCCTCACCCTGGACAGATGCTGGCCAGGCACCCTCAGGGCCCGTGCCTCTGATCCCCGCCATGGTCACGCGAATTCACCGCAGCCTCCATGCCGTCCATCCCCCCCAAATGTGCAACACACTCGCTTTCCTCTCTCCCATCCCCCTTCCTTCTTCCCTCCCTCCCTCCCTTCCTCTCTTCCTTCCTTCCTTCCTGTTTTGCTTTAAACACTGTATCTGTATCAAAGGACTGCAAGTGCCTGGTTCAATATTGGTATTAAGGCTCATAACGAAACACAGGCACCTGGCCCTGCCTCCGCCCCGCACATCTGTGGTGGGCTTCCTTGTGGAATATTCCCCCCATGGCTCTTCTCACCTTAGTCCTACAATCCTTCTGACTTCTGCTTAGGGGTCACCACCTCCAGGAAGCCTTCCTGCACCCTTCTCCTAGCCCCGAGAGCACTTGTCCTGATGCAGCTTCACATCCCAATGGCTGGGGAGGGGTGAGGGCACAGATCCTGGTGATTGCTGGGCTGTCTGGATAACCCAGGACCATGTCCTCACCTCATGTCCGAATTCGCTTCGCAAAGTTCCTTTTGCCACGGGAGGCACTAGGTTCCAGGGATTAGGACACGGGCGTCATTGCCGGGAGGGCTTTATTGAGCCTACCGCAGCCGCATGAGTAGACAAGTAGTTGAGCGAATGAGGGATGAAAGGCGACATTTGGGGCCTGTTTTCTCCCTCCTTCCGTCTTCCCATTCTGGAGCCTGGCTTTCCGCCTGGGGCTGCCGAGGAACCCTCCTCGCGGACAGGGCTGGGAGACAGACAGCGAGTGTCTTCCAGCTATGGCCTCCTCAGGCTTAAATTTCCAACCGGTAGATGACCTGCAGCCGGATGTCTCGAGGCTACTGGATTCTCCCCAGGGTGGCAGACCTGGCCCTCGGGCCATGAAGGTGGGGTTGTGTCCAGCCCTGCCCTGCCTTCCCCTTTGTGTCCAGGGAACAGCCAAGCCAAGGGAGGCCAGGGGCACATGGTGGACTCACCCCAGGTGTTGGTCCCATGCCTCGGTGCTCCCGAGAAGCCCAGCAGAGCTGCGGATTGTGGCATCTTCACGCACTTACGGGCAAGGAATGGAGCTGCTGGTCCCAGCCCCGCCAGGCTGCCAGGAGGGCAGCTGCCTCATGTGGCCCCCAGACTTGGGCTGGAGGGCAGGCTGCACCATTTGGGTGGAAGGCAAGGAACCAGCCAGTGCTCTGTGATCTGTGCTAGGATTCTGGGACCCAAAACAGCAGCCTCCAGTTTGCAGCCAAGCCTATAGGAGCACCAGCCACTGGACCTGCCTCCTTACCCGGCTGCACCTTGCCGAGCTCATGCTCTGAGCTGCATTTCACACCGGAGAACGATCAGAACAGAGAGGCAAGGGGAGTTGCCTGGGGTGACCAGGCTGGGCAGCAGTACGGCTGGGATTAGCACCCACGCCTGTTTTCCTCATGCCCATATTCTTTCATTATGCCGGGGATGTCTCCCTCCTTCTTCCTTAGAGATCCCCAGTTCAGCATGTGCCCTGCCCCCAAGGTGTTCCTCCAGGACGGGGTCCCCTGCTTGAGATCCCTTCCCGTGGCAGAAATGTAGCCGCCAGTCCCTCCACCCAGGGAGCAGGGTGCCCATGAACCCCAGTTGTTCCTCCTGGGAAGGGGGCCAGACCCCTGCCTGATCCCTGGCAGAACGTGTCACCTGGGTGGGACTGACACGGACGGGGCAGTGATGGTTACTGTGTGCCTCTGTCCTGCAGAAGGTATGAGTGTCCATGCCCTGCCAATGAAAACCATCAGATTTATTCAGCAAAGCGAAGCTGTTGAGGTCGGGCAGGTGGCTGTGGACAGAGGTGAGGACCGAGGCTGCACCCTCCCGAGAAGCCGCCGCAGCGAGGAGAGGAGCCGGGCCCTGGGGAGGCTGCCAGCCGCTCTGGACCAGGCCCTGTGCTGGGCGGGGGCCTGGACCCTGCTCCTGCAGACCTGCTCTCCCACAGGGTGGAGCAGTTGGCCAACTCGGGTTCTTCCAGACGACTTGATGGATGGGATGGGACGCTTCACTCCCCACAGCTGCTCAGGCCGTGATGCTGCACGTGCCAGAGTTCCTCCGTAGGTGCTCTGACACCTGGGAGCCACAGACGGACGGACAGGATGAGGCAAGCGGCGTTGCTTCACACAGCAGGTAGAGTGCCAGCGAGCCCTCTGCACTCCCATTCTCCCAGACAGTTTGGAGCGTTTCAGTGAATCAGGTGAGGAATCACAGACCCACAGCTTCAGTTCACATCAAAGGGGCTCCATTGTCAGCTTTAAATTTATCTCTTAAGGAGCCAAGAAAAAAGTCAGATAAAATGGCAAGAATGCACAAGAAAGGCAAGAAAAGGTGATCGAGGAAGCTAAAAGAAACCGTTCCCACTCAGAGAAGGGAACGGTCACGGAAGGAATGCGCTCAGATGGCACCTGGCGTAGCCGTTCTTCCATGGATGGTTCTGTTTTGCTTTGTTTCTGTTTTCGTTTTTTTAAGATGGAGTTTCACTCTGTCGCCCAGGCTGGAGTGCGGTGGCGCGATCTCGGCTCACTGCAACCTCTGCCTCCTGGGTTCAAGCAATTCTCCTGCCTCAGCCTCCCAGGTAGCTGGGATTATAGGCGCCCACCACCACATCCGGCTACTTTTTGCATTTTTAGTAGAGATGGGGTTTCACCATGTTGGCCAGGCTGGTCTCGAACTCCTGACCTCAGGCGATCTGCCCACTTTGGCCTCCCAAAGTGCTGGGAAGACAGGCGTGAGCCACCGCTCCGGGCCCAGGGGACAGGTTTTGAATAGCAGTGAAGAACAGCTCCTGGCTTATGGAAGGAAGCAATTAGTAGACAGGATGAACCGAGCGAATATACTGGAAAACACAGAACAGTTTTCGTGGCATTATTGGTAATGAGTTGTGAAGTCAAAACGAAAAAAAAACATCTTTAAAAAACCATCAAGAGTCAAAAAAAAAAGAAAACAGGTTTCAGCCTCACAGTAAGGGAAGCTGGAACTAATAATATCTTTCCAGTCTTTACACAGAGAATGATGTCACAGCACTGTCTCGTGAGGGCAGACAGAGGCACACAGGGCAGAGCACTGAGAAACCCGCTTTACCACCTGCCAGGCAGGTAAGAAGCAGCATGTCGCATTTTCCATATCCACACTGTTGATTTTTATAAATGTGTGACATTTCGTGATTCTTTCTACTTGTAAGTAAATGTTCACCTTTGTTCTCAATTCTGCACTCATAATTTTGCATCGTTTTCTTAAAGAGTGCCCCGAATGATATCTGAGTCAGTCTGCACGATGCCCCGCCAGCCTGTCTGCACTTCGGGTGTTGGTGTTGGTGGGGGTGGAATGGAAAGGACCCCTGGGAAGCGTGGCTGAGATGCCCATGGGCAGGGGGTGGAATGGAAAGGACCCCTGGGAAGCGTGGCTGAGATGCCCATGCGAGGCATCCACTGCCTCCCATGATGGTTGCTTTCCTCACGCTTGCGATACGGCCCAGGGCAATGGGACCTGACTCCTCCTGCCCTTGGCATCGAGTCCCGCTGCAGCCTGGCTGGGAGTGCTCTGCTGCCTGGGACCGTCTGGCTCGCTCCAAGGGACTTGGCCAACGACACTCCCATCTTAGTGTCTTGTAGAGACGAAGAAAGGGTCGCAGAGAGGACAAATGGCCCTCGTGGGCCACACAGCACGGTGGGCCCCGGGCTGTGCATGGTGATCCCCTGCCCGAGAGTGGGCAGCTTACCAGCATAGGCAGTAGCAGGGGCCAGGGAGAGCTGTATGGAGACCAGGGCTCTGAACTCTTCCGTGCTGGCCATAAGCTGGCTGTGTCGTGCTCATCCCTTCACCCTTCTCCTCTCCAGAGCTTACTGGGCACCTGCTGTGGCCGTGTTGGGACTCGGCACTGGGGAGACAGCCCCTCCCCCCAGGGGGCTTGTCATCTGAAAAATGGTTGCCCTAAAGATATCCTCAGCAGAATCCCTGGAACTTGCAAATACTGCCTGGTGTGGAGAGAGACGCTTTGTGATTAAGTGAAGTCTGTTGAGTTGGGGAGATTATCCTGGATTATCCAGATGGGCCCAAAAATGCAATCTCCAGTGTCCCTGTGAGAGGGAGGCAGAGGAAGAGGGACTCCTGCAGGAGAGAAAGCTGTGTGACCACAGAGGCAGAGATGAGTGATGCGGCCATGAGCCAAGGAACACCTGGGGCCACCAGGGGATTTTCCCACCGGAGCCTCCGGAGGGGGCGTAGCCCAGAGGTTTTAGCCCAGTGATGCCTACGTCAGACCTCGGGCTCGAGAACGGTGGGAGGACACATTTCTGTTGTTTGAAGCCAGCCAGGAATAGGGCTGTCACGGTCCCCACGGGAAACCAATACACCCCCAGCTGCCTGGGCTCCCAGTCGGGGAGGGAACCTATTGCCTGCTGTTCCTCAAACACATCCCAGGTCTCCTGCGGCAGGGCCTTGGCATCAGCTGTGCCCTCTGCCCAAGACTCTTGGCTCAGCCCCCACAGTGGGGTCCACCTCTCACTTAGGCCTTTGTCCCGATGTCCCCTACCTTGATCGCCCACCACACCCACCCCCATCTTCTCCCTAGCGATTTTCTCCTGCCTCTGTCCCACACCGCTGGCTCATTCCTCACGGTGGCCTGCTGTGCTCCCTGCCTCGCCTGGCACAGGGCGCCTGGCACACAGTCAATGCTGGTGAGATGCACTGACTTGGGAAGTGGGTTCCTCGCTCCAAGAAGACCCACCCTAGGTCTGCATCTCTGGTGCTGTGATATCTATTCAGACCCGCAACAGGGAATGCCGCTGTGACAGGGAGAAAGGAGAAAGGAAGCTGCCACCGGATGCCTGGGAACCCCGGCTGGGCATCAGTTCCTCTGATCTAGCCAGGATGGGGCAGGGCCAGGCCTTGTGTTTCAGGAGCTGCGTCACCGAGTCAGGGTGTCAGGTCTGAGCCAGCACATGTCACCAGGTGGAAAGTGTCTAAGGGCCACGAGAGCAGTGCGTACTGGCCTTACACACCCTGGACGCGAGCGTGATGGTGCCCTCTCTCCTAGCGTCTGCATGCTGGCCAACTGCCTGGCCTCTCCAAAAGCCCGGTCGCTGGTCTACAATGGAGATGTCATTCCCCTTGCTAGGCGTCTGTGGAGGCCCTGCAGGGAGTTGGGACATGGAAGCTTCTAGTAGCTGGCAGAATCGTCTTGCGTAAGGATCCATGTTCACCCACAAGTGCCCGTGGGCAGCTGAACTGGGCGGCTGCAGCCACATGCTCTCCCACTTGGGCCCCTGGGGACCATCTGTTCCCCATCATATTTGGGGAGCTGACAGGACGTATGGATGAGCCTCATGATCTCACCGCTGCTGGGAGGGTGGAGGCCGGCAGCCAATCAGCAGCCCAGGCCCATCCACCCCATGGCACTGGGAGGAGCAGAGGAGGCGGGAAAGCAGTCAGGCTTTGCAGTCCAGACAGACTGAAGCGATCATCATTCCCGGGATTTTTACACCTGGCCTCCCACAGACCTGGGCGTCCCACGGCTGGGCTGGCCACAGGCCTGGCTGGGGAGGCCACGCGGGCATCTCTGGCCTCTGGGTTCCTGCCCAGGCTCTCTGACTGGGGAGACAGAAGGCAGGAGTGGACAGGGTGCTGGGTGTCCCAGCGAGGCCTTTGCCCAGTGCTCCCGGGAACGCAGCTTTCTCTTCCACGAAACAGGAGAAGGGATGCCTGCCAGGCTGGGGCACGTGGCTGTGAACTTCCAGTGGGGGAACGAAGGGAGCAGTGTGGTCAGAGGGCTGAGCTTCCCCGCGGGGGCTCAGAGCAACTGACTCCAAGCAGCCGCCGCCCTCAGCCTTGTACCATTTGGCTGTGACTTTACATGGTCCCGAATCCAACTTTGCTCCCATTGGTGCTTTACACAAATTCCTAGTTGTTGGCTGATCAGACTGAGCTTACACGCCTCTGGGGATGGGGGGCTCACTACCTGCTGAGGACTCTCTTCCATATCTGCACGGCTCTGACTGTTGTCTGCCTTCCCAGGACATCCATGCACCAGTCCTGGCTGTGTCCTGAGAGAGAGCCACAGGTGATGTCCCAGGGTCCCCGTCCCCACATGGCTGCCCTTCAGCTTTGTGCAGGCAGCAGCTTGGCCCCCAGACCTTCTTTCTCCCATCCCTCTGGTGATGGGCATTTGGGCCTCTTTACTATCACCTCCCTCTGGCTGTGCTCTGGTCCCATAGAAGATGTTGCTGGCAACGGCAGAACACGGGGTCCAACACTTCCCGTGGTGCTAGTGCAAAGGTGCAGCAAGCCCCCCCCCCCCCCCCCCCACATTGGCCCCCACCCTCCCCCATGCCGGTCCTCCACCCCCCTCATCGGCCCCCACCCTCCCCCATGCCGGTCCTCCACCCTCCCCCACGCCGCTGTTGTCCAGTGTTCCAGAACCCTCTGGCTCCCAGAACGAACCGGGTGGGGGCCGAGCCTGTCTACACCTCACAGCTTCCTTCATTCATTCATACATGCAACAAATGTTGTTCAGAGTCCTACTATGGGCCAGGCAGTGGCCTGTCCTGGGTGTCATTCTCGACATGACAAAATGCCGTGGGGAGCCCCGGATGGAACTGCATTCTTGGTGGGGTGTCGTCATCTCAGCCGAGTGGGCGGTCCTGAGCAGGAAACGCCATGAAAATCATTTTTTCTATTTCTGAGCACACTTGTCAGCTTAATGGGAATTTTAAGTGGTTTGCTGAACTTGCACTGTGCGAAGAACAGAACTTAAAAAGCCACACGTTCACTCTACATCGATTCTTTATCTCTCTCTTTTGTGTTTTCCCCCAAAAAGAAATCCATTGCTCACCGCACCATTTACCAAGCTTCCCGCTAAGACCCTTTCTCCTCACGCACTGGTGCGTCTCGGGGGCCCTCCCTACCGCTGGCAGTAGTCTCCAGGAAAACCCACGGGCTTTGCTTGGACAGCTCCAGGTCCAGGAGTGCCCCAAGGATGCCAGGTGTGTGTGGACCTGTCACTTACAGGAGGCACTGCTTCCCCCTATAATTCGTACACTGAAGTCCTAATCCCCAAGACCTTAGAATGTGACCTGACTTGGAAGTAGGGTCATTGCAAGGGTAATTAGTTCAGATGAGGTCAATCAGAGTCAGGCAGGCCCTTAATCCAACATGACTGGTGTCCCCATAAAAGGTGGATGTTTGGACCCAGCCACGTCCACAGAGAGAATGTCGTGGGAAGGTTATAGTCATGCTCCCCCAAGCCAAGGGACTACCAGGGCCCGGAGAGAGGCCTGGAACAGACCTTGCCCTTGTGCCTGCAGGGGAGTCGCCTGGTTCTGCCAACACCTCGGTTTCAGACTTCCAGCCTTCAGAGCAATTCCTCGTGTCTGCTGCTCCACACCCCAGCCTGTGGGGCTGGTCATGGCAGCCCTGGGAATCCAGCACACCCACTCATCCAACAAATGCTGGCCAACAAATGTCTGGAAAACGGAGCTGTCTGATGAAAGTTTACACTCCAGAGCATCCACCAGGGAGACTAGTATGGGGAGACTCAATGGCGGTTACGGACGATCACCTTAGAACCCATGAAGGCATGTGCTGCTGCGACGGGGGAAAGGTGTGAAGGCTGGCATGTGCGCTGTGGGCAGGGGACCCAGCCTAACCCGGAGACTCCTTAGACAACAGGAATGAAATGTGCTGAAGATCATGACACAGAAAACCAGCCCCAGATGTCGCTCTCCACCCACCGCTTCTTTAGGAAGGCAGAGTCCCCCTGGGGCTGGCCCCAGCCTTGTCCCCAGGACTGACAGGAACCGCTGGGGGCGGGACAGGGGCGGGGACAGGGCTGGGGCAGCCGCAGGGCAGCTCCTGATTCCACCTTGCACAGGCTCACCGGACCCTAACCTCATTTGCTTCTTGACTCCCCAAGGGCCAGGGTCCTCGACCCCCTCGCCTGTGCCCCGGCCACCGCCTGCCGAGGCCTCTGAGGTCGGTTTCAAGGTGTGTGTGTGGCCCCCAGTGGGCTCCAGAGCCCCTCCACCTTCTTCACCCTCACCCTCGTTTATGTTCCGAGAGTCCTGGGTTTCCTCAGGTGCAGCTTCAGGGGGCTCTGCTGTGGGAGGCCGGTGTGCTATGGGCTGTGGACCGTGGGAGGCCAGTGTGCTGTGGGGGACCGGTGTGCTGTGGGCTGTGGGCCGTGGGAGGCCAGTGTGCTGTGGGAAGCCGTGTGCTGTGGGCTGTGGGCTGTGGGAGGCCAGTGTGCTGTGTGCTGTGGGCTGTGGGCTGTGGGAGGCCAGTGTGCTGTGTGCTGTGGGCTGTGGGCTGTGGGAGGCCAGTGTGCTGTGTGCTGTGGGCTGTGGGCTGTGGGAGGCCAGTGTGCTGTGTGCTGTGGGCTGTGGGCTGTGGGAGGCCAGTGTGCTGTGTGCTGTGGGCTGTGGGCTGTGGGAGGCCAGTGTGCTGTGGGCTGTGGGCTGTTGGCTGTGGGCTGTGGGAGGCCGGTGTGCTGTGGGCTGTGGGCTGTGGGCCGTGGGAGGCCAGTGTGCTGTGGGAAGCCGTGTGCTGTGGGCTGTGGACCGGGGGAGGCCAGTGTGCTGTGGGGGGCCGTGTACCAAGTGCCATGGGCCTCCCCTGAGAGCAGCCATTGTTTGTAACAAAATTGCCCTGTGTTGACGTCTTCGTCACAGCGCATGCTCACCCACAGCTCCATGGGAAGCAGGCCTCGCCTCGGTGACGCCTCACTGGGTCCAGGTTCGGGAGTCCCAGAGTCCTGAGAGGCAGAATCGTCAGTGCCGGTGCATCCAGGGTTAGGCTAGGGTCCAAATCTCTGCCCGGCCACTTCCTGGCCCTGTGACCTCGGGCAAGGCACCCAGCGCTCTGGGCCTCAGCTTCCTGCATCTGTAACACGAGGACAATCGTGCCAGTCTCACCAAGCACAGGACTTGGGGAGATCACGTGAGGGGTAGAGAGTCAGGGTTCCCGGCACTCACCACCCCCACGGGCAAAGCCATGGTGCCCTCCTTGCTGCCCCGGAGGGTGTCAGGGCCAGAGGATGGACTGCAGCGGCGTCAGCTCAGGGGCTGGACAGGGACAGGGCGGGCTGGGGGCTACTGTTGTTGCCGTACAGTCTTCCTCTGTCACATTTGCTGTTACAGGACACTGACTCGAGAGACGAGAGCGACACCAGAACGACACCCACAATTGCTCCTTCCATCTGTTCAGAGAACTTGGGGGTGTCTGCTGAGTGCTGGGCCCTTGTGGGGTGCTGGGGATGCTGTGACGAGGACCCCCCCAGGAGGGGCAGAGATGCAGCCCTGGGCAGAAGCCGCCCCAAGGAAACAGGTGGTCACCCCCACACAGCCTGGGGCTGGCAGAGGAGGAGGCCAGGGTCCACGGGGAAGGAAGATGGGGGCTCAGCAGGCTTCATGACCGTGCCTGGTGAGTGGGATTTGGACACCCAGGATGGGAAGGCACGGAGGGTGGGGGACGGGAGAAGGGGGACTGGGCTGGGAAGTGGTGAGCAGAACCGTTGGGTGCACAGAGCCAGCTGTCGGGTGCCCACCTGGCGCTATCAGGGTCCCCACTTGGATTATGCCTGGTGAGTGGACTCTGGAGATGGCAGCTGTGCTGTCTACAGTGCCCTGTGTCCTAAGACCTGCAGCTGGCCGACAAGGCTGCGATGACGTCCTAGAGCATCTCAGGACAGAGGGGGCCTGTGGAGCTCACTCCCTCCCCTCCAGCCCAGGCCTGGCCATGCCCATCTTCATGCTGCCTTGCTGTTTCCTGGTCAGCCCCTGTGTCTCTGCCCAAGCTATGACCAGGGGCAGGCGCCCGGCTATCAGCGTGGGAAGAGCAGCTTCCGAGGGGTCTTCCTAGGACCTGGAGAGCTGTGGCTGGGTGGGAGGGTGCAGGGAGCAGGTGTCCTCTTAGGGTCAGGAGCCTCCTCTGACGCTTGTCACTGTCCAGTCATCAAGGGGGCTGCCTGGGCTGGTGAGCTGCCTGTCCTTGAAGGTGCGGGCCAGGACCCTGTGCTCGGCTCAGACAGCCAAGTTTGCTCAACCCAGGACTGCCCTGAGCACTCGTCCAAGCAGCCTCCACCCCTGTGCCAGCCTCGCTGTGCTGCGCAGGTCCAGTTCCATCACAGCAGTGCTTCCTCTGGATGGGGACGGACAGCCCAGACCAGAATTATTCATGCTGACTCTTGAAGTCTCCAATCTTGACACCCTATTAAGGAAATGGGTGGTAAATGCAGTGATTTATGCAGGTACTTAAGGCCACAGTGGCTCTGCCCGACCGCCTGGAGGTGATCCAGGCCCTCCCCCTCCCCACGCAGGCTTCCCGGAGGTTCCTGGAGGGCTGGCAGTGCAGGTGGGCAGGTCCCTTCCATTTGGGTATCGGGGAGGGACGTGGCCTCTGTGGGGTGCCCCAAAGGGATCCCTCACCTGGAGTGCACTCAGAGCCCCCCTCCTCTGCCATCTGGGCCTGGGCTGAGCTCCAGGGTCCTAAGCAGAGGGGAGGTCAAGGGGAACACTGCAGAGGGATGCTGGGAAACCCTCTCACCAGCTTCTGTTCACTGCACTTCACAGTGACCGAGCCTGGGAAACAGCTCAGCCCACTGCAGTTGGGCAGAGAGGAAAACTGAGTCATGGGGTCATTTGCTCAGGCCACGTGATCAGTCTTTTGCCCATCACCTCTAGGGTCAAGGCTAGTGGGGATCATATCTATATCTGGGCATCTCTCTGCCCAGGCTGAGCAATATGGACAATATCATTCATTCATTCATTCATTCATCTGTGCCCAGCTCAGCCACCTACTGGCCTGAGGTCTTGGGGTTAGGAACTCAGCTCCCACATGCTTGGTTTCCACGTGCAGAATGGAGATGACAGCTCCTGCCTCGAATCTGTGGGGAGAATGACGTGAGTTATGCAGGTAAAGGGCTGAGAACCGTCGGGCGCACAGAGCCAGCTGTTGGGTTCACACCTGGTGCTATCAGGGTCCCCATTCTGATTATGCCTGGTGGCTGGACTCTGGAGATGGCAGCCGGTGCTGTCTACACAGCCGTGTGTCCTAAGATGTACAGTTCACTGACAAGGCTGCAACGATGCCCTAGATCTTCTCAGGATGGAGGGGGCCTGAGGAGCATCCCCTGGGACGCGGTACATGCTGGTTGGTGCTTTTAGCAGGGCCTTTGGGTGGAGAGAGGGGTCCCCCTGCCACACTCCAGCTCCTGACCCCTGTGCCCCAGGCCCAGGCCCACTGATGAACATTGACAGGGCATTGCTGTGTGCAGGCCCCCAGGCTCAGGGCTGGGCAAAGTCACCGCAAGAAAGCCATCGGCAGCCCCTCCGCTGGGCGCTCTCCTGGGTTCCCTTGAATGAGGAGGGACCAGGACTGCTCCAGTCACAGCCTGGGGGAGCCATAGGGCAGGTGCCAGGTGGACCGAGGCTGATTGGAGAGGGAGAGAGAGAGAGAGGACTCCCCTCCCCCAGGCAGGCCGACCTGGGGACAGCTGAGCAGGGGCACAGAAAGGCAGGGATGGATGGGGAGGAGGGCAGAGACTGTGCCCTCCCCTAGCTCCTCAGTGGCTTGGGTTACTCTGGCACTGAGCCTGAGCTGACCCGAGAGGAGATGATGTCTGCCCCAGGAGGGCCCCCTGCTCAGGTGAGGTGCCCTGCAGCAGGGAAGCCCAGCCTGGGAGCTCAGCCTACTCACCCGCGGTGCCCAGAGAAGCAGGCAGGGCCCGTCTGCGGCACAATGGTGCCACCCAGTGGCCACATCCCCAAATCACATCTATGCCAGGACCAAAGCTGGGCTGGCAACCCGTGAGAGGTGGAGGCACCCTGTGGCCTGAATATTTAGTAAATAAAAACTCCACAGGACACCCAGCTAAAGGAAGATTTCAGGCGAACGTTGAGTACTTTCTTTAGAATGTGTCCTAAATATTTGCACACTAAACGGCATTTGTTGTTTATCTGAAATTCATCTTTACCTGGGCTTCCTGTATTTTATCTGTACTTATTTACCTTAGACCCAAGTGACTTCTAGGACACCGAAAGTTTACTTGGGGTAAATGCCATTGGGCTGTTGGGCCTTGGGGTATAAAGGGACGGTTCTGCTGCCTCCTGCTTATTTCCTGGGGCTTAGAGCAAACTGAAATAGACAGTGGCGCTCCCTTCGGGGCAGGCACCCTGCTAAGTGGTCAGGTATTTAATCCTCACGCACAACCCAGGTGGGTAACACCATTGTGTCTTCACTTTGCAGATGGGGAAACAGAGGCTCAGAGAAGCAAATTGACTTGCTCCTAGTTAGAAGGTGACCTGCTGTGCACTGAATGTTTGTAGACTCCCAATTCCTTCCTTCCTTCCTTCCTTCCTTCCTTCCTTCTTTCTTTTTTTTTCTTTCTCTCTCTCTTTCTTTCCCTCTCTCCCTCCCTCTCTTTTTCCTTCTCTCCTTTCCTTTCCCTCCCTCCCTTTCTTTCTTTCTTTCTTTCTTTCTTTCTTTCTTTCTTTCTTTCTTTTTCTTTCTTTTCCTTCTTTCTAGATGGAGTCTTGCTGTGTCATCCAGGCTGGAGTGCAATGGCACAATCTCTGCTCACTGCAACATCCACCTCCTGGACTCAAGTGATTCTCCTGTCTCAGCCTCCTGAGTAGCTGGGATTACAGGTGCACACCACCACATCCGGTTAATTTTTGTGTTTTTAGTAGAGACGGGGTTTCTCCATGTTGGTCAGGCTGGTCTCAAACGCCTGACCTCAAGTGATACCCCCGCCTCAGCCTCCCAAAGTGCTGGGACTATAGGCGTGAGCCACCGTGCCCTGCCTGCTGCCCACCCCCATTTCTATGTTGAAGCCCCGATCCCCAGTGTCAGGAGGGTACTGCAGGAAGTGATTAGCTTATCCCAGGGAAGCCCTCAGGGAAGGACTGGTGCCTTTATAAGAAGAGAACAGAGTATGTGCTCTCTTCCCTGCCTTCCATCACATGGGGACACAGCATGGACCGAGCAAGACAGCAGAGAGCCTCATCAGACACCACCATGCGGGCACCTTGACCTGGGCCTTCCAGCTCCAGAGCCATGAGGATGTCCACACCTGCTGCTTCAGCCCTGCAGTCTGTGTTACTTTTATTATAGCAGCTCGAACACACACAGACACTCTCTAAGGGCTCTGCTTTGAGGCACTGCCCCTTCCCTGCACAGAAACCATTGGGGGTGACCGGTACATTGTACCAGTCGGGAGGCCGGGAGAGTGAGATGATACTGTGAACGGTGCCAGAGCTGAGACTGGCTCTAATATCAGATGGGCCCTGCCCGAGGTCGGCAGAGAACACGGCTTGTCTTTCAGGGGAGAACAAGCCACGGAGGAGAAGTGGGGGACATGCAGCTCTTGGGCCACCGAGCCCAGGCCGGGCCACTGCACTTCCCAGCAATGCTGTCCCCAGGAGGGTGTGCTATGGAGTCCCCCAAAGAGCAGAGACCGGCAGGAGCAGCTGGCCCAGCTGCAGAGAGCCCACGGTCATCACAAGGGCAGGTGCAGCCCAGGGCCAAGTCTCAGCTCTGGGCTGGCTCCAAGGACGTGGGGAGAGGTCATCTGGTGCGTGGGCTCCCTCGCCCTTCCCGCCATTCCAAGAGGGCTTGGTGAACACCCACTGTGCCAGGTGCCAGGGCTACAGAAGGGTCCAGGCAGGCATAGCCCCAGCCCCTGTGAGTTAGCCTTCAGACAAGGGGGACTGGGGACGGATGATTCTGTGGTTCTCACGAGTAGGTTCTGGGGATTCTTAGGGGAAGAGGCTCCAACTCTCCGTGGGGGTCAGAAGAGACTTTGGGATGAAGTGCACAGGAAGGCGGGAGTCCGCCTGGCTGGGGAGGAGAGCTCTGGGGCAAAGAGCACAATGAGCGCCAAGATCCAGGGTAGAAGTGAGTTTGGGTATCCTAGGAACAGCAAGATGGCCTGCGGGGAGGGGACACAACGTGGAGAGATGAGTTAGAGGCGTCCAGACAGATGTCACCAGCAAGACCACCGGGAGCCACAGGCGGGGAGCTTGGCAACCTCACGTATTTATGGTCAGGGAGACGCCGTGACGTGGCTGCTGTAGGCGTCCAGGCCTGAGGGGTGGAGCCCGGGCCCGAGTGGGAAGGCTGGAGGGGAGAGGATGCCCCAGATTTGGGGTTTGTGCTGAACATGGTGCCATCAGGATTTTCTGAGGGATTGATGTGGGGCACAAGAGAAACTGAGCCACGAGGACGACTGGAAGGCTCTGGACGGGGGAGAGGCAGAAGCCCTGGTGGGCTCCGTGCATCCTGAATGGGACACCTCAGTGGAGGTGGCAGGGATCCCATGGACACGTGATCAGGTGGACGCTCCAGGTGCATAGGACGGAGGTCTGGGCTGGAGGCATGAACTTGGGAGTTGGCAGCCTGGGAGTGAGCCTGGGTGACCTTCTCTGGGGAGGTCCTGCTCACTGCAGAGGCCCGGGCCCCACCTGCAGTCGCAAGTACCTGCGAGTATCACCACCCCACCGAGGTCTGGAGACAGTTGTCCTGGCAGCCAAGGCAGACTTGTTGAGCCAAGTGATGTCCACCACCCCTGACAGCATCCTGCTCGCTGGTGACTCCCAGGAGAGCAAAGGGAAAGCCAAAGGAAAATCAGCCTTTAAATGGGCAGGCCCCCTTCTCTCTCCATACAGATGGGAACATCGAGCCCCAGGAGGCTAAGGGAGATGCCTGAAGGACAGAGTTCTTTCTGGTTCTCTAGAACAGTGAATTAGCTTCTCTGGCTGCCCTAACAAACCACCACAAACTTAGTGGCATAAAACAACACAGAAGCGTTTTCTCACATTCTGGAGGTCAGAATTCCGACAAGATTCTCACTGTGCTAAAGTCAAGCTGTCAGCAGGCCCACATCCCTTCTGGAGGCTCCTGAGCAGAGAAGCTGTTTCCCTGCCTCGTCCAGCTCCCAGAGGCCACCTGCCTTCCTTGGTTCATGGCCCTTCGTCCATCCTCAAAGTCAGCACCAGTGGGTTGAGTCTTCACATCACGTCACTCTGGCCTCTGCTCCTGCCTCCCTCTTTCACAGTGAAGGACCCTGTGATGACACTGGGCCACCTGCAAGTGCAGAATAACCTCCCAATTGTAAGAATGGCTGATTCTCAGCCTGAATTTCACTGCAGCCTGAATTCCACTTTGCCTTGCAGCCTAAGCTATTCACAGCTTCAGGATCAGGACTCCTGCTCTCTGGGGACCTTTATTCTGCTGACCACAGTCTCCAAGCTCAGACCAAGTCAGGGCCGTTGCACCAGCTGCACCCTTCCCCTGCAGTGCTCTTTTCCCTGAACTTCCCCAGGCTCTCTTCCCCCATGCAAGTCTCCGTGCTCAGACATCACCTTCTCTGAAAGGCCTCTGGCTAAGTCACCCCCTCCCTGTTATCCTCTCCCTTGCCTGGTTTTCCCCTTAGCACTGATCACTGCCTGGAATTAGGAAATGCTTGCATATTACAGGTGACATCATTAAGATGGTGGAACATAAGATAACCTGCTCATATCCCCTGCAAAAAAATGATTCTGCATCCAACCACAGTCAAAAGTTTCTCTTTGAGAACCTCGGGATTCAAGTAGGAGTTTGTGAAACCCCAGTGGAGCCCAAGACTGGGAGGGTTATTTTAAGAGTGCAGACCCTACCTATCAATCATAATGTTGAAAGTAATGGACTAAATTCTCCAATTAAAAGACAGAGAGTGGCCGAATGGATTTAAAAACAAGACCCAACTATATGCTGCCTACAGAAAACTCACTTCATGTATAAAGACACACATACACTGAAAATGAAAGGCTGGAAAAATGTATTTCATGCAACTGAAAATTAAAAAGAGCAAGAATAGCTATAGTTTTATCAGATAAAATAGACTTTAAGCCAAAAAATTGTCAAAAGAGACAAAGAGGGTCATTATATAATAATAAAGGGGTAAATTCAGTAAGACGATATAACAATAGTAAATATATCTGCACCAACACCAGAGCACCAAAATTTATAAAGTGAATATTAATAGATCTAAGGGGAGAAACAGCGCAGAATATAATAGTAGGGGACTTCAACATCCCACTTTTGGCAACAGGTGGATCATCCAGGCAGAAAATAAACAAAGAAACATTGGAGTTAAACTATACTCTGGACCAAAAGGGCCTAATGGACATTTGCAGAACATTTCATCTAACCGAGAGAAATACACATTTTTCTCATCAATACATGGACCATTCCCCAGGATAGACCATATGTTAGGCCACAGAACAAGTCTCAACAAATTCAAAAATGTTGAAATCATATTAAGTATTTTTTTCTGACCACAACGGAACAAAACTAGGAAACAATAACAAGCGGAACTTTAGAAATTGTACGAATAGATGGAAATGAGCATGCTCTTGAATGACCAATGGGTCAATAAAGAAATTAAGAAGAAAAATTTTAAATTTCTTAAAACAAATGAAAATGCAACATGCCAGAACCTATGGGCTACAGCAAAAGCAGTACCAAGAGGGAGGTTTATAGTAATAAACACCTGCACTAAAAATAACAGAAGCCAGTCACAGTGGCTCATGCCTGTAATCCCAGGACTTTGGGAGGCCGAGGCAGATGGATCATGAGGTCAGGCATTCAAGACCAGCCTGGGCAACATGGTGAAACCCCGTCTCTATTAAAACTACAAAAAAAAAAAAAAATTAGCCTGGGCATGGTGGCATGCACCTGTAGTCCCGGCTACTCAGGAGGCTGAGGCAGGAGAATCGCTTGAACCTGGGAGGCAGAGGTTGCAGTGAGCCAAGATTGTGCCACTGCACTCCAGCCTGGGCAACAGAGTGAGATTCCATCTCAAAAAAAAAATAAAAAAAAAATAAAAAAAAAAAAAAGACTTCGAATGAGCAATCTAATGATACACCTCATGGAAATAGAAAATCAAGAACAAATCAAACCCCAAATTAGTCAAAGGAAATAAACAATAAAAATCAGAGGAGAAATAAATTGAGACTAAAAAAATGCAAAAGATTAATGCAACAAAAAGTTGGGGTTTTTTTGAAAACATAAATAAAATCAACGAACCTTTAACTGGACTATGAAAAACACACAGAAAACCCAAATAAATAAAATCAGAGGCAAAAACAAAAAGGAAACATTACAACTGATACCACAAAAGAATCATTAGAGAGTACTATGAACAACTATGCACCAAAAAATTGGAAAACCTATGTGGAAGGAAAAGAAGTCTTGGGGCCCCCAAATCACTAAGTCAAAGGGAGAAGTCCAGCTGGGAACTGCTTAGGGCAAACCTGCCTCCCGTTCTATTCAAAGTCAGCCCTCTGCTCACTGAGATCAGTGCATCTCTGATTGCCTCCTTTGGAGAGGCTCATCAGAAACTCAGAAGAATGCATCCATTTGTCTCTTATCTACCTAGGACCCGGAAGCCCCCTCCCAGCTTAGAGGTGTCCCGCCTTTGCTTCCAGTCGCCTTTGCGGACCAAATCCATGTTCATCTTACATAAGTTGATGGATGTCTCATATCTCCCTAAAATGTGTAAAACCAAACTGTGCTCTGACCACCTTGGACACATGTCATGAAGACCTCCTGAGGCTGTGTCACAGGTGTGCATCTTCAACCTTGGCAAAACAAACTTTCTGAATTAACTGAGACCTGTCTTAAATATTCGGGGTTCACATTTTGGTAACCACGAAGGGATTCTGAGTGGAGATGCCTCTGACTTCAGACAAATCTCTACGGTGCTTGTCACCAGCATGAGCTCACTTTATGCCTCAAGAAAATAGGACAATTTGCTGAGGTCCGAGAGCAACCCCTCCAGAAAATCCCTCATCTCCCCAGATTTGGTCAAGATCTAAAGTTTATTTTGCTGTACAACTCCCCCTTTTTGGAGTTTTACTTGCTTCCAACAAGGAAGGCAAGATTTCCTGCTTCCATGATGACAGAAGGCAGGCAACTCCTTTATGGAGTTTGAGCTCGCTCCCAGCAGGGAAGATGATTTTGAGGTGTTTTTCTGTTTTGTTTTTTTTTATAATTTTTTTTCTTTTTTTTTTTTTTCTTTTAGGATGGTAGAAAGCAGTCTTCAGTTTGAGACCCATCCGTAGGTAAGTAGCTGAATTGGAGTTTCGTCTTCGCTAAAGTTTAACAACAAACTGGTCTTAATTTCTCCTTACAATTTTTTTTGTTTTGGACGGAGTCTCATTCTGTTGCCCAGGGTGTGGTCGCAGCTCACTGCGACCTCTGCCTCACCAGTTCAAGTGCTTCTCCTGCCTCAGCCTCTCAAGTAGCTGGGATTACAGGCACCCACCACCACGCCCGGCCAATTTTTTTTCTTTTTTTTTTTGTATTAGTAGAGATGGGGTTTCACCATGTTGGCCAGGCTGGTCTTGGTCAAATCTGAGCGAGAATTTCAAATTATGGGTAACAAACCCTCTCTAATTTGGCTAAAATTCCTTGCAGCTGCAAAAGAGGAAAAAACAAAAACAAAAGCCCAAAACAAAAAACCATGGGCTTGGTTTCTGTGTTTGCTTCCTGTTTTTTAAAACACACACAAACACACACACACACACACACACACAAATGTTCTTTTGTTTACTTCTCTTCCACCCTATACCTCCTTCCCCCTTTGCTATCTGCAGTACCAGAAAACCTAGAGAAAGCATCTAATGACTCAAACCCCTTTAAAGAATTCAGAACAAAGCCACCACTCACCCCTTTTGGGGTGTTCTGTTTTCTTTATGAAGCTTCCAAAGTCATGGGCAGATTCTTCTTAAGTCTAAAGCTCTGTTTTCCTGTATTGCATGACCTGACCTCTTTGGCTTTGGGGATACCAGAGATGACCTTGTACTGTGAGAGGACTTGACCTTGGCCTGTGTAATGGTGGACAAGGGCTACAGACTTAGGGGTGGCTGAGCACAGTTTACAGGAATGGTCTTGGTTATTTATTTTATTTTATTTTTTTCTTCTCCTAGGAAGTTGCTTAAGGATTTTAATTCTAGTTTGGAGATGCATTCTAAAGGGTCTTCTCTTTTGCCTTTTCTCCCCAAGTTAATCTTGATTCAGCTTGTCTGTGCACATTTGTGTGAGGAACTGAGAACTGTTGCTTTCATAGGTAGATGAGAGGCTGAGTTTTCTCAGCTCCAAAGAGAAAGGGCATTTGCTTTTGGCAGCCAAAGGGTACCCCTGAGTGATCAGGGGCCTCATGGGAGTGTCTGAGCTATACAAATTAATGTTTAAAAAGGCTCTTCCAGGAAACGCATGTAAGGGCTGATCACCCAGCTTTCTGAGCCCTCTTAGAGGTCACAGACCTCTGGAAACACAAACTGAGACACAGAAGAGGGTGGAAGTGACTCGGTGGTGAAACACTGTGGAGTCCTGCCCACAAGCAGCACACGTCGATTTACCACGCAAGAACCTAGGCCACAGCTCAGCTCCTCCTTTAAAGAAAAAAAAAGTGGGAAACGATCTAAGAATGAGGAGAAAACAAGGAGAATTTGAGATGGAGTCTCGCTCTGTTGCCCAGGCTGGAGTGCAGTGGTACAATCTCGGCTCACTGTAACCACCACCTCCTGGGTTCAAGCGATTCTCCTGCCTCAGCCTCCCCAGTAGCTGGGATTACAGGCATGTGCCGCCATGCCTGGCTAATTTTGTATTTTTTTGTAGAGATGGGTTTCTCTATGTTGGTCAGGTTGGTCTGGAACTCCCGAACTCAGGTGATCCACCCTCTTTGGCCCCCCAGAGTGCTGGGATTACAGGCATGAGCCACCGCGTCCACCGCATCAGGCCACTCCATAGGTTTTATGTCACCTCTACTTGTCAGAGTTTATGGAAAATGAAAGTAAGATGGTCTCTGTGCACATTTACATTAAGAAAAAGGGGCCCTAAGGTTGACCCTCACACTCTAGAGTTCCAAAGTTCTCTCTTTTCTCTATTTTCTTTTCTGCCTGCTGTTACTTTTTTTACTGAGATAAAACTTGTTTGGATCTAACAGGTTTTTTGTTTGCAGGCTGGCGAATTTGTATTTATCTCATGGTTAAAGTTCTGAAGTAAAAGCTATAGGATCTTTGTGTGTGTGTGTGTGTGTATATATATATATTTAAAACACCTTTATAATTTCCATAATTTTATGTTTAATTGGCAGCTAAATCCATTTTTATTTCCCTCTAGCACACCAGACATTTTCTCTCTGTACCTTATGATGTAAATTTCGCTATTTGATTTTCACCTGAGTTGTTTCCTTTAATATGCAAATTTAAGGCTATTTAGCTGACAACTGCCTAGCATAGTGAAACAGGTTATCAAGAATTTGAAAATCTAAGATAGGAAAAAAACGCTCTTTACGAATCTGTAAGATGTACCTCTATCGGCATGCCTAATACATGTGTATATTTATCTGTTCTGTACACAATGCTTCACTACTGAAAATATATAAAAGAGCTCTAGTTAATTGGCTTAACAAAATAGATGTGCTTGAATCAAATACTTTATCAGGAAAAAAGAAAAGACTGTCAAATGCTGTTTCAAGTTTATGTAACTTAAGTAAAATCTTTAATAAATAAACTAGCTATAAATTTATTGGTAAAGTAATATTAAAAATGTCTTAAGAATTTCCAGCATACATTTTTGTTTGCATTTATTAATCAAGCAATTTCATACTTATCCCTGCCAAATACTATAAAGTGTCAAAATTTGGCATAGAGGCTACAAAACTCTAAACCCAGCCCAAGACAGAATGATCTTTGAAGCCATGTGAAATTTTAGCAACTAGGGACATTGGTGGCTTTGGCCTGGATAAGGCTGCATCTGGAATTAGTGATACTGGCAACTTCTAATTGCAGGCCTTTAGGGTGGTGGTCTGTTAGTCCACAGGCAATAAGGTTTGTTTTGGGCAAGGACTATTATCATATTTGTTTGTTTCTTTCGAGACGGTCTGCCTCCTGTCAGCCCAGGCTGGAGTGCAGTGGCTGGATCTCAGCTTCACTGCAAGTCGGCCCCTGCCCACCATTCTCCTGCCTTGCCTTCCTGAGTAGCTGGGCAGGCACCCGCCACCTGCCCCAGCCAGCTTTTTTGCAGGCCTTTAGTAGGTGAGACAGGGTTTCACTGTGTTAGCCAGGATGGTCTCTGATCCTGACCTCATCTGTCTGCCTCAGCCTCCCAAAGTGCTGGGACCGTGGCTTGAGCCACCTACATCTGGCCTTATCATGGTTTGCTTCAGCAGAACTATAAACCAAGTCTCCCTGTGTTGCCCTGCAACCCAGGGAGTTCTGAATTGGCGTAGCCGAGACAGCCAAGACCAGCCTGGAAGAAGAGACCTTTTTTCAATTATCTCTCAGTTATAGTTTTGTAATGGTGTTCTTATTAACTCTTTAAACAATGACCATTGCAGTTTCCTTTCTATAAATGGAATCGTAGATGTTCATTTTAAAATGTTACTACAAATGTGAATAGAGCAACACAGGATAACTGAGAATAATCTGAAAGATTAGTTGAACAGAGATTTCAATATTTGCATTTTCCAAATATATTTACAATTATATATTATTGTACACACAACAATTTAAACATCTGTTGTCAATAATCCTTAGATTTTGAATTGTAGAAAATACTTTATATTTAAAAAGTGTGCCATTTTTTTAAAAAAGGTGAATAATTTTTGTTGAATTCAAAGTTTATTTAGAGGTTATGTATAAAGGTAAAAGGAGCCAGGAAATAAGAGTGATGTAAAGAAAGTTATAAAAATAAAGAGGCATTTTGGTTAAAAAAAAAATTTAAAAGAAAAATAATTTTGTATGAGAAAGAATCTTTTATGGTAAATTTAATCCTAGAATAAAATGACTAGTTGCTTAAGAAACAGGGATGTTCAAGACAAACCAGAAAATCCAAGCATATCATGAATAGATTGTTTAAATCACAATAAGAGGATTTATTTAAAAAATACTTTAGATGATCATCTATAATTAAAGGGAAATTATAATGGTTTTTCTAGAGATTGGGTTTGATGTAAAAAAAAACTACTTATACACTAAATAATTGGTTAGAACAATAAAATTTTCTTAAGAGATTGATTTACTTTTAATAAATTATGAGGTTTTAATTTTTTTGACCCAAAGTTCAACTTTTATCGCGTCTTGCCATTTTCAGTTTTCTCTCCCCTTTTAAAGGATGCAAAGTACTAATGCTCTCCTTAAACTCATTTTCAGCTCATGTAAGCTTTCTTCCTCGAATTCTGTTTGTTATGGCCTGATGCTAACAATGTTTTCTTGAAGTTCTAAAGAAAACATTTTCTTCCAACATAATATTCTGTGCAATGCAGGTCTTTTCTTTTGCCTCTTGGTAACTGAACTAACAGATTTTGTGGTTTATAAAAATAATTCCTGTGCCATTATTATTAAGTTTTAGTTTGCTTAGAAAAAAACTGAGATTAAAAAAATTTTTTTTAATTAAGGTTATTACACCTGTACGTCTTTCTGTATAGGCTTTTAAAGTCCTTGTGACATTGAATTACAGGGCCTTGACTCCTGGGTCTAAAAAGGACACCAAGTCCTGCTAAATCTTAAACACTGGCAGCAGTTAAAGCCTCATCTTCAGGCACAGTAGAAGATGCCAATCAAAATAAACTGCATTCCTGAGACACAGGGCAAGAAATTAAAGCTATTCAACTCCTCAGGGCCCAGGGACTATCATGAAAGAGGTGGACATGTGAGATTGTAAGGGTCGATTTTGAGAGATAAAATATGTTGAGTTTCTCTATAATCATTAATCTCAAAGGCAAGCTGAGGCAAGACCAGCATATGGGCCCTTGTGTCAGATTAGCAAGGTTTTCTAGAAGCATTAACTGACTCCTTAATAAAGGTTATATAGGTTTTAAAAGACTTACAGAAGTCACATCTTATGGTCAAGATTAAAATTTTATAGTTTGTATATAAAATTTTGAAAAACAAATTTAACTGGCTTCATGCTGTTTAATTGGGTTATATTGTTTGGAAAATTAAGTCTCCTCTCCCAAAGAATGAAGGTTTTCACCTTTTTTTTGAAATCCTTGAGTTATCACTTTGGTCAAATTAATGACTTACTTTACAATAACCTGTGATATCAAGTGTTTTAAACTTTTGATATTTGACAAAACCTTCCAAAATAAAATTATAAGTTATGTATTTTTCTGACCTAATTAATCCTTTAATATATTAGTTTCCCTAAAGTCTAAAATGGACATAATTTGGTTTATTTGGTATAAAAATTATACAGGAAGTATTGTCAAATATGAAATGTTGTTTGATTTTCTTTGGGCTGAATTTGTATAAATATGTTATTGGTATGTGTTCCAAAATTATAGGACACTCCTATAATTCTGACATGACTTAGTGTACATTATCAGTAGTAATTATAATTGTTATATAAAATTATTGTATTCCACAGAGGTAACAAATTTCTTTGTCAATTGTGTTTTTGACTATGGCTGCCCTAAAACTTTTTGTCCTCCACAGACAATTGTTATCTTGTTTTGGTCCTCTTCAGAAGGTGGCTTTTGTTTTATTTTGTTTTGTTTTTTGAGATGCAGTTTCACTCTGTCGCCCAGGCTGGAATGCAGTGGTATGATCTTGGCTCATTGCAACCTCCACCTCCTGGGTTCAAGCAATTCTTTTACCTCAGCCTCCCAGGTAGCTGGGATTACAGGCACATGCCACATCACCTGGCTAATTTTTGTATTTTTAGTAGAGACGGTGTTTCACCATGTTGGCCAGGCTGGTCTCAAACTCCTGACCTTAGGTGATCCACCTACCTTGTCCTCCCAAAGTGCTGAGATTAAAGGTGTGAGCCATCATGCCTGGTCAGAAGATGGTTTTATAATCAGCTATAAAACTCTTAACAGGTGCTCTTAAATGCAGGTTTCTGATAACTGTGGAAATTGTTACATCAGAATAGAGGAAAAACTTTCAGGACTCATGGAGAGTTGAAATGTTCACGAATATCAAGTAGAACAGAAATTAACTGCATGGACTGAACTAATAGAAAACTAAGTAATCCTTCTGACTTTTTGCTTAAAACATTGCCAATCCTTTGTTTCGTTTTTCAGAGTCAAGAAAACTTTTACTTTGTGCTATTGACAGATTTTACCAATTTAGTATACTCCTATCAACAAAACTTGGAGCATATTTGTTTCTCTCTGCCTGATTTCTCCAGAATTTGGAAACTATCTGTGAGTAGTCTAAGCTTATGCTAATACAGTTATTTGCATAAATGCAATAAGAATCTGTTTTCATTTGTAAAAAGACACAATTGGGGAAACTAGTTATTTTACCAAGGCTTTGACTGGGATGGTGTGCTTTCCTTTAAGGAATCAGACTCGACTTATGGAGCCAATAAAAGTCCCTTGGGAAAACTGGCCTCATACCTTGTCTACACAGTCCCTGTACAGGGTTCCTGACCTGTGGTAAAGAATTCCTCCACTCTTGGGGCTCCTGGGCCTGTCAGGAAGTGATAGAGGAATTCTCCCAACTCAACAGGTATTTGATGGTACAAATCCATGGCTGGACTCAGCTTTAAAAGAGTCTTATCTAAGATTTCTTCTTCGGAACAAAGTTCCATCAAAGCCAATTTAAAAGCCTATGTAAAAAAATAATTATTCTTGTTGCACTGCATACAAATAATCAGGCCAAGTATAATAAAGCAAATCAATCCTACAATGATTTGTCTTTAGTAAAAGTGGGAAACTGGACAGAGAAGAATTATGTTTCAAAAACTATGGTATACTTGTTGTTAGATTCTAGTTTTGCCTAAGGTTTTTCAATTTTTATTATTTTCTACAGTTTGGACCAAATTCTAATTTTTATTGGTTACAAGTCTTCAAAATAGTGTTTTAAATTTTGTTTCCTTCTTTTTTCCTGTTTTGTAATTTGAAGTTGCTGAAAACTAAACTGTGCTTTTGTAAAGCCATGGGAACTGAAGCTGGACAACTTAAACTTCAGAAGAAAATAACAGCAACCTATTTACATACAGAGTCACCGCTCTGTCTCTGACCCTCCTGGTGATCCTGGGGTCACATTGGTCTCCACTCTGCCCTCATGTTATCCTCAACTGTGACTAGCTCAGGCAGAGGAGCTGGCGAGCATCTGTCTGTCCTGGGGAGCAGTCGCGTCTCACCTCCTTCCCCCCTGCAGATAGGAAGGACTCACGTGGTCTCATCAGCTGGGAACAGGAGGACAGCCCTGGCCTGTGCACGGGCGACTTTCTATCTGACACAGAGAGCCTGTGGTGCCATCTTTAGTTCAATGTAACGCCAGGGGTGAGAAACGGACAACTTTTAGCCTCAAAGGCGACCCTGGGGCATGGCGGCAGATCCTTGCTGCACAGAAGGATCTCCGGGGCTCCAGGACTGGGGCAGCCAGCAGTGCGGCCCCACCTCTCCACCATCCGCCTCTGGGAGCCTGGGTTTCCTCAGCAGGGATCATGACACTTCAAGACTGCTCTCATTCAGGGGGAGGCTTTGTCATCGCCACTTTGTAGATAAAGGAAATGAGGCCCAGAGACATTGATTAACCACCCACGTTCACACAGCCAGAATCTAAGCCCGGGTCTGTCCAAGGCCTATCCAGCTCTTTCTTCCAGGAAGGCCCTCCCTCTTCCTTTCCTTCTCCCGTCACCCATCTCTCTCCTCCTCCTGTCCTATTCTTGCCTCTTCTTGCCTCCCCTCCCCTCTTTCCTCCCCTCTCCCCCTCTCCTCCCTCAATTTCTCCTTCCTTCCTCTCTCCCCAAGCTCTCAGGTGAACGTGCGTCCCACCTCTTACGGCAAATGGTCGGCAGGTGGCAGCAAACCCCGCCTTCCCGCACGGGAGCCGGCCTCAGCCTGTGAAACCGAGAGAACTGGGCTGCGGAGCCTGGGCTGGGCGGCGTGAGTTTGCACATCTGCGGGAGGAATCCCGTGCAGGCGCCTCCGGCAGGGGTGGAGGTTGGGGTGCCCAGGCCTGGTGAAGGGGCGGGGCGGGGCGGGGTGGGGGGTCACCTGCAGGCGTGTGGCCGGGGCAGGGAGGGCTCCCAGCTCAGCATCTGGGCAGAAGAGCCCCTTGGGGGTTGGGAAGGTTCCCTGCAGCGCCTCCTCCTTCTAAGTGGATATGCAAATCCCCTCCTCCCCCTAGAGAGGGAACTTCTGCGGACTCTCCTCAGGCAGCCCCAGGGCAGCAGCCTTTCCTCTGGGCGCCATCCTCACTGCACCCTGGCAGCCCAGCAGACACTTTGTGTGCACCTGTTCTGGACAGGGCCTCCTGCCAGGGGTGGGAGACAGCCGGATGGTGGCCACAGGTCCCTACCCAACATGGCGACGTGGTGAACAGAGCGCAGCCTGCCCACAAGGGGCCGGGCCCTTCCTGCACCGGGGTCGCCTTGCTTGGGTGTATCTTGAAGGAAGGTCAGAGAGACCCAAAAGGACCGGGCTGAGGGAGCAGCATCCGGGTCCAGGGCACAGCCTGGGCAGAGGCCAGAGGGCAGCAGGCCTGAGTGTGGGATGCAGATCTTGAGGCGGAGGCCAGCTCCACGCAGGGAGGCCCCTCCCGCCGGTGGGTGGTCATGGCTGATTTGAGCCTGTTGTTATTGTTGACAAATTAACAATACACTGTTAATTGGATGTGGCTGAAAGTAAAAATTAATAACAAGGAAACAAGTGGGCCCTGCTGAGCTGCTCGCGCCGGAGCTGTGGTTCTCACGCCGGGGCTGTGGCTCTCGCGCGGGGGCTGGCTCTCACGCGATCCACCTCGGCTTTCGAACCAGAATACACTTGCTGCCTCTTTGGATTCCTTCCCTGGCACTTCAGTGCTGAGCCCTAGCGGAATCCTCCTGGCCAGACTTTCCTGGGCTCCTCTGATACCTCATTGCCACCGGGCCTCCACCCTGGGCTTTGTGTTCATCTCTGCTGGTTTAGGGAGAACCTCTGACCTGTGGTATCTGCTCCCCTCCATGAATGATCAGGTTCCTCATCCCTCACCTGTGAGGTCCCGCGCCTTGGCCGCCTTCAGCAAGAATCTCCTGCTCTTAACTTCTCGACTCAGTCTTTTGCCATCCACTGAGGCCCTTGGCTATCAGCCCCCACTCTCCTTGTGGCAGGGGCTATGAACCCCCTCCTCCTTGACTAGAGACCCCCATTTGTCCTTGTAGTCTTCAGCGTTGAGCTCAATCTCTCCCTCTTATGGTCGTCCTGACCACTGCTGCGATAGTCCTGAATAGAGTCTTCCTCACTGTTTTAAGTGTCAGGATCATGTTCTATGTACTCCCACCCCCGGCTTCTCCTGCCCCCTCAGCTGGCCTGGCATTTTCCCTGGGAGGCTTCATCACAGGTCACTGGATGCCATATGTTTCTGAGCCAGGGTGTGAACTCTGTTTCCATTCTTAGATCATTTGTTCTCCCTGTGACTTATGTATGACCTTATAGTTTAATTTTCTTCCTCTATGGGGGACCTATTTGTGAGTGTAATAAGGGTTTTCTGCCTCCCTGTATTCCAGGATGCATATTTCCAGGATACCGGGCTGCTTTGAAATACCAAAATATTCATATTTTTGTTGCTATCACACCAATACTTCAGTATGTTGAAAGTTCTGAGACCTGATTCCATTTACACAAGTAGAACAGACAAAGGTAACCTGTGCGTGAGAGTCAGAACTGGTGGCACCCATGGGATAGGAGGGGCCCGAGGGAGCTCCTGAAGTGTTGGTTCCCTAGGGTGGGCACTGGTTACTCAGGAATCTTCCCTTTGTGCATTTCCCCAAGATGCAACCTTAGGGGAAGAATGTCTGACCTGTTTTGTAATCCTCTCCCTATCCCCATTTTTCTGCCCCCAAATGCTTTACAGACTTGACACTCACCCAGCAGTGCTTTTTTCCAGTTCCCAAGCATAGCTCCCAAACCTCTGTCCCATGCATTTTCCTTTTGAGATGCTCCCCGGCCCCCTATGCCACACCACACTCAGGCTGCAGCGGGCTCTCCAGGCCTGGGCGCCATGTATGTCACCACACTCCCCAAGAACTGATTCCTGGGTGAGAGCCACTAGCTCCCAAATTGTGAGCCTCCTCTCTGAGGACCCTCCCTCGCTGACTGAGTTACACCTTCTAGAGAAAGCTTGTCCAGCTGTGGCCCATGGACTGCATGTGGCCCAGGACAGCTTTGAATGCAGTCCAACACAAATGTGTAAACTTCCCTAAAACACGAGGGTTTTTTTCAATTTCTTTTTCTTTTTCTTTCTTTCTTTCTTTCTTTTTTTTTTTTTTAGCTCACCAGCTATCATTAGTGTTCTTTTATGTGTGGCCCAAGATAATTCTTCTTTCCCAGTGTGGCCCAGAGAAGCCAAAAGATTGGACACCCCTGCTCTAAGTCTCTCAAGGAAAGGAGCATGGAATGGAACTTGTAAATTCCACTTATTTTGACAATGTCTTGATTCATCCCTCAAACCTGATTGATAGTTTGGCTGGGTATCAAATTCTGGGCTGAAAATCATTTTTCACTTGGCCCATCCAAGGCCTTGCACACTGACTCACAGCCTCCAGTGCTGCCCTCCAGAAGTCTGAGGACCTTGGACTCTCTCCTCCGAGGGTGACCCTTTCCTTTCTCTGTCCCTGAAGTGCTTGGCTGTTTTCTTTGTGCCTTCTGTTTTGAAATTTCACAATACCAGTGCTGGGGCCTTGGTAGGACCTTCAGTCTGGCAACTTATATTCTTTAGTTCTGAGAAATTTTATTGAAATAATCATGTAGAAATTGTTTTCACTTTGGTTTTCTTTTTTCTCTTTCAGGCACTCCTGTTAGCTGTATGTTTTGGTCTCTATGGAGTCTCCATTTTTAACATGTTTATCTTTTCTATTTTCTATTACTTTGGGGATTTTCTTTTTGTCCTATGTTCTAAGATAGCCCCACATGTTTTATTTCTGTTAAATTTGTTTTCCTTCTGAAGTCCTCCTCAACTTTAGATAGAATAGATATTAATATATATAATATATAAATATATATAACAGATATTAATATATATAATATATAAATATATATAATAGATATTAATATATATAATATATAAATATATAATAGATATTAATATATAATATATAAATATATATAATAGATATTGATAGATATACATTTTCAACAGCTCATGTGTATTCTCTGCTCAATCCTTTTGCAGAGCACACTGTTCCTGTTCTATGGAGGCAACATATTCTCTCTCTGAGGTTCTCTTTTGCTCCCTGTGTTTATCTATTCTGGTCTCCATTCCTCATGGTATAGACATTCCTTGACTGTGCAGCAATCCTTGGTTATCTGTATTAGTCAGGGTTCTTTGGAGATTACATATGCCTATATAAAATAAGATTTATTATAAGGAAGTAGCTCATGCAATTATGGAGGCTAAATCCCACAATCTGCATTCTGCAAACTGTGGACCAAGGAAAGCCAGTGGTGTAGTTCAAAGGTCTAAGAGCTGAGAGCCAATGGTGTAGTATCCCATCTGAGTTTACAGGCCTGTGAACCAGCAGCATCAGAAGCAGGTTCTTCTGCCCAGCTCAAACATTCAGGCAGAGTAACAGCGAACTCAACCTTCCTCTGCCTTGCTGTTTTGTTCTATGCAGACCTTCAACAGATAGGACGGTGCCTGCCCACACTGGGGAGTGCAGTATGCTCACTCAGTCACTGTGCTAACCTCTTCCACAGTCAACCCAGAAATAATGTTTCACCAGTGAGCTGGGCATCCCATGGCCCAATCAAGTTGACACATAAAATTAACCATCACACCATTCACCCCTGCTTGAGGACAAGGCACCTGAAGGCAGCGAGAAAGGTGGGTGAGGAAGGACATTTGAGTAAAGGTAGGAAGACAGTGAGAGAGTGAGTCAATAGCTCTCTGGTTGTACCTGTGAGGCAAGCACTGCTGTTCCCCATTTTACAAATGCTCAAGGTCATGCAGTCAGTAGAGTAGATCTGGTCATCTCTGTTAGTTCTAAGGTATAGCCCTGGGGTGCCTCCTTTCACACCCTTGTCTGGCCAGAGCTTTGCAGTGTGCTTCATGTGCTGTGGTCACCCCACAGGGTTCTGAGAGCTCTGCAGAGCATGTCACATGCTGCGGTCACCCCACAGGGTCCCAAGAGCTCTGCAGTGCGCTTCATGCGCTGTGGTCACCCTGAACGGTGCTGAGAGCTCTGGGGTCGCATCAGCTCTTACTTAGGAGTAAAGGTTTTTTTGTTCATTTGTTTTGTTTTGTTCCCCTAGAATTCAGAGGACATTCCAGGGTCTGCATAGGGCAGAGAAGCTGGCTCAGGGCTGCAGCTGGCTTGAGTCTCTTTGTGTCCCACCCTGTCTAGTGGGATCTGTTGCGTCTCAGTGGCAGAGCTGTCCTTTCCATCCTCCGGCAGCCGGGTTCCCGCAGTAGAGGTGCCAGCATGCTTCCACTCACTGTGGCTGCACACTGCAAAGCAGAGGCCACTCCAACAGCAAGACCACCAGAACGGAGCCCACAGGTAGAGGTCTCTGCCTTCACATCATGGCCATTCTGGGCGGTGCCTTTTCTCACCATACTCTGGGTTCACAGTTTCTGGGAAGCACCTCAGGGCCTCACCATGACCGGTCCCCTTGAGTCTGCCCTTCCTCCTTTCCTGGCATGTCTTCAAACAGGAAGATGCTGACCTGGCCTCTAGTGAAATACTTAAACCAAATGCATCTGCTGCCAGGTAGCAGGATCTGGGGTGGAGGTGGTTGGCTCCGCCCCTGCCTGGCTGGCTCAGAACACAGAGAAGCCCAGGGCTGGGGAAGGGCGGGGAGTGCGTGCAGGGACAGGGACTCCAGCCATACAGGGGAGTGGCCTCCCCTCTTCACACAGAGGGCGGGGCTTGGTCTGGTGGGGAGGGACCTTCTGAGGGAGGGACCCTGACTGTCCCAGAGTGACCCTCCTCTGGGGTGGCTCTTGGATTCTGCTGCCCCTATCTGCCTAGATTATGGGGGATGTTCCAGCACATTCCCCAGAGAGGGCACAGGCCCTCCCTACTCCCCTCAATAGGGCTCCCAACCCCTGGGGAAGCAGCAGGGCAGTGGAGAAACAGGAACTCAGATGGTCTCCCCATCTGCTGCCTGACAAAGCTCTACCTGCCCTTTGATTCAGCGTTTGTTTTTGTGTTGCCTCTTCCAGGAAGCCCTCTCTGATAGTCCTCAGTTGGGCTATGGCCTCTTTGGCAGCCGCCATAGCCTTTAGGGTCACTGTGCAAATTAGGAAGAGGTGTCCCCTCCTCCAATCATCTCATGCCTCCGCTGCGTCCTCTCCTCCAATCATCTCTTGCCTCTGCTGGGAACCTGGTGAGAAGCATGCATCTGATTTTGACTATGCGCATAACATCCTTCAGGGTGCCCCTCTTTCCCCAACCCCCGGTCTTCCCACCACCCTGGTCCCACCACCACCAAAGAGCCGGCTACTCCAGGCCTCAGGCTGTGTCTGACCCATCTCTGTGTCCACAGGACAGGGCGGGCACGTAGTAGGTATAGAGGGGTATCCTGGGAACACCCAAGCTCACCAGGTGGAGCTCTGGCTCTGGCTCAGCTCAGCAGGGGAGGGTGTTGGGCTGGGGCTGGGGCTGGACAGGGTGGCATGACACTCCCCAGAGACTGCAGACAAGTGTGCCGGGCAGGTTCTCCCTGCAGCTCTCCTCTCACCCATCCACTCTTCCACCCTCTGTCTCTCTGCCCACTCCTGCGCAGAGGGGCCACAGGGCAGGCCCGCTGAGCTCAGGTTTTCAAAACACAGCAATAGGAGGGCAGGTGACAGGGTTGGTGACAGCAGTGCAGGGTGCTTGGAGATGTCCGCGGGTAGGGCTCCCCCAACCTTGCAGTGCCTCTTTCTGAGTCAGCAGCCTCCTTCTCCATTAGAGCGGAGGAAACGAGGCAGGAGGCCAGCTCTTCCCCCTCGTGCAGCCGGCAGGGCCACCAGGACGGGCTGCCTTGTACCTTGCGTTAAGGCCATCCCACCTGGGCTCACAGCCCGCGCTTCGCGTCTCCAGACAGAAGGCCGGGCTAGGAGCTGCGCCCACCTCGGAGGCCTAGGCGACTTGGAACCGGCACCGTCTGTGCCTCCGCTTCCTCATCAATAAAAGGGACCATAATTCCTCACCAGGACATGACCTCGAGTCCACCGAGATCCCCCAGGGCATGGAAGTACTGGGTTCCCCTGTCTCCCGCACGCTGCCGGGCGCAGGGTTGGCGCACAGTAGGTGCTTCCTTTGTGAGTGCTCTAGCCGCGCCGCGAGGGCCTGGATGGCAGTGGGGGCGCGTACTTGCCCCGCGACGCCCTGTCCCTCCCCCGCCTCCGGCCCCTCCCCCGCCTCCAGCCGCTCCCGCCTCTTCCCCGCGGCCCCACCGTGCACCTCCCCCGCCCCCGCCGCCGTCCTTCCCCTCCCCCTCACCCCTCCACCGCCCCGCCACGCCCCCACCAGCCCCGCGAACCCCGCACCCTCTGGACACCGGCTCCTGGGAGGGCCGATTAAAGTGCAAGTCGAGTCTCCCGCTCTGCGTTCGGCTTCCTGTCCCGGTGCGCACCTGAGGCTCCGCGGGGCTGGGCTCTCGGTCTCCATGGCAACCCAGGCGTCCCGCCCGCAGAAACTGCCACTCAGGAGGGCGGACGCCCCACCGCGGTAGGCTCTAGACGCCGCGGTCGCGCAGGTGCGGCGCCTTCTCTTCAGCAGGGTGACCACTAGGGAGGTGGGGCGGCGTAGACCCAGATCCGGGCCCCCACCACCTGCCGAAGGGATGGACTCCTCGAGGCTCCTCCCTGTTGCTCACCCGCGTGATGCCCCGCAGAGCCCACCCCGGCGCACCCCAGGGCAGGTGCGGGCCATTGGAGCCGGGGTGGGGATTTTACGTCGAGGCACACAGCTGCTTCCTCCCGGTGGAGCCCAAAGTCGCCCAAAGTCGCCCTCCCGTCTACTGCACAGGGTCCTAACTCCCACCCCGGGACAGTGACTTTCCTGCGGTTGAGGCCGGTCCGTTGCCCACCCTAGACCTCCTTCCAGGGACCGCCGGGGTGTTCCAGCCTCACCTCCTGTCCTCTGCGGCGCGGCCCTGGACCGGTGTGGACCAGGCAGGCTCCGCTCCTCGATGACCAAGTGCGTCCTGTCTCTGGCTCTTGTCCCCTCCCTCTCTTTCTGTTTCTCTCTCAGCACCTCTGTCTTTATCTCTGTCTCTTTGTCTCTATATCTCCGTGCATCAGTATGTGTGTCTGTCAGTCCCTGGAGCTCACTGTGTCTCCCGGTCTCTGCCTTTCTCTGTCTTCTCCTGTCTCTGTGTCTCTCTGTCTCCTGCTGTCTCTGTGTCTCTGTCTCCTCCTGTCTCTGAATAGATGGCACCCAGAAGAGTGTTCGTGTCACCAGAGGGCAAGGGGGACCCTCCCCACAGCACCCGTCCCTCCCCACCCCCACCCTTGCTGGGGCTCCTCTGCCCC
Source organism: Papio anubis (assembly GCF_008728515.1). Taxonomy (NCBI): domain Eukaryota; kingdom Metazoa; phylum Chordata; class Mammalia; order Primates; family Cercopithecidae; genus Papio; species Papio anubis. Next base: position 180,714,723 of record NC_044978.1, on the reverse strand, counting down.
CGCAGCATCCCGCTGTCCCCACCATCCCTGCCTCACCCCCTTAGTCCTGCTGCCACCCCCACTGCCTCTCCAGAAAGCTCACCAGGTTAGGAGTCCCAAGCGACTCCCTCTGGGTTGAGAAGTGAAACTTCCCTCTGTTGGAAAGTCTTGAGCGTCAATTTAAAAAGTTAATGTCATCGAAATAGGCCAATAAACTGCTGATGAAATCTTCAATATTTTCTCTCCATCAACTGCTTTAATGTTTTGTGACCTTTCCAAATTTGGTGGTTGTACCCTGATGTGTCGGAAATCCATGCCAGTGTCCAGGCCCACTTTGTTTGCTGGGTCCCCAGTGTGTGCGCATCGCAGCTGGCGTTCTATGTGATTGATGGGATGGCCCCATGGAGCTGGGGTGCTCCTGCAGAGCCCTGTCCTGGGTCACTTGCCTTGGGCCACATCGCCTCCTTTTCCCACTGGGGAGGAGTGGAGGGCCTGATGCCTGCAAGTCCCCCAGCACCAGGTGACCACACGGTATCTCCTGAAGCTGCCCAGTGTGGTGTCAGGGCAGCCCCAGGCATTTCTGAGGCAGGAAGCCTGGCTCCAGGGGATAAAGGACAGGCCCATCCCTTCTGCTCCATTCTGCTCTGGGAGAGCTGGGTTCTGGGTCCTCTGTCTTTTGCTCCTGAGGTTTGCTTTTCAGTTGCCTGCCCAGCCTATGGAGGGGAGGGCAGCCTGGGCTCACAGGGCAGCAAGACGGCCCCTGGCTTACCACAGGGGAGGCCCACAAGGCTATCCAGGACAGCGGCAGCGACAGCCGGCCCCAGCTTCAGCCTGCCAGGCCGAAGGACCCTGGTGGCACATCAGGAAGCCCTCCCCGGGGCTGGCAGAACGATGTCGGGGACAGGGGCCTTCTGGAGCAGGCAAACCTGCCATGCTTTTGGGATGGGGCCTGGAGTTGTGGTGAGGACCAGGTGAGGAGAGTCCGTGGACAGCAGAGCCCCTGGACATGAGCTTTCCAGGTGAGGTGCGGACCAAAGGTGGGGTGGGGACCACGGCCTCAGCTGCGCAGCTCCCAGTTGGCTCTCACCTGGGCTGGGTGGGGACAAAGGGGGACTGCTGTGGGTGGAATTGTGTGTCCCCGAAATACATGTTCAAGTCCTAACCAGCTGCAGCTGTGAATGTGACCGTATTTGGAAATAGGGTCTTTGCAGATGTCAGTAAGTTACGACGAAGTCATCCTGGATCTAGGGTGGCTTCATCCAATGGCCGATGTCCGTGTTAGAAGACACAGGCGCCTGGGGAGAATGTGACAACTAAGGCAGGGATTGGAGCGACGCAGCCACAAGCCCAGGAACACTTGGGGCCCCTGGAAGCTGGACAAGGCCAAGAGGGAGCTTCCCCAAGGCCTCCTGAGGGAGCACGGCCCACTGGCACCTTGGTCTGGCATTTCTGGCCTCCGAGATGGTGAGAGGATAAACCTCTGTCTGAGGTCGCCGGCTTTATTGTGCCTTGTCAGTGACTGTAGGAAATTAAAGGCATGATGTCAAGTGGACCCACGAGGACCCGGCCACCACAGGGAGGTCGTCTGAGAAGCCACCGGTTTCTCCCGCTTAGTGGCTGCCTCTCGTCCCTCCCCACTGCCCTTGACACTGCTCTCTTCGCCGCCCAAGGACACATTAGCCCTCAGGTCCCTGTCTCCGGTCAGCTCTGGGGACACAAACCCAGACACGTCATTTGCTTGCACTGTGGGGCAGTCAGAGACGGATGCCCATGTTTGGTCTGCTGCAGTGGGTCATCTGGGGAGCAGGGGTGCGTGGTCGTGGGGTCTGCATTCCTTGTTTCCAGAGAACCTCTGTGATATGGCATTCTTAGGCTGCAGGGGCCCAGGCCAGGTCCTATAGCACGGGTGAAGTGCGTCGGACCCTTGGGCCCTGCCTCTAGGGGGCTGCTGTCCATCTACTTGCCACCGGTGTGAGCACCTGCTTATGGTGAGAACGTGAACTCTTCAGGGTCCTTGGGGAGCGAATCTGGGGACCCCAAGAAGGAGGAGATAGGCTGGGGCATTCCAGGTTCACATCTGGGCCTGGAGACTCTGGCCTGGCATGCACAGGTCTCAGCTGCCCAGGCCTGGGAAGAGCTGGCGTGACGACACCCACTGGCACGGCCTCGGTGCGTGAGCCTGGCACACAGTGGATGCTTGGAGAGTGTCTGCAAGTGCTCCACTGACCCTTTCAGGAGGCACATCTGGAGGTTAGGCCGCTGTCCTTGGTACTGAGAGTGCTGAGTCCCTGAGGGTGGCGCTATCTCTAGGACTGAGAGGGACGCATATTCCTCGGTGATATCCAGGAGCAGTGCTGGCAGGCACAGTTGGGCCTCCAAACCTCAGGTCCCATTTTGATCCCAGTGTTGGAGGTGGGGCCTAGTGGAAGGTGTTTTCCTCATGGGGTGGATCCCTGTGCGTAGATGAATGCCCTGGGCCGGGGGTGGGGTGTGAGTTCTGCTGTGTGAGTTACTGAGAAAGAGGCTGCTGAAAACAGCCGGCACTCACCTCCCTCTCTGACTTCCTCTCCCGCCATGTGCGCTCCACACACACAGCCCCTCCCGCTCCACGGTCAGTGGAAGCTTCCTGAGGCCTCCCCAGAAGCCAAGCAGATGCCAGGGCCATGCTTCCTGGGCAGCATGCAGACGGTGAGTAAGTAAGCTTCTGTTCTTTATGCATCACCCAGCCTCAGGCATCCTTTGTAGCGGCACAAGTGGACTGAGATAGGCAGCTGTCATTCAGCAGCATTTGCTTTGTGAAGGCACTGGAAGCCTTTCCACTTCAGCACAGAAGACTTCCCAGGGGCCACGGCGGGTGCACGCTTGTGCAGCCAACAGCGGAAAGGCAGAGATGAGCTGGGCCGGTCACTGGGTGTCTTCCGCATGACGCTGGGGGCTTCTGGAAGGCAGGGCCAGCACCTTGTCATCTCTGTACCCAGTGCCTTTTCCAGAGGAAAGGGACAATGTTAGAGGTTCGATGTTTTCCAAGGCAGAAAGTTCCCGAATGTATTGCAGAAGGCTTGGACTCTGCTCCTTCACAGCCAGTGTGTCTGGAGCAGCAGCTGCCCACAGGGCAGGACATGTCCCAGACAAGGGCTGTGGAGTCCTCACAGCAGTGCTTCCTCACCTCCAAGGCCTGGCTGGCAGGTCAACCCGAAGAGGCTTCTGGACTTCCCCGGGCAGGACAGGCGGCACTGCCTGTATCCATGCCCCTCTCACCTGGTACCTTGCATCCTGATGCTATGGCCATCGCCACAGCCAGGCTCACCCCCCGAGGGTAAGGGCCACATCCCTTATCGAATCATCTGCACATTTGTGGATCCTGGCTCTGAAGGCCCTGGGCTGCTCACCTCCACAGGGACCAAGCCTCCCCTCACCCTGAGGCCAGCGCAGGAGGCCCTCAGGCCTCCAGCCAGTGTACTGGGTTGATAGTGTCCCCCTCATTTCATGTCTCTCCTGGAACCCCAGAATTCGACCTTCTCCGGAAACAGGGAACCGCAGGTGTCATTGGTTCAGTTAAATGAGGCCCTGCTTGAGTAGGGTGGGCCCTGAACCCACACAACTGGTGTCCTTAGAAGAGGGGAAGAGGCATGGACAGGCAAGGAGTGTGCGGGGCCGATGGAGGCAGAGACCAGAGTCCTGCTGTAGCCTGCAGAGGCTGGAAGAGGCAGGAAGGAACCTCCCTGGGGACTGCAGAGGCACCATGGTCCTGCCGGCACCTGGATCTCGGGCTTCTGGCCTCCACAACTGGGGAAGAAGCAGTGTCTGTTTTCTGAAGCTCCAGTTTGTGGGATTTGGTTGTGGCGGCCCCAGGACAGGAATCGGGCCGGCATCCGTTGGAATAAGTCTATACGAGCAGACGGAGTGGCCCCAGCCTTGCTGCCGTCCCGTTCCCGCAGCCCATTCTGTGTTCTGTCTCCCCACTCTCCTGCCTTTTTTCTTCCCATCCCTGCTGTCTCTCACACGGGGGCCACCACGCTGGATCACTGCCTTACCCTCCTGTATCCACATCTGTGGTGATGGAGGTGGCTTACAGTGAGTCGCCATCTCGGGGAATTCAAGCTAGGCTGGAAGGGGGATAACTGAAAGCCCTTTGCAGCCTGCCAAGAGGGCTCTGAGAAGTCAGGCCCCGCCCTGGGCTCCCCATGGAGCTGCACGCTCCCCTCGGGGCTACCCTCCTCCTCACTGGGGAAGATGAGGCCTTGATCCCAGAGCACCAGGGGCCCATCTGGACTCCACAGTGGGCGTAATTATCACCTGAGTTGGAATCTTCTAGCCAGGATTCAGCCTTCCCCTTGCCTGTCGAGTTCACCAGCCCCGCCTTCAGCCCGTGCTGGGTGTGCATCAGCCCCACCTCTGGGTCAGCCCAAGATGTTCCTGGCCCTCCTGATAAAATCTCCCTCCTCAGCCTGGCATGGCTCTTGCCTGCCTGGGTGTCCGTGACTTCCATTTGGGCTGCAGGCATCACACTGCTTTCTCCACCTGCGGCACACCTGCCACCCGTGTCCACCTGGATCACACCTCCCACCTTCATCCACCCGGGTGACCCCTCCCACCAGCGTCCACCCAGATTGCCCCTCCCGCCCAAGTCAGTCAGGGTCACCTCTCCCACCCGTGTCCACCTGGCCAGCTTTCGCAACTTTCTTTCAGCTTGGGAGCTGTCATATGTAAAACGCCTTCCTGCCTAAATGAGCCCTGTCTTGCCCTTAACACAGTGGCCTGCAGCTTGGGGAAACCACTCTAGGTGGCCATGCTGGTGGGTGTTGGGCATCGGAGTGGCACTGTCTGGTTGGGGATGAGGCAAGCATCAGGGCAGGATGGGCCTCAGGAGAGGGATTTGAAGGACAGGCAGGCTACCTCCTGTGGAGCATGATGCTTATTCTGTGTTGCCCGGACTGGATGCAGAGGACAGTGCCCTGGGTGGAACACCTGGACCGTCCACCCAGCAGTCACAGCCACAGCCACAGCTCCAGCCACCACAGCCACAGCTCCAGCCACCACAGCCACGGCCCCAGCCACCACAGCCACGGCCCCAGCCACCACAGCCACGGCCCCAGCTGCCACAGCCACAGCTCCAGCCGCCACAGCCACGGCTCCAGCCGTGTTCCCCCAGGGGAAGGGCAGGCGAAGTCGCTCCCTCCTTTCTCTTGTGGGCAGATGGAGCCCTGTGCTCCTGCAGCCTCAGTGAGTACCTGCACAGGAAGGCTTGTGACGACCTCCCCGAGGAGGTGGAGAGAGCTGATGGTGGTGCTTCCAGAGCTGGCACAGGCTGCCCTGGAGGGAGAGGGCTGTCTTCAGGGCCTGGAGCCTGCCCTGGCGAGGGTGGCCTCTGGGCCATGGGCTGCAGGAGCTGAGAGCCATGACGGCCCTCTCCCCACGCCAGCACAGCCAGCACAGCACAACACTGCCCGGCAGCAGGGAGGCTGGAACCCCAACGTTCGTCTGGCCTGCTCCTGGACCATGGCTACCTGGGCCCGGGCAGGGAGGTGGGAGGCAGAGACGGAGTGCAGACCCCTCCACAGGGTGGGCCCAGCACTCAGCTGCGATCTCCTGGAGCTCAGGAGGCCACATCAACCCTAGAACAGGGACCCCAGAAAAAGAGAACCACCCGCACCCCACGCCTTGCAGAGTCCCGGCCGGGCCTCTTCCTGCTCCAGCTCGGGCTCCCAGAGACGGCCGCTGTAAACCCAGGCTGTTCCCATCCTACAAACAAGGAAACAAGCAGCACTCGGGTTTACCCCCATTTTAGAGACCCGGAAACAGACCTGGAGAGGTGAGGGGCTTTGGACCAGTGCCCCCCAGGGAGGGGTAAGGGGTGACTCTGGTCAGAAGTGGGGTGAGGAAGGTAGGGGGGAGTGACCTGTGACCTTTGGGAACATGTGTCACCTGCTTCCTGGGAGGCTAGCAGGGCTTACGCTCTTTTTGGTTTTCAGGAGAAGCCACAAGGACCAGAGGGGTTGAACGGCTTGCCAGGGTCACACATCAAGGAGGTGTGGGAGCGGGCAGCTCTCCTTGTTAAGGTTGCTCCTGGGCGCTCTGTCACATCCCTGTCACCCAGCCCAGAGCCGCGGATGCCCATAGCCTCGGCCTCCCGGGGGGGCATCCCTGTGCAGTCACAGCCAAGTGCAGACTGCTCCCTGAGTGGCCTGCGGGACAGGTGTCAATGGGGGTGGGGGACAGGGCTGACCCTCTTGGGAGAGCAGAATCAGCTTCGTCCAATCTGGTGGATTGATCACAGAAATGAGGGTCGATCTCCAGCGTGCCCAGCCTCATTACTCATGTTGGAGCTTGCAGATGGGCGGCTTCTGGCTCCACATGGAGCTGTGACCCCCCCAGGGCAGGAATGGTTCCCACTCTCTCACATCTCAAGTGCAAAACCAGGAAGGCTGCAAGCCAGGCAGAGGGACCCCTGGGGACCTTGACACATGAGGACTCTGGGGTCCTGCGTTCCATTCCTGCCCCACACAGAGGCGGCCTCCACTTAGTCACAGCTCCCTGCGCCCCTCCAGCCTCACCCCCAAACCCTGCCCGCCGGGGCCCTGCCGCTCTGGGGTAACTCTAACAGTGCGAGCTTTCTGGGGGTTGTGGCAAGGCTGTGAGGTGTGGACCCCCTAGAGATAGTAGCATTTAAGAAAAATCAGCTGGTCGCTTGTTAGGACAGCTACCATGAAAAAGACAGGAGATACGGGTGGTGGGGGTGTGCAGAAAAAGGGAGCCTTGGACACTGCGGCTGGGAATGTGGAATGCTGCGGCTGCTATGGCAAACAGAGCGGGGGTCCTAAAGAAATTAAAAAGATGACCACCCTGGAGCCCAGCAATCCATCTTCTGGGTGTATACCCCCCAAATGAAATCGCCACCTCGTAAACACGTCTGCACTCCCAGGTTCACTGCAGCACTGTTCACAGTGGTAAGCGTCCATCGACGGACAGATGGTAAACTGGGGCGTATATTCACAATAGAGTGTGAGTCAGCCTTAGAGAGGAGGAGACCCTCCCATTTGCCACCCTGTGGATGGACCTGCATGCCTACAGCTCTGCACCCTGCACCCCTGAAGCTCCTGCTCCAGCCTATTTTTATACTCACCCAGGAAGGCACCCCCACAGGCACGTAGCCATCCAGTCTGTGAGGGGGGCTGGGAGCAGCAGAGGAGTGGGCACTGCCCCTTCGTCTCTCCTCCGCTTGAGAAAATCCTTGACCCAACTTGGCGGAATGACTTGGATAGACGTTACCCTCCGGTCATAGCGCTGCCCAGTGGCATCTCCTGCTCTCAGATGGGCCCTTCCTGAAGTCACTGGCAGGGGATGGAGGACACCCAACTAAATCTGGCCCTGCTTTAAGAAAGAAGGGCGGGGCCTGCTGGGACCTAGAAGCCCAGGGAGAGTGCTGGCTGTGCCTGGGACTCTAGCATTGGTGGAGGAGAGGGGAGCAGAACCCGCCAGCCCTGCTGGGTGGGCCAAGGTGGGCCGCAGTTCCCAGGCCACCCAAGCAGGGTGGGGTGTGGGGACAGGGGGAGACTGTGCCAGCGTCAACCCCCATTGCACCCTCCCCACCCCCACCTTTTGCAACCTCCCATGGTCTTGGGTTCCTCAGCGAGCCACAGTCTGGGCTGTTCTCCGAAGCCAGACTCATTAAAGGAAGTGTTCTCATCCGCACTTTTCCAGCCCAGACAGTGGCAGCTTTAATATCCAGCAGCACAGCCCAGGGGCGGGCCTGCTCCTGCGGCTGTGAAGGGCCCGCGTCCTACAATGGAGAGGAAATGAAACGCGAAGATGTTTCCCCCTTGGAACAATGGCCCAGCAAATCAACCATCAGCGGGGCAGAGGTGCACTGACTGAGGTAGTGGGACAGGCGGGCAGACCCAGGCAGGCAGCAGCTCAGCCCAACCCGCATCCTCCTCTGGGAAATGGGAGCAACACTGGGGGAGGAGGCCATGGCCCAGCCCCCGGCTGCACATCAGCTCCGAGTGCTCGAACACAGAACACATCGTCGGGGTGACTCCAGGCCCCAGGCCCAGGCCCAGGCTCTGCAAAGGGCAGTTGGGTGGCGGCTTCTCCTGGAAATTGTCCTGGCTGCCCTCTTGGTGGGGGAGGGTGCAGCTGGGAGTGGGTCCCTGTCCTTCCCGGGAAGGACGTGATTTCAAAGCTTCCCCCCACCCCGGGAGTACTGAGTCCCGAAAGGCACATGGTGTCGGCTCAGGCCAGCTGAAGTGGCTGGCATAGCAGGCCCGGCACCCCGTGGTTGGCTTCCTCGGAATCTAGACCAGAGGGACTGTTCTAAGCCACGGTCTTCAGTCAGCCTTGTCAGAAGCAGGGCTGCAGGTCCTGTGTCCGACTTCTCCATGGCTCCCCTCTCCCACGGATCTGTGTCAGCTCCCTGTTCGGACACCTGCTCAGGCCCCGGGCCACTCCTGGATCAGCCTGTGGGACAGGACAGACAGGCCCGGCCCGCTTTTGGAGGATGTGGAGGACAGGAACTTGCCATGCGGTGGAGAGCGGGGTCAGCACAGCCACCGCATCTCACCTCTCCACACCCACCTCCAGCTTCCACGCAAGCCCCTGCAGGGTGACGGGGACACAGGGAGGGGAGAACCTACTGTGCATCCATCCGGCCCAGCCCTGCACATGCAGGGGAGGCCACACCGGGACCCTGCTGGGTTCTCAGTAGGCAGGGAGGAAGAGGAAAAGGGAGAACGGGGAGAAGGGAGAAGGATGCAGGGAGAAGAGAGGAGGATGCAGGGAGAAGAGAGGAGGATGCAGGGAGCAGGGAGGAGGGAACGGGTAGAAGGAGGCAGGAGGGAAGAGGAGGGAGGAAGAGGGAACAGAGGAGCAAGCAGGGAGGAGGGAGAGAGGAAGAAAGAGGAAAGAGGAGGGAGGGAGGAGGAGGGAGGAAGAGGGAGGAGGACGGAGGAGGCAGAAACGGTGGAGGGAGGAAGGGGGAGGAGGAGCAGGGAGGAGGGAGAGGAGAGGAGCAGAACAGGGGAACATCCCCTTGTGGCTGGAATTGGATGCCTTCCTGCGGCACCCTCCCTTGTGCTGGCCAAAGCCCAGGTAGGCAGGTGCGTGGCTCATCACTGATGGAGAAGGAAGGCATGAGTGAGTGATGATCACCAGGGCTGTCGGGGTCAGGAATGGCCAGGATTTTTGGAGCCAGCTCTGTGTCTGCTTCGACACTGAGGGGTGCACGGGCAGCAGTGGGGGCAGAAGGAGGAGGGACACTGGGTGGGCATCTGTCCAGAGGAAACTCCATCCACTGTGGATCAGACAAGGGCCTCTGACCTGAAGGAGAATGTGTGGCGCAGTGGCAGGGGCCTGAGGTCGGAGCCCCAACTCAGCAGCCACTGGGGCCCTGGGAGCCCTGCTGGTGCTCGGGCAACTGACCAGCGGTCTTTCTGCATTTAGTGACTGCATGCATGTGAGTGTTAAGAATGTGTGTGTGAGTGTGAGAGTGTGAGAGTGTAAGACTGTACGTGTGAAAGGGTGTGTATTTGTGAGTGTGTGTGTAAGGATGTATGTGTATGAGTGTACATGAGTGTGCATGTGTGAATGTAAGTGTATGTGATTGTAATAGTATGTGTGTAAGCATGTAAGTGTAAGCATGTAACAAACAGTGCATGTAAGACTGTGAGCATGAGTAGAGTGTATGTGTGTGTATTTGTGTGTGAATGTAAGAAAGTGTATATGTGTAAAGGTGTGTATCTGTGTGTGAGTGTAACTGTAAGTGTAAGACTGTGAACGTGTAAGCCTGTGTGTGTATATGTAAGTGTGTACGGACATATGTGTATAAAAGTGTGTGTGTAAAACTATGTGTGTGTAAAAATGCATGTGTGTGTAAAAGTGTGTGAGTGCATATGTATGAATGCAGGTGTGGGTGTGAGTGTGTGTGTAAGACAGTGTGCATGTGTGTGTGCTAGTGTGCACGCTCATACAAACTCCACCAACAAGGTCAGAGGGAAGCTTGCTCCTCCCACCACACAGCTGGCCCTGCCACCTGCCTCATCCACACCGAGCTCCCTGGACTCCTCTCCCTGAGGCCTTCATCGCTGTCGGAACCCACACTCAGCCCCTGCTCACCCCTTCTCTGGTCCCAGGGCTCTCTGGGTCCCCACCCATCTCATCCCCAGCTCTCCAAACCCTCCTTGAGGCCTCTGGGGTCTGTCCTCCATCACTGGCTATGTCCCCAGGATCCTCCACCCCCTCACCTTCTTATGCCAAAAGAAACTTCCCTCAATGATGCTATCCCCACAAGCGGCACTCAGCAAACGGGTCACCCCAACCCCAGGTCCCAAACCCAAGGCCCAGGCACCGTGCTGGGGCCTCCCTCCCCGTCGCCCACTTTTGGCTTCAAGATGCTGAGTCCTTCTGATTGGGCTCCCCGCTGAGCACAGCCTCCACCTCTCCCCTCCACTGCCACACAGCAGAGGGAGGGACCTGAGCCCTTCGGGGTGGGGGAGCAGACCCTGTTGACCCCAAGCTATGGTGGGGATTTCGGCTTTATTCTGCGTGAAACAGGTCCAGCATTGGGTCTTCAACACAGGAGGTGTGATCCCACGGACATTGTACAGGATTCACAGGACCCCTGGGCTTTGGGGTTAAACAGCCTGCAGGGACTCCGGGGTGGCCACAGGAAGGCTGGTTCGTTGAGACTCCTCAAAGCACAGTGGCCACCCCGCTGGCTTCAGGGTTACACAGTGGCTGCCCCCCTGGCTTCAGGGTTAAACACTGGCTGCCCCCTGGCTGCGGGGTTAAACAGCCGGCAGGGGCTCCGGGGTGGACGCAGGGAGGCTGGTCTGCTGTGACTCCTCAAAGCACAGTGGCAGAGAATCACCCATCTGCTTTAGTGGGTGGCTATTTTGTGGGTCAGGAGTTCGGGAAAGGCTCAGGGGGCCGGTTCTTGCTTGGGGTCCCTCCTGTGGTTCCAGTCAGGTGTCCAATGGGGTTGTGGTCATCTGAAGTCTCGCCAGGGCTGGACATCCGCAATGGCATAGTCATGTGGCCGGCAGCGCTCCTGCTCATCAGATGGGAATTTGGTGGGACCGGGAATGGGAGCACCCACTAGTGGCCTCTGCCTGGGGCTAGAGCTTCTCACAGCTCGGGGGCTGGGGGAGCATCACAGGAAGGAGCCTGGGAGCTCCATGTTCCCGAGACCAGCACAGCAGCTGCCAGGTTTCTTCGGACCCAGCGCTGAACACCACACAGCTGCCCTCCGGCTACACGCAACTGGTTCCAAGCCAGGCTTCACGGCTGGCTCAAATTCAAGGGGAAGGGGATTAGACCACACCTGTCAAGGAGGAGCTGTAAGAAATTCAGTCACCTTTTAAAACTGCCACAGGAAACTGGCAGCATCCCAGAGTGAAGAGGACACGAGTGTGAGTCAGGGAGGCGGCAGTGCAGGGGACGGAACGGGTCAGCGTCTGGATTTATTTTGAAGACACAGCTTGACTGTGCCTGCTGATGGACCACAGTCCACAGTCACTGGTTCCAGGGACCTGTGGGTGTCCCGAGGCCAGCTGGCCCCATCTGTCTGTGTGGCCAGTGCACAGCCACGCCCTGTGGGGTGAATGAATGAGAAGGGCCTTCCCATCCCCAGGCAGGTCCCTGGAGCACAGTGCTGGGCACCCAGCAATGCCAGGGAGGAGTGCGCCACCCAGAGAGTTAGACAGGACCCAGCCTCCTTGCTCTAGGGGTGCGGGGAGCTATGGGGGCTAGGGGAGCTGACCTCCTGCTTTCGCCAGGAGCTCTTTCTAGAAGCCAGGGCCAACTCCACCCCAAGGTGTTTGCGTGTACAAGAAAGAGCGTTAGTACAAGAAAGAGCGTTACCAGCTTGCTCTTAGACCTGTAGCTGAACATGGGTGATCATCTGGGAACCGGCCACTGCCGCACAGAGAGGCTGCAGCTGCTTTACCCGCTCACCCCAGTGGGTAAACTCGGCAGCCCAGTGCCCAGCACATACCAGCTGCTCAGCCTTGTCAGCTCAGAAGACTGAGGCCCAGTGCTTAGCGTATGCCTAGTATACAGCAGGTGCCAGGTGGATGCATCCCTCAACACTGAGCCCCAGTGTTTAGTGTGTGGCCAGTATACAGCTGGTGCCAGGTAAATGTATTCCTCAAGACTGAGCCCCAGTGCTTAGCCGATGCCTACTCTACAGCAGGTGCCAGGTGAATGCATCTGTCAAGCCTGAGCCCCAGTAGTTAGACCGTGCCTAGTATACAGCAGGCGCCAGGTAAATGTATCCCTCAAAACTGAGCCCCAGTGCTTAGCCTGTGCCTAGTAGCCAGGTAAATGTATCACTTAAGCCTGAGTCACAGTGCTTAGACTGTGCCTAGCATACAGCAGGCGCCAGGTAAATGTATCCCTCAAAACTGAGCCCCAGTGCTTAGCCTGTGCCTAGTAGCCAGGTAAATATATCACTTAAGCCTGAGCCACAGTGCTTAGACTGTGCCTAGTATACAGCAGGCGCCAGGTAAATGTATCCCTCAAGACTAAGTCCTAGTACTTAGCCCATCCCTAGTATACAGCAGGTGCCAGGCAGATGCATCCCTCAAGCCTGAGCCCTAGTGTACATGCCTAGGGCTCTAGTGTACATCCCTCAAGCCCATACCTAGTGCACAGCCGGGACCAGTTGGATGTATCTTTGAAGCCTGAGCTCCAGTGGCTAGCCCATGTCTAGTATACAGCAGGCGCTGGGTGGATGTATCCCTCAACAGTGCCCCCCAGTGCTTAGTCCGTGCATAGCATACAGCAGGCACCAGGTGGATGTATCCCTCAAGCCTGAGCCCTAGTACTTCGCCTGTGCCTAGTATACAGCAGGTGCCAGGGGAATTATCCCTCAACAGTGCCCCCCAGTGCTTAGTCCATGTGTAGCATACAGCAGGCACCCAGGTGGATATATTTCTCAAGACTGAGCCCCAGCCTATGCCTGGTATACAGCAGGCGCCAGGTGGATGTATCCCCTAAGCAGCCCCAGGAGTGCCTCGGGCCCAGACAGTGCTGGAGCACACACAGTGCAGGTGGCTGCAAATTGCTCCCTTCACTCACCTGGTACTGGCTGTGTGTTAACTGCTGGCCACTGGCTGCACAGCTGGGGCAGGCCAGACCCCCAGTCTAGCACCCCAGGGCCCTCTCTGGGCTCCCCTGAGCCTCTCTTGCTCTGAGCCCTGGTCTCTGTTGAGGCAGGTGCAGATCTGAAGCTGTAGGGGATGGGAGCCTTCCTAGTCCTGTTGTGGAAATTCACCTGCAACTGAGCCTCTCCTGGGTGAGCAGGTGGAGGGAGCCACACATGTAAACAAGAAGGTACCTTCAGAAAAGACTGTAATGGAGGAAAACAGTGAAAAGAGGCAGCAAGCAGGAGGGCTTCCTGGAGGTGGCACTGTTCAGGAAGGAGCTGTAGGACTGGAACAGCAGACAGAACAGCATATGCACAGGCATGGGAGGAGGAAACACTACTGGGTGGGAGTGGGGGAACCGGGGGGCTGAGGGAGTCAGGGAGATGGTGGTACAGACACACAGAGGGCTGGCCTGTCACACAGGAGCACAACACTGATGCAGAGGCATGGGAATTGTGCAGCGCCTGAGGCTGGGGGCTTTCTGCCACCCGAGCTGTCCCATGAAAAGCAGACAGCTGTTGAGGCTCTTTCCACCCTCCATCCTCTTATTTTTGCTACACTGAGGTCAAGCCGATTTACTGAATTAATTCCCCAAATTACTGAATTAATACCTAATTACAACCAGACACAATGCTGACAGCCCCGGAGCCACACTCTGTAACCACCACTTTTACAGCAAGGAGCTGAGGCTCAGGGAAATGACATCACTAGCCCAAGCGGATGGCACCAAGATCTGTTTCCCAAGATGCTCAGCAAACCAAGAGAACAGAGGTGAAGGGTAGGAAGGACATGGGGTTGTCAGTTTGCAGTCCCTGCACCCCTGCACTCCTGCATCTCTGCACCCCTGCTTCCCTCTACCCCTGCAACTCTGCATCCTGTACCCCTGCATCTTGGCACCCTTGCACCCAGCACTACTTCACCTCTGCACCCTGCACCCCTGTACCCTGCATCCCTGCACTGTAGCCCTGCACTCTGCACCCTGCGTGCCTACAGCTCTGCACCCTGTGGATGGACCTGCATGCCTACAGCTCTGCACCCTGCACCCCTGAAGCTCCTGCTCCAGTCTATTTTTATACTCGCCCAGGAAGGCACCCCCACAGGCACGTAGCCATCCAGTCTGTGAGGGGGGCTGGGAGCAGCAGAGGAGTGTGCACTGCCCCTTCGTCTCTCCTCCACTTGAGAAAATCCTTGACCCAACTTGGCAGAATGACTTGGATAGACGTTACCCTCCGGTCATAGCCCTGCCCAGTGGCCTCTCCTGGCCCTGCACCTGCTTGGTGACCAACTGCTCTCAGCTAGAGAGGGTCAAAGGAAGACGTCCAGAAGGAGCCTGCCTGGGAGAGCCGTGGGCCTCTCAGGAAGGGGACCCCAGCTGCTGCCCTTCTCCCTCTGCTGCACCTCCCAGAGGAGAAGGATCCAGCAGGACTGACCTGCTGCGGGGCTGCTGCTCTCCTGGAAGTCCCTGCAGAGCAGCAGCTGTGATGGGGCAGGCCTGGTGGCCCCGGACTTCCTACCTCTCTTCCCTTGAGCCCCAGGATTCAGGCAGTGGGGAGGAGGAGCTGAGGCGTGTCGGTGGGGAGAACTGGGAGCTGGCTTTGGAAGGGACATTTTCACCATGAACTCTGGCTGAGGCTGTGCTGTTTTAGGGAAGGCGAAGGGTTCAGCCCAGTTCCCCCAGAGCCATGTGCAGGGACAGAGGACTCAGATGGGCTCCCAGCCTTCAGGGGCTCCCAGTCTCAAGGGTGGACAATGATGGTGGCCTGGGCCCTTCACATACAGACAGACTTGGCTCTGCCCCTATGGCAGCCCTGAAAAGGAGAGGATTATCATGCCTGTCTCAGATAAGGAAGCAGAGGCACTAACACTCCAAAAATCTTGCCTGGGTCCTGAAGACAGGACGTGGCTTTGAACCCAGGAACCCAGCTGCCTCACTCCTGCAATAAGTGCCTGGGGTGATACTCGTTGTCCTTTGATTCTAAAACTCTGTCCCATGTTGTTTTAATTTTGCTAGAACATGGGCATTTTCGGGTCCCTGTGACTGATGATCCTCCACTTCCAAGTCCCTCTTGGCGTTTACAGATGCAGGGCACCTGCCTGGGCTCAGCTCACACACCACACTCCACTCCTTATATTTGCCTTCATCTGTGTCAATATTTTTTCCAAACGAGAGACTGTTCATCGAGCACTTACAATGTGTTGATGTTGTTCTAGATACTTGAGAGATAGCAGTGAACAAAACGGGCGAGGCAGCCTGCCCCACGGGACAGAGGACACCCCGAGAGTGGGGACACAGTGGGCAGTGTGGGTTCCTGGGCAGGAGTTGGGCTGGGGAAGTGTGGGCGCTGGCACAGCGGGAGGTGGCCCTGCCAGGGCAACAACTGAGGGGGGAGAGCAAGGGCATCATGGGGCTGTTGGGGGCAGCAGAGGCGCAGGTGCAAAGGTCTTGAGAAAGCAGCACACGCCTGGTCTCTGGGGGAACTCCTGGGAGGCCAGTGGACAGGAGTGGAGGCGGGAAGGGGCGCAGGTGCCGAGGTCTGAGCACCCCTCGAACGGGAGGGCACTTAGCGAATGGGCACTCACGTTTGGCCATGCGCTACTTTGAGAGTGCAGGAGTCTGTTTGGAAAATGTCCCTTTCAGACACCACTAAGGACTCCTGAAGGAGGAAGGTGGGTGAGGAGCCAAGCAGGAGGGCCTGCCAGTGGAGAGGGTCAGGGCCCTGAGGCTCCATGACCTGGAAAAGGCGGTAAAGAATTGTGTGCACCCATCTTGCACCCCCAGGGCTGGGCATTGGGCATTGGTGGCCTTTCATTGATTCTAACTTCAAACCCAGGCTTCAGAGCCGTTGTGTGATTTACCCTCTGGGCTAGGTCAAGATCACACCGCTGAGAAGTGGCTGGATTGGGATTCAAACGATCTCCACCTGACTCCAGCACCAGCTCTTCACTTGACTCTGTCCACTGTTCAGGGAGAAGTCCCACCAGCTCCCTGGGCCTCAGTTTCCCCATGTGTCACAAGAGGTGAGGCCAAATACTCACCAAGGTCCCTTCCTCTCTGGCAGAGGGAGCAAGTAACCACATTGTGGAAGAAGAGAATAAAACACGGGGTATTTGGTCTCTCTCCCTACCCGACGCCTGCCCAGGGAGCAGCCCAGCCCACTACAATCATCCATGATTCAAATGCAAGCCTGCAGACGCATGGGAGCCTCGCAGCCTGCCAGATTCTGCAGCCGGCGCTCAGCACCGAGAGAACCCACTTCTCTCTGGTTCCCGGCTGTGCACACATTTCTATTCTGGTGTTTATTTTATTTATCTCATTAACTCGGCTCCAACACCACAGCACAACCCTGGGAAGCGTTGCCCTGCTGTCTCTTAGCAATAAGTGCTGGGCTGTCTGTGTAGCCGAAGCCAGGCTGGTGGACGGGTGAGACTAGCTTCCCTCCCGCATGCTAGCGGCAGTGCTTGGACAGAAAGCCCACGGTGACTGGTGCTGGCTTCTGCTGCTCCTGAAGTGAGGTGTGGGGGCCACACCTCCATGGGTGGTCAGGACCCCCTGGCACCTCCCTGGGTGATCAGGACCCCCTGGCACGTCTGTGGGTGATCAGGACCCTCTGGCAGTCTGTGCAGGGTGGGATGAACCCCTCATTTTACAGAGGGGGATCCGAGGCTGAGGACCCATGGTCCCTGCCCCAGCTCCCAATCTGGGCAGGCAAGAGCCAGGACTGAAGCCTCGACCCTCAGGCTTCTTCCCCAGAGCTCCTCTTCTCCCTAAACTTGGGTTGCCATGGCCAGAAGCCTGACTCAAGGACGGTCTTGGGTGCTGTCCTCCCCAGACTGCCCCCCAACCCCAGGCTGGAGCACCATGCAAAGTCTCCCTCCCTGCTCTCTATAAAACCGTCGTTTCGTTTCTGATTTAGAAAGTACCATGTTCATTGCAGAGAATACTGGAAACACACATAAATATGAGAAAGGAAATAAAAATCACCTGTAACCCCACCCCCTAGAAATACCTGCTCTAGCTATTTTAGTTTGTGATTTCTAATCTTTGCAAACGCTCAGATCTCTAAGAAGGGAGATGCGTGCATGGCTAGGCATGCGGAAGGTGTAGACACCCTGGACAGTTCCCTACAGGGGAGCCTGCGCTGTGGTGTGAACCACCCTTCAGTGTTGTGCTAGTCCCCAGTGCCCTTTGAGGCTGAGAGGCAGGAGGGTTTATGAGACCTCGTCCACCCCTGCTCATCATTGCTGTTGGGAGAAAGAATGGCATTCCTACAGAGAAACAGATGCCCCACACCTCTGTCCGTCTGCTGTGTCACTCAGGAGATGATACGCCCACCCTCCCAAGACCAATAGGCATGGAGTGAGGTTGTGTAGAGAACAGTGCTGGCACCGGGCGCGTGCGGCACAGAGCAGGTGCTCAGTAAACATTAGCAGGAGGCGTGGCAAGTGAGGTGCTGTGTGAAGGAGGCAGGGGCTGAGGGGCTGGGGGCTGGGCAGGGCAGCAGACCTCCCCCACCGAGTTCCTGCCCTGGGTGGGCAGGTGGAGCTCTGTGGCAGTGTCCGTGACCTGGGAAGCAGAGGGGACTGTGTGCCAGTTACCTACAGGCATCATAATGCTGCCTAACAAGCAGCCCTGAACCTCAGAAGCATAAATACGCCTTCATTCAGCCCCTGAGTCTGCAGGAATCTGCTGGCCTGGGCTGGGGTCAGCTGTAGGTTGGCCTGCAGGAGAGAGAGTCACAGGGGCCCACTTCTGTCTGTCCTTGAGCCAGGCCAACCCAGCTTAATCCATGCTGGCCTCCAGTTCAGGTCCTCCAGTGTCTCTTTCCCACTTTCCCTGCCTAAGCCCCACTCTCTGCAGGGTCCTGTACCCTTGGACAGCCCCAGATACTCTGATCGGGGAGAAAAGTGGGTGAAGGGCTGTGTTACACATAGGCCCTGGGGGTGATGGGAGAATTAACCAACTCATAATCTAACTCCAGGTAGACCCCTACTTCTTTTTATCTGACTTGTTCTTTTGAAAAATTTCAAACCTATAGAATAAATGCTATCTACTCTTCTCCTCAATTCATGGATGGTGAATGTGTTGCTACATGGCTTTCTACCTGTCCACATACATTTTGAAAGTGAGTTTCCTGTAAGTATCCGCCAAAGCCCAGGACACTCTCCTACCTAACTCCACTAACCTGAAAATTTCTACTTTAGTTTTCTGAAAAATCCCATACCTGAAAAATTTAACATTGATACTGTCAACTGAAGAATGGTTAGACTTCTAAGTTTGGAAAGGAGAGCTTTGTTTCTCGTAAATGGTAGCAGCCAGCTGGGCAGCCATTCTGACAGGCTGGGAAGCGTAGCCTCCGGTCAGAAGCAGGAAACAGACGTTTCGAGAGTGGGAAGAATTAGACAAGGGTTTATGCTGAGTAGGGTGGCCAAATATGCATATCCAGTAAACTACAGGAGGAGTCATGAATATTTATGAGAGGAGAAATGTGTGCGTGTGCACTTGAGCTTCCTGCCTCTCCATGGCACCCATGCTTAAGACATGGCAGTGTCAGCACAATCTGAGGGTGGACTTTTCTACCCTCTGATGTGAAAAGGTGAAGTGAAGGACACGAAAACCCTCACCATGCATCCCCTGCAGACTGACCAGAAGTTCTCTGTGGTCCGTGGTCTCCTATCAGGAAGGAACAGAGGTGAGTTGCTGTGTCAAACCTGTAAGGGGTATGGGGGCGGGGTGGGAGCAGGTCAAGCGTTGGTTGGAAGCAGGGTGGAGCCTTTTGGAAGAGCTGGTTTCTCTGCAGCCCTTAGGGAGGAAACCCAGTGGCAGTTAATGAGGGAGGGGGGCATACAATGAGGCAGGTCTGACCTCCTGTCTCACTGTGGGTGGGAACTCAGCTCCCAAGTTTTCTCTGGGGTCCCCTTGGCCAAGAGGGGGTCTGCTCAGATGGTTGGGAGGCTTAAGATTTCCTTTTCTTCTCAATTCTCTGTGATTGTTAGGGATTGAATGTGTTGAATTCATATGTTGAAGTCCTGCCCCCCAGTGTGATGATAGCAGGAGGGGGCATCTTTGAAGGTGATTAGAATTAGACGAGGGCATGAGGGTGGGTCCCATGATGGGATTAGTGCCCTTATAGGAAGAGAATGAGACCAGAGCTCTCTCTCTCTTTCCATCAGTGAGGACTGGGTGGTTTGGAAGCCTGGAAGACAGCTCTCGCTGGAATCGAGCCCGATTGGCAGCTGGCTTCATCTCAGACATCCTGCCTCAGACCCGGAGAACTAGGTGTCTGCTGCTGAAGTCTCAGCTCTGCTCTTCCGTCATGGCAGCCTCAGCTAAGACAGCAATGATCTAATATTCATCCATGTTCTAATTTCCCCAATTGTTCCAAATTATATCTTTTAGATAGAATTAACCTGTTTGTTTAAATCAGGATTTAATTGAGGACCACGCATTACGTGTCATTGTCATTTCTCTTTAGTCTCCTTCAGTTTAGTTTCGTCTCCTTTCCTGACATTTTTTGGTCATTCACGATGTTCACAGGCAGTGCCCTCCCCCTTCTAAAGACAAAAGAGAATGAGCCAAAGGCTGCTCCCACCCCCATACCCCTCCCCACCCAGGAAAGAAGGGACCCAGTGCCTGCTGGGAGAGCTTCTGCAGGAGAGGGTGTAGCCTGGGGCTACCTAGAGCTCTGGAGAAAGCAACTGAAAAGAAGACAGTCAACTTTAGATAAAGGCATGTAGCCAGACATCATTTCCTTCCTCTCAAATGCACTCAGGGCACCATTACAGTCGTGCCTCTCCTGCTCCCAGCAGCCCAGACACAAACAAACAATGGGAAGAGATGAAGGAGCCCTGAAGACCTGGCCTCTGCAGCTTCCCAGCAGCTGGGAAGCATTTAATTGCCCGCAAGTCTTGTTATGCAAATGAGTCATTGGCTGCTCTAATCTCTCACAGATGTCTGATGAGGCGGGTTCCTTGGCTCAGTCCTTTTTGAAACAGAGTTTATCTGCACCCTCATTTTACAGATGAGGAAACTGAGTCTCAGAGGGTAAGTATCCACCCAAGGACACCTCCTTTAGTCTACAGTTGGCATTCATCAAGTGCTGGCTGTGTACCAGGCTCCATGATGGGTGGGTGACCTAGAGATGAGTCACATCCAAGCCCTGCACAGGCCATCTGCAGAGAATGCTCCAGGAATGTTTGTTGGGTGATCACGGAATCAACAAATGAATCAATGAATTAATGAATCAATTAGCAAAAGATACGGGCTTTGATATATGGATGAGGCTTTTCACAGTTGTATGGGGTGAGGGTTGTGTGCATGGCCCTGGGACCTGGACTGAATGTGTTTTCCTGTGTGGAAGCAGGATCCAGGAGAAAGACCCAGCAGGGCTAGGGATGGGCATTCTTGGTTCCCCTGACCCCACCTACACCCCTAGGAAAGTCACCACTCTCCTGCAGAATGGAGTTGGGGAGAAAGCAGGGACAAGAGTAAGGGAGCAGTACAGCTCCCCCAAAAAGCAGAGGCTCCTGCTAGAGGGCAGCAGGAGCTTGGGATGGCCTAGGCCTAGACATAGGGCATGACTAGCTCACAAGAAGCCTGGGCTGAGGTTTGGCTTATCTGGCTCAAGGCCAGGGGAGGGGAGGAGAAGAAGGAGATGTCCACAGTATGACAGGCTTCCATCCCATTCTGCTTATCTGTTGCTGTGCAGCAAGGCCCCCTAAAACTCAGTAATGTAAAGCAACAGTGGCTAATGAGTCTGTGGTTTGACTAGGCTCAGCTGGGTGGCTCTTCTGTCTTTGCAGTTGAGGTCTCTTATGGGGCTACAGTCAGTGGGCAGCGTGGTCTGGAACACCCATGATGGCTTCACTTAATGTCTGGGACCTTGGTAAGAACAGCTGGTAGTCTGGGCTCTGAGGTAACAAAGGTGACTCCCCTCTCCCCATGTGATCTCTCCAGCAGGACTTCTTACCTGCTAGCTCCCCGGTCCCAGGAGTGGATGTGTCATACTTTCTTAAGGCTTGGGCTCAGAGCTGGTACAGTGTTGCTTCCTCGCTTTTCCACCAGTGATATGGATTGGATATTTGTCCCCTCCAAATCTCGTGTTAAAATGTGATCCCCAATATTGGAGGTGGGGCCTGGTGGGAAGGTGTTTGAATTATGAGGGTGGATTATTCATGAATGGCTTGGTAATGAGTGATTTCATCACTCTTTTCTGCCATCTCCCCCTACTCTCTCTTGCTCCCTCTCACATGTGACACACCGGCTCCCCCTTTGCCTTCTGCCACGATTTTAAGCTCCTGAGGCCTCACCAGAAGCTGAGCAGATGCTAGCACCATGCTTGTACAGTCCACAGAACTGTGAGCCAAATAAACCTCTTTTCTTGATAAAATATCCAGTCACAGACACCCTTTTATAGCAATGAAAAATGGATTAACACCACCATCACATCACAGGGCCAGCTCAGGTTTGACATAGGAGGGAACTGCCAATGATGTCAGTACTGGGAGCATGGCTCATCTCAGGTGACAAGTTGATTGTGAAGGGCTTTACTCTCCATGCAGAAAAGCGAATGGTTGAATCTTCAGTAGTCAGTGTGCTTTGGAGAGGACATTTGGTGGCACAGAAGTGGAAGCAGAAGAAGCAGAAGAAGTTGGGAGGCTGCTGCTAGAACTCAGGAGCATCCTTTACCTGGAGGACAAGGCTGGGTGGGAGGATAGAAGTACATTTGAGTCAGGGAAGAGCATAGGGAAGGGACATGTGGCAGGAAGGGCTGTGGTCATTAAGGAGGGAAATCAGAGCAGCTGGGCCCAGAGAGATGGGAGACACTGAAAAAGGGTGGCCAAGGCCACACTGCTGGCTGGAGGCCATGGGGAAGGGCATGGGGCTCACCCAGGAGACTGGTGAGCTCTACCCTCTCTTCCAGTTCTTCCAAAGCACTAAACCCACCCCTGAGGGCAGCACCACCCTCAGGACCCAATCACTTCCCAAAGGCCCCACCTTCAAATACCAGTGCACTGGAGGTGAGGGCTGTAACATACGAATTTGGGGGACACAATAGCAGGTGGCTGATACTGATGGTGGGGGTAGCCTGTCTGGAGCAGAGGGACTCCAGCTGCCGTGGGTGAGGTGCAGCCAGGGCTGCAGGTTTCATGGAGCTGGCGGGGGGCCAGGAACAGATGGGAGCCCCACCCCCTATTAAGTTAAAGGGGCGAGAGCCCCATGCTCCCAGGCACAGCTACAGCTGCCCAGCCACAGCTCCAGACTGGGGCATCTCTGTACTGTTGGTGGCCTGGGAAAACCCCCATATACCCACAGGCTTTGAAGTGTCTCCTCCTGCTCCCTGGCCTCTCCCTGTTACTGGCACCCACTCCAATTTCAGAGCAAAGTTGTGGCTGAGCCTGGGCCCTGTCACAACCCAGCCAGGTGTGTATACCCTGGGGGCAGAACTGACCACGCCAGCCACTTGCCACCTCAGCCCCCTCCGGACCTTGGGTGCTGACTAGCACAAGAGGGAGGTCAAGTGGGGACTGAGGGTGGCTCATCACAGGCCTGCAGGTGCCCCTTGGCACAAACAGCCTGGTGCCATGGATGACCTGTTGATGGTGGTTGAAGGCAGACAGGCTCCTGGGTGGAAAGGGGTGGGTCCCTGGTGAAGCCCCATCTCCAAGCCAGGGCTGGCCTGAAACCTGGGGGCTAGGCTGTCCGTTCTGGGTAGAGTCTGCCCCTCAGAGTGAGAACTTGTGGTGATTTTTCTGGGCCCACCCATGGTTGCCCATGGACCAATCAGCACACACTTGCTCCCTTCTGAGCCCCTAAAAACCCAGGACTCAGCCGGACTCACACAGATGTCGGGACCACTAGCTGTGGGAAGGAACTACCCACTTCGGGTCTCCTGAGAGCTGTTCTGTCACTTCATGAAGCTCCTCTCTGCCTTGCTCACCCTCAAGTTTTCCATGTATCTTCCTGGACATGGGACAAGAACTCAGGACCTGCCAAATGGTGAGACTGAAAGAGCTGTAACACAAACGGGGCTGAAACATGCCCCCCAACTCTCCACATCATGTGCAATGAGGAGAGAAGAGCTGTGTCCCTTCAGGGAGCCCAGGCCAGGGCTGCAACACCCTCTTTGGGGCTCTGTGGTTCCTGGTGTCTACAACCTTCCGGGCACCACTGCGTTTTCCTTGTCCAGACACAGGTGCCCACAATGGAAGCCGCATGTGATACATCTGGTCCAGCCACATCCTCTCAGGGAGCCAGCACCTGTGTTGGCACCTGGAGCTGCCCACCCTGCCACAGCAGCCGGCATGCCTGGCTGTGTGCAGTGGCTGGACACGGCTCTGCACTTACTCACACGTCCCTCAACACTCTGCGCCCGGCTCACCATTGGCAGGTGTGGGATCCAGGCTGGTGGCAGGAGCAGAGGCAGCAGCAGCAGCAGCAGCAGAAGGTACTGCTGACCACAGAAGTTTCCACAGAGGCTGGCAAAGTGACACCCCAAGGATTCCATGACAATACTGTGATCCCACCATCACCCCCATCTGTCATTCCCATTGAGCTGTGGGCACCACATCACCATCCCTGGTAACAAGCAAAGGGCTCGACTTACAGGAGATACTTGGTTCTGTTGTGTGGTTAATGAGAGACTAAACCTTATTACCCTCTTCCAGGTAAGGGGCTTAAACCAGGGCCTCTCCCATCTGGAAAGCCTGCTAATCAACAAGCACTGAATTGCTGCAGGCAGGCATTGCAAGGGCCTAAGGATGTGTATTGCACTGAGCTGAGACTCAGATGACATTCTGCTTTTCTGCTATCATCCTTCAGCCATGGGCCTTGCATCTGCTGAAATCTTTTTGAATTCAAATAACTTGCCTTTTGCAGGGCCCTAAAGACAGTCCTCGGAGAGTGCCAGCCATTTTGGGGATTCTGTAACCAGTTTTAGGACAGTCTCATCTATGTTTAGGACCAAGAATAGCTCTACTCCTCCCTCTCAAGTTATGCAAACTTCATCACATCTTCCTTCGTGCCTGGTTCTCCCCACAAGTGTTGAAATCATTTTTGTGAATCACGTTTTCTCTCCAAGATAACTCATTTGAGAAGATCTGTGTATACCCTATTAGGGCCAAGGAGACCCGAAGTGTATTTTCTTCCTTAATCAACTAAGTTACAGGCATCCCAGCGGATTCACTTCACAGGCTTCAAATTAGTTTAGGAGTTTCCTGGAGTTTGCTGAGCTCAGTTCATCCTAATTGGGACAATTTCTAAGCATCATGGAAACAGCTGGCTGAGAGAGATGAGAAGCCATGGAGCCCACCCCTGCAGTGGGCATGTGTATTAGTCTGTTTTCATGCTGCTGGTAAAGACATACCCTAGACTGGGTAATTTATAAAGAAAAAGAAGTTTAATGGACTCACAGTTCCATGTGGCTGGGGAGGCCTCACAATCATGGTGGAAGGCAGAGGGCACGTCTTACATGGCAGCAGGCAAGAGAGTGTAAGAGTCAAGTGAGGGGGTTTCCCCTTTTAAAACCATCATATCTCAGGAGACTTATACTACCATGAGAACCGTATGGGGGAAACTGCTCCCCATGATTCAATTCTCTCCCACCGGGTCCCTCCCACAACTCGTGGGAATTACGGCAGCTGCAATTCAAGACGAGATTGGGTGGGGACACAGCCAAACCATATCGGTAACCAGCCCTTCCAGGGTGCTCTCTGATGTATTTTCCTCGCTCTTGAGTGTGCTTGTCATGCAGAGGTGAGCGTGGGTCCCACTTAGGGTCTCCTCCTCACATGGGCACCCTGAGGCTGGCAGGTTCAAGCAGCAGGAAGCCACAAACAGGCTTGAAAGATGAGCAGATGCCAGCACATTTCAGCCATGGTGGAATCTCAGAGTCACATGAGGCACCACTTGTAATGCCCCAGCCCACTGCTTGGCACATATTGGGACCCCCAAATGTTAACTTCCTTGCCCTCTTACTTGAAGGACTGAAAGAGGGAAGAAAATGTATTTCTTGGGCAGATGGGGAGACAGGCCTCATTCATTTTCACAGCATCAGAGGCAAGCACAGGGCCTGGCACATAGGAAGTACTCAGTCAATATTGCTGTGTGACCTCAGACAAGTGGCTTAGCCTCTCTGAACCTCAGTTTCCTCATACATAGAATGAGGCTGTGGTTCACAAACCAGTGTGCTCCATCCTACACAGGCAGCAGTTGACAGTGGCTTATGTCATAGCCATCACAGTACCCACTGTGAACCTGGGGCGTTCCTTCTCCCCTTGAATTGTCTAAATTATGCTTGACAGTTGAAGCAAAACTGTAACACTCTCTGTGGTTCTCAGTGTATGTGGAGGAGCTATTTAAGACAATTACATTATAAATGGACTATGACAGAGGGACAAAGGGAGGTAATGTTTTTAGACTTTACTCAAATGGTAAAATGACTACAACAGTAGCCTGTGATAAGTTATGTATACATAATGCAATAGTTAGAGCAACCACTTAGAAACTCATACAAAGAGACACACTGAAAAACACTATGGATAAATCAAAATGGAAAAAAAATGTTTACATAGCCCTCAGGAAAGCAGGAGAAAAAAAAAAAAGAAAGTAAAAAGGGAGAAAAAACCAACATGGCCAACTTAAGCCCTACCATATTTATGGCTACATAAACACACTGACTGTGTCCCCACTCAAATCTCATCTTGAATTGTAACCCCTGTAATCCCCCATGTGTCATGGGAGGGACCCGGTGGGAGATAATTGAGTCATGGGGGCAGTTTCCCTCATACTGTTCTCGTGATAGTGAGTGAGTGCTCAGGAGATCTGATGGTTTTATAAGCATCTGGCATTTTCCCTGCTGGCTCTCATTCTCTCTCCTGCCACCACGTGAAGAGGTTCTTTCCACCCTGATTGTAAGTTTCCTGAGGCCTCCCTAGCCACGCAGAACTGTGAGTCAATTAAACCTCTTCTCTTTATAAGTTACCCAGTCTTAGGTATTTTTTCATAGCAGTGTGAGAACAGACTAATGTACACACCAATTAAAGGCAGAGACTGGGAGAATGGATTTTTTAAAATACCCAATATATGTCATGTGCAAGAAATTCACTGCAAATATAATGAAAAGGTAGGTTGAAATAAGCAAATGGAGAAAGATATATCATGCAAACATTAATCTAAAGAAAGCAGGAGTGACTGAATTAATACAATATTGTATACACAGTATAAATATCAGATAAAGTTAACTTCAGAGTAAAGAAAATACCAGAGACAGGGAGTGACATTACATAATGATATAATATTAAAAAGATTACCCCACCAAGAAGACATAGCAATCCTAACCATGCATGCACCAAACAATACAGCTGCAAAATGTGTGCTAGAACAAAAAGAACTAATTGTGTGTTTCTGAGGTGGTTTCTTGCTCACTTATGTCTCCAGGGACTCTTTTGACATGTCCCAGTGGTAAAGGTAGTTTTGTGTGTATTCTTTCCTTTCAGACTAAGACAATTTATTTTACAAGACAAATACTATTTGAGGAAAAATAACAAAGTATTGCCACAGTCAATTTCAGGATGATTCATTACTCCTGAAGTTTTTCTGCTGTCTTTATTGTCAGTTGTTCCCAAATGATTTTATTATGATGATTGAATTGACATAAGAAATGTACAATATAAAAAAAATTAAAGGGGTAGGATTATTTTGTGGAAAACAATGTTTGTCTCAAAGAACTGACCCAGGAAAATGGGAGGTACTGCAACCTCCCATGGGCACAGGTTTGTCTGGAGAAGGGTCTGGAGGGGCTAACACATTGACTGTCCACATCTCCTAGGGAAGACTGCAGCAGGAGAGAGCTGGAGGGCATTTAATTTGGCGGGAAATATTGGTAGAGCTGTTCGGAGAGAAGAGGTAAAACATCCAAAAGGAAACTTTATTCGCAAGGGCTGTAAGATTTTAGGACCCTGGCGAACCTCAGTGGTGGGACTTTCCACAAGAAGATGTATTACCACTTCCACTTCAGTGATAACCTAATGGTCAGGTGTTCTTACTCAACAAACCATACAAGTCATTGAGGAGGGATGTTTGCTCAGAGAAATGCTAATTAAACCACCTTCCTGTCTGATTTCTGCACTGGGTAGATACATCTTTGTTGTATCACATGTAAATGTGTTTGGAGGGTCAAACTTCCAGGGGAAAAAGAGCCAGTGTTGAGGTCCAGCAGACCCAATCATGGATCTTCGCTTCCCCACAACTAGTGTGTGCTCTGTGAGGCTTGGTCTCCTCATTTGTTGAATGGTATCCCTCCTATTGCTGGGACTTTTACAAGATCTAGAGGATGCGTGGGTGCCTGCCATAGTCTTTGGCATACAATAGATACTCAGGAAATAGTACTTTATTGAATGTTATAATCATTGATTTGATTTAAACATTATTTTTATACATTTCTTACTTCTATACTAGATTGTAATCCTGAAGTGAAGTAAATGATTTAACCTATCACACAAGTACACTTTAAAAGGCAATATAATGTTCTAACTATAATACAAAGGAAAAATGGAAGTGAGTTGTGATTTTTTAAAACTCTGCATGCCAGTGTGCAGACGCTGGCAGAACCACCGGTGCAGACGGTGCAGGCATGGTGCATCTGAGATGCAAGTGCCAAGCCCAGGCCAGGTGACATGATTTTCATGAAGCGCCCAAATAAGCAAGTTCTATCTTTCCTCAGTTTACATGTGAATTGGTAATAGATATGACAGGGGGAAAAAAAACAAAGCATTTTTCCTGCTCTCACACACCACTCAATATAACAATTCTGATGCCAGATGTGTGGGGGTGACACCATGCAATTCTGCAGTGTCCTCCAATTCAATTCAATTCTGATGCTGTCTCCCTAAAGTCAGGTCCCACAGTGAGGGCTCAGTCCCACAAGACAGACCCAACTTCAGATTCTGAGCGCAAGTCCAGGTGTGGCCTGTGCTTCTGACCGGCTCACTGTAAGTTGGGGTTCCTGTGACCTCCCCCGGCCTTGGGTTTGATTAATTCACTGAAGCAGCTCACAGAACCCAGGAAAACACTTTACTGATATTTACTGGTTTATGATAAAGGATACTGCAAAGGATACAGACGAAGAGATGTGTAGGGTGATGCAGCGGGGAGAGCTGCCGAGCTTCCATGCCCTCCCTTCAGACACGTCCGTGTCTCCAGCTTTCCAGAAGCTCCCCCAACCCAGTCCTTGTAGGGGTTTTTGGAAGCTTCATTATGTAGGCCTGACTGATTACCTCACTGGCCATTGGCAATCAACTCAACTTTCATCTTCTCCTCCTCCCTCTCCTCTCCCCAGAAGTCAGAGGGTGGGGCTGAAATTCCTAAACTTCTAATCATGCCTTGGCCTCTCTGGGTGACCAGCCCACCCTGAAGCTGCCTACGGGCTCCCAGCCCCCAGCCATCTCATGAGCACACACAAGACATTCTCACCACTCCAGAAAGTCAAGGGCTTTAGGAGCTGTGTGACAGGAAGCAGGGGTAAAGACTAAAGCTCTATTTCACATTATCATAATTGCATTCCTAGAAAATCCAGCTTATTTTAAAACTATAAAAATACTCACTGTTTGTTTGTCTAGTGAAGTGAAGATCTAGTTTTAGATAGCCACTGAGAGGATTTTCATGCACAATAATGCCCCGTGGTATTTGTATTTTATTTTATGTTAAAAAAAAATTTTTTTTTCCTGACAAAAATGTCCTTCAGAAGCCCCATAGCATTTGAGAAGCTTTGCAGGATGCAGAGCGCGGCTTTCCTGTGGGGGTTTGTCCATGCATTATGGGACACCCAGCTTCCCTGGATGCTAATTGCCAGGTGAAATCCCACCAATGGGACAACCAAGAACATCCTGAAACCTCCCCAGGGAACAGCTCGTCCTGCTGACTTTACGGCCATCACCCTATGTGGCCCAGAGCCCAGCAGTGCTCAGTAAAAGTCTGCTGTTCTAAACCAACCCCTGCAGCCTCCTGAACCATTGCTATGCACATTCATAAGCCTGAGGACTACGCGCTCTCTCTCTCTTGTTTTTTTCTTTTTTGAGACAAGATCTCCTCTGTCGTCCAGGCTGGAGTGCAGTGGAGCGATCGTGGCTTACTGCAGCCTTGATCCCCTGGGCTCAAATGATCCTCCCATCTCAGCCTCCCATGCCACTATGTCCAGCTAATTTTTGTAGAGATGGGGTCTTTCCATATTGGCCAGGCAGGTCTCAAACTCCTGAGCTCAAGTCATGCACCCATCTTGGCCTCCCAAAGTGCTGGGATTACAGGCGAGAGCCACCAAACCCAGCTCTGAGGAATATTCTTGAAAAAAAGTGGAAGAAATGAAGGCAGCTCCCAGCGTTTCAGGAAATGGCCATTCCAGGAGAGTGCTGTCCCTGCCTCGCATCCTCCAGAGGACTCCAGTGCAAATGGTGGGGCCACCACCACTGTCCTCAAAACAAGGTTGCTTGCTGAGTTTCAGGGCAGGTGGTCTCGGCTAGTTCAGCAGCTCAGAAAGGCAATGGAGTGTGGGGCCTTTTCCCTCTTTCTGCTCCACTACCCTCCGCGTCTGCCAGGCTGCCTTTTTGGCTGCAAGGGGCTGTCACCATCCTGGGGGCCTGTGCACACATGACCATATCCCATGGAAGAGTCCCCTCCCTGTGTGCCTCTGTGTAGAAGCCCACAGCATGCTCCTCACTTGCTGTGGGCTGGACTGAGGGGTGTTCCTTGACCATCATTGCTGCAGCCCCTTCCGAGGCAGCAGTGTGGAGACCCCCCTTCCTGGGGTGGTACAGCTTACCTGGCTGCTTCCTTCTGATGCCCACCAGGACAAGGGTTAGGCGAGGCAGGCCCTGGCCTTGGGTACAGAATTTAAGGGGGTGCCAAAAAAACCTCAGTGATCAAATTAAATATTTTGATGCAGAATTGTGATAAACTGAATGCAAAAGAAAATCCGTGATGAAGGAAATACCAACCTTTTAAATAAAGACGAGATCTGGTCCTGCTTAGCATGGCTGCCCTCACTCACCTCACCCCAATCCCTGACTTGTCTGGTCCTTGTTGTTTGAAACCATGATATTTTGTTCATCATATATTTTTCATTAATTTTGATTTTTAAGCTATGGCATGAATAAATGGTTTGTCTTGGGATGAGTGCTTGGAGGCCCCTTATGTTTGTGCCCAGGTGAACCCCTATTGTCTCCACCATCGTCCCAGCCCTGTCAGTGCCTCAGCCCGGCACTAAAGAGTTGAACATCTGCAGATGGATGCCAGTCATGTACAGGGTTTCTTTGCAATGCAGTTGCTTTAAAAGCTCAGCAGACATCTAGATTGCTGTGTCCAGTCAATGTCATGGGATAATGACCTCAGCCAAAGATTTGGACCAGACATAACCTTTGACTGTAGGCATGCCAGCCTCCTAGGCATGGGCCCACTTGTACCTCTGCTCCCTGTAGCCTGATTTTTGCCAACTGGATTGTCTCTATATTTAGCAGAGGATGCTTGACAGAGGCTTGGGAAAAACATATTTACTTTTCAGTCCATTCATAGCTGCTGCTGCTCCTGAGCCTCTTGTCTTCTCCTTTGCTTGTGTGTGGGCCATTTCTAGCGAAGCCACTCACTTTTTTGTAAACCCTTCTGAAAGCCATTAGAAGCAGCCAACTCATAGCATCTTGAAACCACCCTAGTTTCCCTGAGGGCTACAGCTTCAGCAGACATGTCATGCACAGCCCAGGCTTAAATAGGTGACAGTTTAGTCACATGGAAGATCAATTTTTCTGCTTTTCACCAGTTCTACATTTTACAGTTTATTACTCCTACTTTTGACATCCCACTTCTGGTACCGAATTCCATTAGTGGTCAGAGTTTTGACCTGAAAGCAACAGAAACCAACTTGGACCCACTGAAGTAGAAGAGGAATTATGAAGATGACTCTTGAGTCACCCCAAAATTTTCTAGGATTGGGAAGCTGGGTTCAGACCTGAGCAGCTGGGAATAATACTCAATCTTGCACTCCAAAGATGTTCTGGAGGGCATTGGATGCTGCAGCTATAGCTCTGGGCCTGCCTCTTGCCGCTATGGCCACCACCCGTTAATGTCACTGCCCCTGCTAAGGAATCCAGTGTTTTTGTAACTGCTAATGCTGTCAGAATTCACAGGTCCTTCTCTCCCCACACCCCACCCTATCCTTATTTCTTGTTTCTGATTTGAAGTCTGAGGATGGGGACTACCTGATTCATCTACTCTGATGCAGACAGGCTCTTCCTCCTGCCAAGAAGCACATGGAGGTAAATACTCTGCAATAAATATTAAAAAGTATGTAACCTTCCTAAGAGGAAGGGCAAATGTCAACTCCACTTCCCCCAAGAGATGGGCCAATGTCAGCCCCTTCTCAGATCATCTTCCCTGGCCAGGGGTGAGCACCACCTTCAGGGTCTCACTTCCCTTGGCTGCAGGTCCACTGGTCTCTCTCTACCCTCCTTTCTGCCTCTTCTTCCTCCTGTCTCTCACACAGGTATCTTTCCCTGGGCTCTCATCTCCCCTCACAGTGCCCATTCTCCCTTGGGGACTCCCTACCTCCTCTGGCTCCCGTACCTGCACTATTTTCATTTCTAGCCCTACCTCTGCCCAGACCCAAGACTCCCATTTGCTCTGCTGGCTGGGCTATTCTGTTTAGTCACCCCCACAGGTATCACCTGAACTCAATCCAGAGCATGCATCATCTTAGGGCAAGGACTCCCAGGCCACTTTTTCCTGCCTCTCCTTGTTAACAGGCAGGCACTAGACCTCACCACAAGCAAACCACCCTGGTGCTGAGTTCAGAGCGACTCCACGCTGCACTGTGGCCCTGACATGAGAGGTGCTGCACAAGGAATCCTCCCCAGAACAAGGGAGGTGGCTGGCCAGGTGTGGTGGGGCCATGTAGGCTGCCCTCCTAGAGGCCCTGGCAAGGCACCACCTGGTGTCATGGGGAGGGGACATCCATGGTGTGAGGAACTGAAATTGACAACACTTGTGTCAGGCACAGCCATGGACTCACCCTTGGATACTGCTGGCTGCCAGGTGCACCCAGGACATGGCTGGACCCCTGAACCTGCAAGGGGGAGACTGTGAACTCCACACCAATGCCTGGCCAGTGGGACCCAGGGAGGCTCCTTGTCACAGCAGACATGGAAACTGCAGCTGTGTGAGAGGCTGGTGGTACAACCTCACAGTGCAGGGACTTACCCCCATCCCCCTTGGATGAACTTTGTGCAACAGGAGACAGAAGACAAGGGGGTTCTTTGCCCTCTTCCCTCATGGACTAGCCAAGAAGTCCTGCATGACCAGGCAGGGAGCCAGACCAGCTTGCCAACCTGGCCCTTCACTTGTTTTCTGTTCCCGCTTCCCTCTGTCCCTCACTCTTGCTGCTTTGGGACTGCACTCACCTAAAGCTCTGGCAGGAAAATGTGGCCTTGGCACAGAAGGCAGACTTAGGGTGGCTCCCATGATCCCGTCTCCTGCTGTCCATGCCCATGAATGTGGGTGAGACCTGCGGCTCGCCACTGATAGAGGATGGCAAAGCAGATGGCAATATCCATGGGCACCTGCCATCCCATGAGATGCCATCTGGTTAGCACATGCCATAGGGACCCTCCTCTCTGACTTGATGGTCTCCATGGCCTCACTGGGGAGGTCCAGTGACAGCAACTGCGGGAGGCCTCCAGGAGCCAATGGGCAGCTGGAACCTCCAGACTTACAGCTGTGAGGAGAAGATTCTGCAACAACCTGAGAAGCTTGGGAAGCTGATTCTTCCCCAGTTGAGCCTCTGATGAAAATGCAGCTTGGCCAGCACCTGTCTGCAGCTTGGGGAGACCCCAGTGCAGAGAACCTGGTAAAACAGGGAGGCAGTGAATGTGTGTGGTTCTGAGCCACTTCATTCATAGTGGCTTGTTACACAGCAGGAAGCTGACACACCGGGCTCTGTTCTCAATGGAACCTAGACTGTGACAACATCCGGCCCCTCTGATCCTGCACTTCATCTCCAGGAAGCCCATAACCTCACACATGCTTCATAGGAAAGAAAACGTGTACTCCCCTCCCAAGGAAGGAAGTGAGTGTCGTGACAACAACAAACTGCACATGCCGGAGAGGGAAGCAGCATGGCAGCCCCTGTTTTACAGATGAGGCAGTTTGGTGACTTGTCCTGAGCCAGCAGCTGACCCCAGGCACCTGACTCCAGAGCCCAGTCCTGAGCCCAGGCCTCTCTAGCCCTTAATGTCCGGGATGTTGCCTCGTGCCCCTACCTACCCCAGGCTTAATGTGGGTGATGCTGCTCCGTACCCCTCCCCACCCCAGGCTTAATGTGGGGGACACTGCCTCACGTCTTTCCCCATCCTGGTTGGGAGTTTGGGCTCACAGGCACTGTCCTTGACCACACTTCCTCCGGTTGTCACTAAGAAGTTTGAGGTAACTGATCTGTCACTGACCGGTGCCCTGTTCCTACACTGGGGAGGCCTGCCTCTCCATCCTTATCCATGCCCCCTCAAGACTGTAGAACCAAGAGAACCTCAGGGGCCTTCCCTGGTGGAACCTGGATATAGTGATGGGGGAGGCATTGTGCTGAGTGCTGGGATGGGCACTGGGCCTAATGGGAGGTGCCATGGAGAGGGTGATGCAGGTAATACCAGGCCATGGTTAAGATGGCGGTAAGTCACAGGAATGCAGAACAGAGGGGCACCACCCAGGAAGGGCCAGGAGGTGGGTGGGATCAGCAGGGATCAAAGCAACACTGTGGGAGGGGGCATGGTCAGCAGAGATCAAAGCAACACCATGGGAGGCGGAGCCTGGGGGGAGGCGTGGTCAGCAGAGATCAAAGCAACACTGTGGGAGGGAGCATGGTCAGCAGGGATCAAGGCAACACTGTGGGAGGCGGAGCCTGGGAGGGGGCGTGGTCAGCAGCAATCAAAGCAACACTGTGGGAGGCGGGCCTAAGAGGTGGGCGGGGTCAGCATGGATCAAAGCTACACCGCAGGAGGTGGGGTTAGGAGGTGGGCGGGGTCAGTGGCCCTGGATTGGGCACGTGTGGTGGTGGAAGGGCTGGAACCCACTCACTGACACAGGCCGGTGAAAATGAAGAAGGCAGAGCTCAGCAAAGTTAGAGCTGAGATGGGGGCGTAGACATTAATATGCTCTTAAAATAAGAACGCCCAGAAGAGGGGACTCATCAGCTGCCTCCTTCCAGATGTCAAAGCCTGGTTATTTTTAAGGCAACACCATCAAAGCAGAGCGTGCTGGAGCCGTGGGGAGGCGGCTGTCGCTCAGCAGCAAGGGGCTCAGGGAGGTTGGGGGGAAACGGTGCTGCCCAGGAGATGCCCTCAGGGCTGTGCCCACCGCTGTCCGGCCACCTGGAGGGCTGGGGGGCACCCAGGCTGGGAGTCCCAAGCCCCCATTTCCAGGCCAGCTCCATGCTAGGCAGCCTGGACAAGGTCGCCTGGCCCTGCCTGCCTGCACTTCCTCCTCCAAAACCGCCAGGCTCTTCTCACCCTGGGGCCATACTGGGCCATCGTGAAAACAGCAGCAGCAATTGTGTGTCCGCTAGGAGCAGTCCGCTAGGAGCAGGGCTCTGCACCCAGCGCGTTGCAATGTTCTTTCAAGTCTCACAGCAGCATGGGAGGGAGGTACGGAGCCGTTCTGCACCGTGGTTTCCTCGTCTGGAAAGGGGAACAGGACAGCTCCTTCCTTGGAGGGTGGTGGTGAGGGTTAAACAGGCAGCATGCACACGGGGGTACTCAGAACCCCAACAGGTGCAGCGGCGGCAGTGCTGGGCAGACACTGCTGTTCTCAGTGATTATCGCTTCCTTTTGCATGTGAAAAAACAAGGCTCAGAGAGGCTGAGCTGCCTGCCCAAGGCCACGCAGCTGGGTTTCATCTGGAGGCTGATTCGGGGCTGGCACGCCCATAAGCACTGCTACGGTGCCAGTAGAGTGACAGGAGATGAGTCTCTGTAGCAAGTGTCTTCCAGCTCAGCCTGTGTTTGGGGGTAGCATCTCTTCTGAGAGGGCTGGGATAAGTTGGGGCCTTGCTCAGTGTCCCTGGCTGTGAGATCCCTGTTCCTGTGGGGCCCCACCAGGAAAGTCAGTGGACAGGTAGATGTGACTGTGTCTGGCCTGGTGACGTCCGGTGGGGCCAGGTCCCCTCCTGGTGTGGAGCCTGCCAGCCAGGCTCTGGCCAGTTCGGTCCCCAGGAGGCCCAGGAGGCCCGCTTCTTGCTTCGTCCCTCTGGTTTTGAAAATCGCCTTCTCTAGGGCCGCCTGCTGCTCCCCAGGCAGGTCTTGGGCTGCAGGTGCCGTCGTCAGCGGCTTGTGTCTGGGGCCTCATGGGGGCACCCTGGCGCTAGTTCAGGGGCAAATGTCTGTGACTTTTGAGTTTCGCTGACTACACACCCTGTCCGTTCTTAGGTAGGGATTTGGAAGCACTACAGCGCACTCTCACCTCCACCTCATCCTAATAAGTCCTTGTTTAGGTACAAAGGGACACAGGGAGGAGGCTCCTGGGAACGTCACACAGACACCTGTCACCGAAAAGGGGAAGGCTGGGCTGAGGGTCAGTCGGGTGGTCTCTGGTGCAGCTGTAGCCAGCTGTCTCCTCTGTCTCTCTCTCCCCTTCCTCTCTTCCCTCCTTCCTCTCTCCCCTCCTTCCTTTCTCCCCTCTTTCCTCTCTCCCCTACTTTCCCTGTCTCTCTTTCTCTTCCCTCTTTTCCTCTTCCCTCTCTCCATGTCTCTCTGTCTCTGTCTCCCTCCCTCTCTGTTCTTCATCTCCTCCCTTTCCCTCTCTCTTTTGTCTTTCTCTCTCTCTCACCCCTGCCCTCTCCCCATCTCTCCCTCCCTCTCCTCTCTGCTGTGCTCATCTCAGGAGCTGGCCTCTCTCTTGCCTCCTGCACACAGACTCCCGCTCCCCACGATGGGAACATGGCCACCCCTGGTGCACTCCCTGACCTCAGTGTACCCCTTCCCCTGTAGCTGGACTGCACTTGGCGACTGGGACCTCACCTGGCCTGACCTTGGATGGAAGCCTGCGTCCCCTGCAGCAACCCCACAGACTCAGGTCCTCACCTGGCCTGACCTTGGATGGAAGCGTGCGTCCCCTGCAGCAAACCCCACAGACGCAGGTCCTCACCTGGCCTGACCTTGGATGGAAGCCTGCGTCCCCTGCAGCAACCCCACAGACGCAGGTCACATGTTTGCGCTGTGCTAGGTGGTAGGGACATTTTGATCAACAGCCACCATAAAGCCACAGGGAGGGAGGTGTGAGGAGGATATATTTAAGGGAAGGAGAGCATTTACTAGAGCAGGGGACAGGAGGAAAGGAAACAGCCATCAGTGCTGGTACTTCTGCTTGGCCCACAGCTGCCCCCTCGCCATGCACCTGTTTGTTTGGATGCTTCCTGGTTTTCCTGTGTGGGTGGATGGGGGGTGGGAGGGGAAGGCAGGAGGGTGCCTGAACATCCGTGATCTGGGTCAGAAGGGGACGGGCTCCAGCTGGGTTTGGAACTCAACAAAGTCCCTAGTGGTGGCACCAATCATCACGGAGCAGCACGTTTACCCAGAACTTCTTGAGTTTTTCTCAGCAAAGGAGCAGGGAGCAGTTTCCAGGGCTCAGGAGCGTCTGGTCCTGCAGCTGAGGAGCCGAGCGTCCAGCCTTCCCTATGCCCCGTCCAGGAGTCGGCGCTACATCCAGGGATAATGGGGAGCCAGAGAAGGATGCTGAGGGGGCATTCACCTGTCAGGGGTGCACTGTGGAACCAACTCTTTGGCTGCTGGTGTGGAGAAGGTGCGGGGGGCAGGGGGCAGGGAGAGCCTGAGGAGCCTCGTCCCAGGCTACAGAGAAACATGGAGGCTCGCCGGGGACGTGGCTGGGAGGTGGCACTGGCCGAGGGCCTGCAGGACTCTGCGACTGCTGAGACTGTGGATGTGGAGGGGAGGGAGCTGAGTGGGAACGCAGTGCCAATGGCTTCAGAAGCTACTTTGTTAATAGATCATCGAGGAGAGGAATGATTAGAATGAGTAACTGAGCAGCAGGTGGGTGGTGGGTGAGAGGGCTCACTCGTGGAAAATTCCTGGCTGCTAATCTGGCTGGAGAAGTATCCAGAACCTTGAGTCAAAGGCTGTTGCTTTGCAGAGTTCTCATGCCAAATCCACCAGTTCCTGAAGCCATGATCCACCTGCTGGAGGACACATCCAGGCCACCCAGGGCCACCAGTGATCGCTGGCACGACCTTGAGTTTGGGTCCTGGGCCATTGCCTCCCGGAGCCCCCTAACCTGTAGGAGGCACATGTGTTCCCACATCACTGGCAGCTGCAGAGTGTCTCCAGCATCCATGCCGCAGGCCCAGGCCTCCCCTGGGCAGACACAGAGTCCTTCCAATCCGGCTGCGCTCCGGAACCACATGGTCAGATACAGGGTGCTAGGGCCCTATGGGGACAACATAGAGGGCAGAGATGGAGGGGCCCAGAGGAGAGGTCTGGTGGGCTTCCTGGAGGAGGTGGTGTTTGCATGGAGGTAAGGAGGAGCACACCTGTGGGCCTCAGTGCAGCTAGTGCACGTCCATACCACATGCATGTGTACACAGATGCACACGCCTCACGCCTGACTTGGCTGCCTCTTACTGTAGAGGCTGAGATACTCCTCATAGTGACGTGCCCCACGCGGACAGGCCAGTTCTCCCCCTGTCCCAAGAGCACCAAGGAGACCCAAGAGGCCTCTGGCCCAGCTGGGTCCAGGGTGAGGAAAGGCCTCCCACAGACAGCACTTGCCCTGGGAATTGTTCTCCCTCGAAGACACCGTGTGGGTGACAAGCCCTCTCTCCCCACCCACAGGCTGGTTCTGAAAACCCGAGGGTGGCGGCCCCTCCTCCCGAGCCATTTCCTTGCTTCGTGTGGTGCTAACATCATTTCCAGAAGCAGTTCTAATCTCTCAGAATAGCTCCTTCTGGATGACACAGCCTTAGCCTGGCCTCCCTGAGCCCCAGGGCGAGGTGGGAGTTGCAGGTTGGCTGGATCAGGACCTGGGCCAAGACAAGAGGGCCCCAGCCACAGATCCTGGACTCCCCTGCAGTGCCTGTCTCCCTGGCACCTCCTCGGCCCTGCCTATCTCTCACCGGCATTGGGGAGGCACCCAGGATGTGGACAGCTCTCTGCTCGCCTGCTGTGGATGGGTCTGTTCTCAAGCTGCTATAAAGACATACCTGAGACTAGGTAATTTATAAAGGAAGGAGGTTTAATGGACTCACAGTTCCGTATGGTTGGGGAGGCCTCAGGAAACTTACAATCATGGCAGAAGGCAAGAGAGAAGCAAAGGCACATCTTACATGGCGGCAGGAGACAGAGAGAGAGAGTGCGTGCAAACAAGAAAATCAGTCATCAGATCTTGTGAGGACTCACTACCACAAGAAAAGCATGGGGAACCACCCCCACGACCCAATCACCTCCCACCAGATCCCTCCCTCAACATGTGGGGATTATGGGGATTACAATTTGAGATGAGATTTGAGTGGGGACACTGAGCCAAGTGCTATCATGCTGTGTGGCCTTGGGCCCATTACTTGACCTCTCTGGGCTCCAAATCCCTGACTCCTAAAAATGAAGAGGCCTACCTCACTGGGCTCTTGTAGGAGGAAATACATTGACAGCTAGGTACACCCACCCCATAAATTTTGGCCCATAAGAGGTGTACAGTGAACACCGCTGTCATCGTTCCCAACTCTGCCTCAGGGTAGGTCAGCTTTCTTTAGTGCATGCCTCGCACGAGGCTCTGTGGCTGCTCCCCACACTGGAGGCCACCTAGTTCTATGGCTGCGGAAACTGAGGTACAGGCCTGTCGGTCAGGAGCAGTCAGTGTCAGGCTTGGGACCAGCAGACCTGCAGCCGAGCAGCGCCAGGCATGTGCTCTGGGCCTCAGCTGCCTCCGGGGATCCACAGATGAATGGCTGGGTCCGTGTTCTTGAGTGGGCAAGTCAGGCACACACACACGCATGCCACACACATACACATACCGCCCATGCACAGGACAGGTGCTAGTACAGAGGTGTTTACAACGTGCTAAGAGGGCAGGAGAAGGTTTGTCACCGAGGATGGTGCTTCACTAGGTTTTGAACTTCAAGCAAATACTTTTGAGGCCAGGAAATCAAAAAGGGGGCTCCCAGCAGGGGCACAAGCTGTGCCAAGACCCAACGGTAGGGAGGTGCCTGAGCGCGGGCATAGTGGGAGCAGGACTGGGAAGGCAGGTTGGAGCCTGGGGCCATCAGGGATCTTGATGATCCCTGTGCAGTCCACAGGGCTGGGGCATAGGGAGGGGTCCCGGGCTCCGCTTTCACCCAGATGGTGCTGCGGGATGGGCTTTGGGGGCAAAATTCTGCCGGGCTGGCCAGGCCTCTCAGGGAGGCAGGGGCAGTGCTGGGACCTGCTTCCTGCCACACCCTCCCTCCCGTGATAGGTCACAGGCTCCTGCCTGCTCCTCCTTCCCCAGGGCTCATCCTCACCTGCCTACGCAGGGCTCTCTCTTGGCCACGTGAGGGCAGCGTGGAAGTGCTGGGCTCTTGTGGGGGTGGCATTGGAGGATGACTCTTCAGCACTTTTGCCTTCGGGTGGGGTGACAGCGGGCATGCTTTCCCGTGGCTCGGAACCTAGTGCCTGCTCACGGCACACCTGCAGCGGCCCTTCCCCTTCCTGGTCTCACCATCCCTGCTCCCTGCCCTGCCTCCTGTGGCCCTCAAACAAGCTGATTGCACTGGAATCCCAGTCTCAGGGTCTGCTTCTGGGATCCCAGCCTAACAGCCCCTCCTAGCCGATGACAGGTGCCCTGGGTGTTGGGGTCAGGGACATTGGCACAGAAACAGAGAAGCCTGGAGAGCCAGGGAGGCCCTCAGGACACCAAGGGGCTCTGTCTTCAGGGCCTAGCCCAGCCCTGAAGGGCCGTCTGGTCTCACTGCCTGGGTGAGTGCTTTCCTTGGGGCTGCCCCTCCTGTTACACCAGGACTCACGTGCTGCCTTCTCCTGGAAGCCCCTCTGATTGAATTCCCTCCACCCGGAGCTCGCCATGGGTTTGCCGTGTTTCAGCCCCGCTCCCTGGGTGGAGCCCTGCAGTCTCCCTGCGCCTTTCCTCCAGCTGGAATGGCCTTGGCCTTCTACCCCTCCCCTACTTCCTAGAGAACACAGGCTCTTCTGTCATGCCCCCTGGGGCATCCTCTGCTCCTGGGGAATAGAGCAGAGAGCTGTCGGCCCCTGAGCCTCTGGCTGGCCCAAGGACGGGTCCTCCCTGGCTCCCTGGCCTGACTCTTGATCTCCTTGAGGGCAGGACCAGCTGTGACTGCCCTTGACAGCTACAGGGCTGGGGCACAGCCAGGGTACAGTCTGGGTGCTGAGACCAGGAGATGGCACCTCCCACTTCGAGGTCACCTGTCCTTGACCAGAGGGTGAGAGTAGCCAGGGGTGGCAGGTGGGGCTGTGGGCAGGGCTCTTCTGACCCGGGGCACATGCCACCCTTGCTTCCCCAGCTGACCGGCCCGTGTGTAGAGGTGTTGGTGGGGCAGGTCCTGAGGGGAGGAGGGAACAGGAGGATGAGATGCCCCACCGACCGAGGCTGAGCAGAAAACCAATTAGCCACGGTCTCCTCCGGGCTCCACCCCAGGGATTAAAAAGACAAAGGCAGACGGGGCGTCCCCAGCTGGAGGAAGAAAGGCTGCCATTGTGCGGTGCAGCTTCAGGGACAGGGCAGCCTCTCACCAGGGCCTCTTGCCCACCTCCCTATCCCAGGCTTCCAGAATACTCTCTCTCATCCTCACCTGCACTGCACTCCCCCACCTCTGGCCACACCTGTGGGGTGCGGGGCAGGTGCCTCAGCCCCTCCAGCTACATGCCCTGCCCCTCCCAGCCTGGTGGTCCTCCTTCAGGTCACCCCCACACATCCTTGGTTCACCTGGGCTGTCCCTGGACCTCTGGGGATGGCCCTGGGTGGCCCTTCCTGCCTACCTGTCTGATTCCCTCATAGACGGTGAGCAGGATGAGAGCAGA
This sequence comes from Papio anubis, assembly GCF_008728515.1. Taxonomy (NCBI): domain Eukaryota; kingdom Metazoa; phylum Chordata; class Mammalia; order Primates; family Cercopithecidae; genus Papio; species Papio anubis. The sequence continues at coordinate 180,673,544 of NC_044978.1, read as the reverse complement.
GACTGTCGACTGATCTCCGTGCAGCCCTTCCACGTGCCCAGTACGGGCCTGGCATCTAGCTGCATGTGGCACCCACTTGCTGAGTGTCCACGTCCACAAGCACTTTCCAGCTATTAGAAGAAAGCACAATGGAGGGTCCCGCGTTAGCTTGCAGGGACCATGTTTGCTGGCGTGTTCTGTGTGTGCCTGTAAGTGCTGTTGGTACCTGCGTGTGCACATGTTAGTATCCATGCATGGGCCGTGGGAGGCCGTGCATGCCACATGTGTGTGTGTAAGTGCTGTGGGTGCGTGTGCACATTGCACACGTACACGTGTGTGAACGAGTTCCATCTCAGTTTCACAGTCACAGTGCTGCAAGCTGGCACAGCCACAGCTCTGCCTCCAAATTTCCCCATCTGGGCAGAGGGCTGGGTGGCCCAAGCCCCCTGTGAGGCTGGTCCTCCACCATTGGAAAGTTCTGGAAGCCCCAGATGCCAAGCTGCTGTGTGATCCTGGTCCTGACCGTCTCCCCGTGAAGTGAAGGTGACACATTAGATTACGGTCCTCAAAGTGTGGTCATGTGAACAGCCTCTGACAATTCCCTGGACCTGGTTCAAATGCAGACTCCTGGGCCTGTCCTGGGTCTCCTGGGTCAGAGCTTGTGGGAGCAGGGCCCTGGAATTGGCATCTTAGCCCGTACCCTCAGGAGCATCTGTGCCTCCCAGGGGCTGTGCTGGCTGTGCTGTGGTTTGAATCATTCTTGCTGAATCCCTGCCCACCACGTCGTATGGAAGAAAAAGTTGTCTCCAGAGCTGGAGACTCCTCCCTGGCCTTCATTCGTTGTCCCTTGATGCCACCAACCACAAGTGCCCTCACAACTTAAGGCAGGGCTCTGTGTCCTCCTGGTACAGATGAGGAGACTGAGGCCAAGGACCCAGAGGGCATGCTGGGGAAGAGCCAGGCCCACACTCAAGGCAGCCTTGCAAATGCCAAGGAGGCAGCTTTTCATGCCCAGTGGGAGAGAGCCTGCCAACTGCCACACTGATGGAACAGGCAGTCTCAGTGACAGGGAGCACCCTGTTGCTGGAGGTATTCAAGAAGGGCCTGAACAACCACCACCCATCCCAGCAGCCCTCAGTGGAATTTCAGCACTGGGTGGAAAGGCCCTTCCAAAGCCAGGATCCCGGGCACCAACTGGACGCTGCTGGTTTGAGTTTTGATCTTGTGTATGCTCTCTGGGAAGTGGAGTAAACTGGGATCTTGGGGAGCCACGTGGGCTCGGCCCTGCTTCCATGCTGGAAGCTCCGCAGTGCCTCAGCAGCTCCTCATCACACAGTTGCCCATTTGGGGTCTGGGGCAGGGCCCGGGAGTCTGAATTTCTAATGCGTTCCATGGGGCTCCCAGGGCTGGGGAGCAGGGCCTTGGGAAACTGGGTCCTGGGGAGCCGCCGGCTTTCTCTGCCACACATTAGGCAAGAACCCCAACCTCCATTTCTCGCCCCAGGCAGCGGACAGAGCCCAGGGGGCAGAGCCCAGCGAGCTGAGCCTGGGACAGTGCTCAGTCCTCCTGCAGAGAATCTGAGCAGGCCCAGCGGCCTCGCCGGCAGGTCTGCACTCCGAACCCAGCGCCAGCCTTCCAGAACAGCCTCATAGGGTCAGCAGGGCAGCCTCCCTGCACAGCACACAGCCTTGCTGAGGGCTGGGCCTGCAGCCAGCTTCCCAAGCAGCTCTGCCACGCATTCCTCCCTGGTGGCACACTGCCCGGTGGCTCAGCTTAGCAGCATCTTTCCAGAGCTGATGAATGGAGCTGCCGGAGATATCGGCAGGCCGGGGGTCTGGCTCCCCGGGACCCCCCAAATGGGACTAAGCCCGGCTCCAGACAACCCTGGGTGACCTTCCTCTGGAGCTTGCTGCCAAGGGACTCGTCCAGCCGGTCCCGGTGACCTCTGCTGAGCTGTGCCCAAGGCTCCCAGGTCACTGCAGGACATTCCTTGAGAGTTGCCAGGCCCCAAAGCCCGGGAGAAGTGGGTGGAGGCCGGTGGCCACACTGGTGGAGTTGCCCCCTGCTCGGTTTTTGATCTCATAGGAGCAAGCCAGTGTGCACGTATTGCATGGCGCTGTAAGTAGAAGACTCCTCTCCCATTCTGAATTGTGCACAACTCTCAGCCATCATGTAAACACACACACACACACACACACAAACACATACATAATAAATACACACAAACACACACACACACAACACACACACAAACACACACACACAAACACACACATATACACACACACAAACACACACACACACATAAACACACAATAAATATGTACACACAGCACACACACACAAACACACACAACATACATACACAACACATATTACACAAATACACATAAATATGTAATACACACAGACACACATTAATAAATACACACATATAAATACATATTAAATAAATATTATCACACAAACACACACACATACACACAAACACACACAAACACACAAACACACACACAAACACACACAAACACACACACACATACACACAAACACACACACACAAACACGCACACACACACAAACACACACAAACACACACACAACATGCACACACAAATACCACACACAAACACACACACAAACACACACAAACATGCACACACAAACACACACACAACACACGCACACACAAACACACACATACACAAACACACACACACACAAACACACACATACACACACACAAACACACACACAAATACATACACACACACACACAAATACACACACAAACACACACACACACAAATACACAAACACACACACACACACGTGAGTCAGCTTTGGAACTCGCCAGGGAGGTTGGTGGGAAGGATGTCCAGGGGGCGTTGTAGGCAGCCCCGTTGGACCCTTCCCTAAGGACATGCAGCCTGTGAGGGACACGCGGAGCTTCCCAAGTGTGGGGAGGCAGGGGCTGAGGGTTCTGGGGTGAATACTGTCCCCGCCACCCCATGTCCGCCTGGAAACTCAGACGGTGGCCTCTGAAGGTCGGGTCTTTGTAGATATGATGATTGAAATTAAGATGAGGTCAAACTGGATACAGGGGAGCCCAAACCCAATATGACTGATGTCCTTAGAAGAGGAAAAGCAGAGGCACAGAGACAGGAGAGAGACCAGCCAAGCTGAGGAGCACTGAGGATGACCAGAAGCTGCACCTGGCCGGGAGAGAGCCCTTCCTGGAGTCCCTCAGGGGAGCACAGCCCCCCCGACACCCAGACTTTGGGCTTCTGGCCTCTAGCAGCATGAAGTAATGAGCTCCTGTGTCTGACGCACGCAGGGCGCCGTGACTTGTAACCCTGGGGTTGCTCACCCAAGACGTCAGAATCAGGACACCGTGGCCTCTGTACTACATCAGTCCACGTCCTCAAACCTGATCGAGTTTTCCAAGCCCCACCCATCCAGGAAGATGGAGAAGTGTAGTCTCTACCTTCAGAGTCAGATGCGGCCACATTTTGCTACCAGGAGCCCTGAGAAGAGGCAGTGTCTGTGGGAGTTGGAGCCAGACAGAGGTGGGTTGGGATCTCGGCGTGGCCCTTCCTGGCCCTGGAGGAGCACTGGGGCCTTGACTCTTGGGCCTCGGTTTCTCTGTAGTAAATATGACCAGGCTGCTGTGAGCAACAACAGAAGGCTTGTAAAGTGCTTAGCAGGAGGCGGCGCCCACGGACATCACACTGTAAACGCAAGTCCTTATTTTCACAATTCCCCAACAAAGAGGTGTGTGAAGCACAGAAGCCAGGATCTTGTGCCGGGATGTTCAATGCATCTTTTTTCTTAGGATTTCTATATTTGTTCTTGCTCAGCCTTGTAACTCTTTGACATTTCAGCCAAGGACCCAAAGGCTGAGAGCAAAGTACCAGGTTCCAAATCTGCGAAACTGCTGCAGGGGTTGTAACGGGGGCCTCCTGTGCAGGATTGTAATCGGGGGCCTCCTGTGCAGAGATTGTAACGGGCCTCCTGTAGGTTGTAACGGGCCTTGCAAAGTGGTCGTACCAGGGGCCTCCCAAAGGGATTGTAACAACGGCCTCCTGTGCGGGGATTGTAACAGGGGCCTCCTAAAAGCGGGGATTGTAACGGGTCTCCTGTGCGGGTTGTGCAACGGGCCTCCTGGCGCCGGGATTGTAACGGGCCTCCCGCGAGGGATTGTAACGGGCCTCCCGGGCGCAGGGATTGTAACGGAGTCTCCTGCGCAGGGATTGTAACAGGGGTCTCCTGTGCAGGGATTGTAACAGGGTCCCTGCAAATGTAACAGGGTCTCCCCAAGGGTTGTAACGTAGCCTCCTAGCAGGATTGTAACAGGGGCTCCCTGTGCAGGATCTGTAACGGCCTCCTGTGCAGGGATTGTAACAGGGGCCTCCTGTGCAGGGATTGTAACGGGGTCTCCTGTGCAGGGATTAACGGGGTCTCCTGTGCAGGGATTGTAACGGGATCTCTTGTGCAGGGATTGTAACAGGGGCCTCCTGTGCAGGGATTGTAATGGGGCCTCCTGTGCAGGGGTTGTAATGGGGCCTCCTGTGCAGGGATTGTAACGGGTCTCCTGTGCAGGGATTGTAACGGGGTCTCCTGTGCAGGGGTTGTAACAGCGGCCTCCTGTGCAGGGGTTGTAACAACGGTCTCCTGTGCAGATTGTAACGGGGCCTCCTGTGCAGGGATTGTAACGGGGCCTCCTGTGCAGGGTTGTAACAAGGGCCTCCTGTGCAGGGATTGTAACGGGCCTCCTGTGCAGGGATTGTAACGGGCCTCCTGTGCAGGGATTGTAACAGGGGTCTCCTGTGCAGGGATTGTAACGGGGCCTCCTGTGCAGGGATTGTAACGGGCCTCCTGTGCAGGGGGTTGTAATGGAGCCCTGCAGGGATTGTAACGGGGTTCCCTGTGATTGTATGGGTCTCCTGCAGGGGTTAAATAACGGCCTCCCTGTGCAGGGGTTGTACTGAATATCTCCTGTGTAGGGGATTGTAACGGGCCTCCTGCAGGGATTGTAACAGGGGCCTCCTGTGCAGGGATTGTAACAACGGCCTCCTGTGCAGGGGTTGTAACAATGGTCTCCTGTGCAGGGATTGTAACAACGGCCTCCTCTCCTTAACGAGTCAGAGAAAATGCAAGAAGGAGGACAGCAACCCAGAGGGGATGACATGCTGAGGAGGGGCCTGGCAAAATTGTAGGTCCCATGTCTCAAAAGTGGCACTTGGGCAAGACCTGGAGTGAGTAAGGGCGCTGGGCACACGAGCCCCCGGGGGAGGAGCAGTCCAGGCAGCGGGAGGAGCAAGTGCCAAGTGCCTGCAACCACAGGAGTGGGCTGGCCTGTGGGTGCAGGAGCCCTGAGCCCCGAGGTGATGAGGTCAGAGAGGTCTCAGGTGGGGTCACGCTGGTGGGGTCACAGCAGGTCCTGAAGGCCGCAGGAGGGATTTTGGGTGTTATTGAGTGGGTGGGAGTGTAGGAAGGTGCTGAGCAGAGGTAACCAGGACCCCTCTGGAGGTTCTGTGGCCGTGGAGACAGTAGCGAGGAGCCACAGCAGCCACCAAGCCAGAAATGGTGGCTTGGAACAGGTGGAACCACGGTGATGGGCAGGTGCCTTCCATTTCTCGGTACATTTAGCCAACGGGAAGAGCTAGGAGGCTTTTCTGACGGTCCAGACCTGGGGCATGAGAAGAAGAGAGGAGACAACCATGACACGAGTTTGGGGCCCCAGCAAGGTAGAGCCACCACTGATGATGGAGAAGCCGGCGGGGAACGGGCCAGGAGGGGGATGGGACGCCGCAGGGGCATGCTGAGTTTGAGAAGGCTCAGAAGCAGGCAGCCTGGCGCAGATGGTGCGGAGGCAGCTGGATAGTGGATCCAGGGATCAAGGAGCGAATCCAGGCCGGAGATGGGCTTTAGAGTTGGGACAGAGGTGGAATTTGCAGGCCTGATGGGAATGAGGTCACCGGCAGGGAGGGCAGTGGAGAGGAGAGCCCTGAAGACAGGGGCCAAGGTGGCTGGCAGGAGCGGGGTAGAGAAAGCCTTTGAAGGAGCTGGTGAGAGAGTGCCATGGAGAGTGCTGAGGGAGGTGAGCTGGGGGCTGAGAGCTGCCTGGCTTTGCGGGGAGAGGGGGCAGGTGCTTCCCTGCAAGTGGGCATTTGAGGGGAGCCTGGGAGGATGGCAGGGGTATCCAGAGGCCAAGACAGGGAGGTGTGCCTGGGACAGGTCAGCCAGGTGCAGGAATGAGTCGGCATGGGACGCAGGTGAGCGGCATGCAGGGTGCAGGTTTAAGACAGGCTCAAGGACAAGCAGGCTGAGAAGGCAGGTGGGCCCAGATCCCTCGATGTCCTGGGGCGCTGACAGGGTTCTGAGGACTTCAGGTGCGGCAGTGCCGCCCAGGAGCAGGGGCCGCTGCTTCACTGCGCATTGGCTGGAACTCCACGGGCGCACCGTGCAGGGAGGTTAATTACCGCTGCTGTCAGGAGGCTTCCTCGCCAGCCTTCGAGGTACTCAAAAATAACTTGTACAAAATGAGTCACTTGATCCGCCAGGCCGCCGAGTCGCAGGCTTGTCTAACTGCCTCCGTGCTCCAAGGCAGGTGGGATCTCGTCACACGTGGAGTCGCTGCATTTAGCATCTTTCTCTGGGTAACAGGCCACAGTGGGGTGTGCCTGTCTCTGGCACTTTTTCCATGGCCTGATGCTCCCACCTCTGGGGCCAGCATGAGTGCTGGTCTCTGCCCACACTGGAAGGGGTGCCTGCGCATGCCTGGACGCCTCCCAAGGGCCGGGGATCCACGGCATCACCGGTGTCGTCTGCAGCCTGGGGTGCAGATGGTCTCCTTCCTGCCGACAGGTTCACACTGAACTCTGGATTCAGAACGGGAGATTCCAGTCCGATTCCAAAGCGGGAGGCTGGGAGACAAGGCGAGCTGGGCAGACGGTCCACAGGGCAGTTGGGTCTACTTCTCCCCTGCAGTGACAAAGTCAGACACAAACCCCATGTCCCAAACACAGCGAAGGCCAAGGAAGTTGTGTGCTTTGCAGCCTTTGAGGAAGAGTTGGCAAGATGTGGTTTTTTGTTTTGTTTTGTTTTTGGTGTTTTTGTTATTGTTGTTGAGACAGTCTGGCTCTGTCACCAGGCTGTAGTGCAGTGGTGCAATCTCAGCTCCCTGCAAGCTCCGCCTCCCAGGTTCACACCTCCTGCCTCACCCGCCCAAATAGCTGGAACTACAGGCTCCCACCACCACGCCCGGATAATTTTTTGTATTTTTAGTACGAATGGGGTTTCACCATGTTGGCCAGGATGGTCTCGATCTCTTGACCTTGTGATCCGCTCGCCTTGGCCTCCCAAAGTGCTGGGATTATAGGTGTGAGCCACCACACCTGGCTGGCAAGATGTGTCTTTAAACCTTAAAATGTTCTGTTCCTTTTAACCCAGGAATTCCACACCTGAGGCGGGAATCACAAGTGAATTGTCAAGTCGGCCTGTGGCATCACATGGCCACTAAAGTGGTCTTGGTGATAACAACATGTTGGGTACCACATAAAGGCCCAGTGATGGGGGGTTCAAGGACTGGCAGTCCTCGTGGGGGGCTGAGAGACAGCCCCCAAAGATGCCATGCCCTAATCCCTAGCAGCTGTGATGGTGTCACTTTTCATGGTAAGAGGGACTTGGCAGAGGGAATTAGATTAAGGATTTTGGAATTAGGAGATTATCCCAGACTTCCCAGGTGGGTGCAGGAGGAGCAGGGGCAGAGAAGGGCACGTGTTGGTGGCTTCAGGGAGAGAGAGAGGGATGTGAAGATGCCTCGAGGCTGGCTTTGAAGGTGGAGGATGTCCTCGAGCCTCCAGGAAGAACGAAGTCTGCGGGCACCTTGCCTGCAGGACTTCGGGCCTCGGCAGCTGGGAGGCCACCCTTGTGTTGTCTGAAGCCACCATGTGGGTAAGAGTATGTTGAGAGCTGCGGGAAGCTACATGGCGGGAGGTTATTGGGCCACACCCCCTCAAGAATGTTCCAGGCTCATGCTGAGTGGGGGAGGCAGGCTGCAGGCCGGTGCGGGGCGATTGAACCTCTGTCCATTGGTTAGGGACCTATGGGGCATTTCCTGGGCCCTGCCAGGTGGGAGGGGAGGCCGGGAGTGGGGCCTTGAGCCAGGCCAGCCGGGAGGCCTGAGTGTGGCCTTCTGAGGGCGGGAAGACTAGATGGAGAGGTGGACGGGGCGTCTAGGGGGTTGCAGGGAGGAGACCCCAGGGCAGCTGAGGGCTGAGAGCATGAGGCAGCCTCCCTGGGGCCCCAGGGAGGAGCAGCAGCTTCAGCCCAGGCCCAGGGGGATCTGGCTTCAGGCAGGACCTGCGTGGCAGTGTCCAGGCTGGGAGAGGCAGGCTTTGAGGTAATCAAGCTCGTATTTTTACTTAGTACTTCATTCCTGTTAGGAAGCCGCTGAGAGACCACAGGCTCCGCCAGGGACTGGGCCTGCTGCACCCCCTCACCCGGCACTGGGCCCGCACCCAGGACCTCGTGAGTGAAGAGTGGCCACTTGGCCTGGACTTGGGGGAGCTGCTGATGAGGTGGGGGAGGCTTGGCCTGGACTGGGGGGAGCTGCTGATGAGGTGGGGAGGCTTGGCCTGGACTTGGGGGGAGCTGCTGATGAGGTGGGGGAGGCTTGGCCTGGACTGGGGAGCCAAGGATGAGGTGGGGAGGGACCCTTCTGAGGCAGCAGGGCCTTTGTCAGACTCTAGGCCCCTGAGCCAAAGCCTGGTCACTAAGGACACAGCCCCTTCCCCCGTCCTCCGGGGCTCCACACCCCACCTCCTGCAATGGCACACCCCAGTGGCCAGCCTGGCCCCTGCTGAGACCACATCAGCGCCCCTGCCTGCCCCAGCCCATGTCGCTCCATTAGCCAGACCTGCCCACAGCCTCTCCTGCCCACTACACTCCAGGCCACAGAGTGCAGCCTCCACCGTCCGCAGCCTCTGAGGGCAGGCTTCGGTTCAGGCCCCTGCGGTGTCTGCTGTGTTGGTCCAGCTCCGTCCCACAGGCCACTCCCCAGCACGTCTCACTGATACCACATGCTCCACAGGCCACGCTGAGCTCACCATCCCCCAGACCCCGCCCCGGCCCCCTCCTGGCTGATACTTCTCCATCCTCGCACTGTTCAAGCCAGGAGTCTGCCTCACCCTCCGCCTCACACCCTCCATCTGCAGACAGCACCGGTGATGTTCCTTAAACATCTCTGGACTGTCCTAACCCCATGCCCAGCGCCTCCGCCCAGTCCAGGCCTTTTCAACCACCACCCAGCACATCCCTGCTTCCTCCTGATGCCACCATCAGTCTCACACCCAACCCACCTTCGTGCTTCTGTTGGACCTGACCCAGACCACCCCTGTCTAAATTTCTCTATGGCTCCCCAGCCTCCTCGGCCAGCTTTGCACCCCTGGCCCATGCTCGGGCTCTCCATGTCCTGCCCCTGCTGGCTCTTCAGCTTCCTGACGCTCTCCCGGCTGTGACCTCCCTGCAGTTCTCCCAGCACACCTGCTGTCCCTTTCCTCCAGCATCCCCTGTCCCCTCTTCTTGCCAGTTATCTCCTTATTGTTGACAACCCTCAAAGTCTTGGCCTCCGGGAAGTTCCCTCCTGGGTGGAGCTTACCTTTCTGTGCACTCCCAGGGCCCGGGCCCCTCCTGTTGCGCCTGTGCTGAGACTGAGGGGGCTGGCCTGATCCACCCCCATCCCAACATGCCCCACATATGCTGGGCCTAGGGACAGCGGCTCTGTAGATTTGGGTCCTGATGGACCTGTGTCCCTGGGGCCTTGAACTAGAGGAGCAGCCGATGGAAACGGGAAGGAACAGAAGCATGTGCCATGCACAGAGGGTGGGTGCTGCTAGGGCCAGTGAGTGCTCAGGGTCCCACAGATGAGGGAGGGCGCGGCTCAGAGGGCCGTGGCACAGGTATGCACAGCTGCAGGTCTGCCTCTGGAATGGCAGTGCAGAGACCCCACCCCAGCCCCAGCCCAGGCCGCTCACAGTCTATCCCATCAGCTCCTCCTTTTATCTCCTTAACATAGACCTTGGTTTGTGGTGCATCCTTTGATCCCTCAGGAGTCTATCGTCTCCGCTGACCCCCGCGTCCTTCCCAGCAGGAGTGTTGCTAAGGTCGATGGACCGGTGGGGGCCCAGGACCTCCCAGTGCTGGAGGCAATGCCAGCTTCCACCCGAGAGAGATCCCCCCATGACCCCTGTGGCAGATTCAGCTGACGCTGCTCTGCGGACTCGGCCCCCCAGCAAGGATTCTGAGGGCGGAGGCGCAGTGCTCCCGCTGCAGGGTCAGTTTTGGGGCCAGGTGGCTGCTGAGGAGGAGTCACAGCTTTGAGTCTCATCCGTGCTTGATTTAGATTATATTTAGACATTCTCCTTGGGACAGCAGGTGCCCAGGGAGAGGGGTGCACAGACAGGGCAGGAACCTGAGAAAGCTGCTGTGGACTGAATTGTGTCCCCCTAAAATTTACACGTTGGAGCCCTAACCCCTGATGGGATGGTGTTTGGAGAGTGGGGTGGGATGAAGGAAGGCTGTTAGGTTGTTTGGATGATGATGCTATTTAGCTGCAAATGTGGGCCATTCTTGAAGAAGACAGAAAAAATGACCGCAAGGGAATTCAGAGATCATCTGGCCACTGCCTTGATTCAGCTGGCCAGGTGGCCTTGGGTGGGACTGCCTTGCAGAGTCCTGAGGATGGGACTCTGGCCCAGCAAAGCCACAGGGGCAGGGGCCTTTCAGAGACCCGTGTGTCAGGCCTGCCTGCCAAGTGGTGCGGTGACGCTGCCTCCTCAGTGTGCCCGGAGAGCTGAGTGTTGAGCCGGAGAGGATACTGCAGCCTTAACAGCGGATGCAATTGGCCTTGCTAAGTTGTAGACATGCGTGGCACCCATCACTTCCTCCTTCTTTCTGATTTCTCCCTTTTGGACTGGGAATGTCTATCCCATGCCTGTCCCACCATGGCGTTTTGGAAGCGCGTAACTTGTCTGTTTTCACAGGTTCGCAGCTGGAGAGGAATTTTGCCTTAGGATGAATCACACCCTTGAGGCTCATCCATGTTTGATTTGTATTATATTTAGATAGAGACATTGGACTTTAGTCTTTAGAGTCAATGCCGGAATGTGTTAAGACTGTTGGGACTCAATAGAGTCCATGTGTTTTGTATATGAGAAAAACATGAATTTCAGGGTACCAGAGACAGAATGCTATGGACAGAATGGTATCACCCCAAAATTCCTAGGTTGAAGCCCTAACCCCCCAGGTGATGGCATTTGGAGTGGGGCACTTGGGAGATGATCAGGTTTGGACGAGGGCCTGAGAGTGAGGCCCTTATGATGGGACCAGTGTCCTTTCAGAGGAGATGCTCGAGCTCTGTCCATGTGAAGATACAGTGGAAAATCAGTGTGGCCGTGAGCAAGCCAGGACGAGGACCTCTCCAGAACCCGACCATGCCTGCACCTGGATTGTGGACTTCCAGCCTCCAGAACCATAAGAGTGAACGTTGGTGTCCAAGCCCCGCCTGTGGTGTGTTGTCATGGCAGCCCAAGCACACAAATACAGAGGATTCCTTGGGCTTTGTCCCCTGGTAGGAAACGTCTCTGGTCTGAGGACAGGAGGGCCGAGATCCCCTCTATCCTGAGCAGCCACGGTGGGATCTCGAATGACTCCCCAGTGACCTCCTGTATTAGTCTGTTCTCACGCTGCTCTGAAGAAATACCTGAGATTGGAAGATTTATAAAAAAAGAGGTTTAATTGACTTACAGTTCTGCATGGCTGGGGAGGCCTCAGGAAACTTACAGTCGTGGCTGAAGGCACCTCTTCGCAGGGCAGCAGGAGAGAGAATGAGAGCCAGCAGGGAAATGCCAGACACTTATAAAACCATCAGCTCTCCTGAGACTCACTATCATGAGAACAGCATGGGAGGAGCCACCCCCAGGATCCGATTCCCTCCACCTGGTCCCGCCCTTGACGCCTGGGGATTATCACAATTCACAGTGAGATCTGGGTGGGGACAAGGAGTCACACCATATCACCTCCCCAGTTCCATCCATGAACACACGTCTTTGAACTATAGGAGCCATTACAGATTGCCAGATGGTGTTTTGACTTCATACACCATTGACCTTCAAAATGTTTAAACATTTTTTCAATTAGGTGACAACATTTAATAAGGTAATTTTATATTCAGCAAGTTTAGATTTCTAGCTTCCCTTGGGATAATGTCAGAGGGCTCCCCCACCTCCAGTGGGCAGGGGCAGAGGGGCGGCCACCCCTCAGGGTGTGCTCTCCCCACCTGAGCGCCGGCTGCCCTTCACTATTGCTCTTGAGCTACATGTTTCTACCGCGGAGTCTCATGTCCGTGGCCTCCATCAAAGGTGGGATAATGGCAGAGCCTGGGTAGGTCTCTCTCTCTCGCTTGACGGCCCCCCTCCAGGAAGCCCAACCCTGTGGTCATGAGCTTTCATGGTTCTCAGGTCCTCCAACCTAATCAGGAGGTCACATGCCCTGTGGTATGACAGACATGGCAGGTGACCACGCACCCACTGCCCTTTGAATAGCAGTGGTAAGGACCAGACATACATGAAAAGGTGTCCAGAAGGCGCATTCAGGGTGTAGCAGTTGATACGGGAAGGGACAGGCGTGATACTGTGTGATCTCTGTGTGGGGGGGCGGGGGCATCATGTCTCTCCTGTGATCCATGGATTCCTTTGTTCACTAACAAATGCCGTCAAAGCACTCGCTGCACACCAGAGCCTGGACAGGGCGCTGGGACTCACTGGCGAGGCCTGAGACCTCCACCCCAGCCGTGGCCTCTCTAGGCCTCAGTTTCCCTGCCTGTGATGCGAATGGGCTGGATTAGGAGTCCTGGGGGATTCCAGCCATGCTCTCCTGGGAGGTCAGGACATAGAATGTAATAAAATGGGGTCTCAGGCCTGCACCCAACATTCAGGCCAGACCGAGGCTCCTCCCTGTAGCTGCCTCCACCAACCTGAAGAGAAATGTCTAGAACCTGTGGTAGAGATTCCTGTGCTGGCAATGTCCAGACCTCCTTCCCTTCCTGGGCACGTGGGAGGACGTTGCGGGAGTGGGTCCTGTGGTCAGGTGGGACCATGTGACCAGCTGCAGCCAATGGACTGTGAGTGGAAGGATGGGCTAGGCAGGTAGGAGTCGGTGTGGGTTCTCTGCATCCTCCCTCATGCCCTGACAAGCAACCCCAGAAGCCATCTACTGAGCCCCTGGAACCTGCAGCACAGACTAGGGGTGCAGGTTGCCAAGTACCTACAGCCCCGGTCTGCAGTGGCATAGCCTGACGTGACAACATTTAAGAACAGGGTTCATTTGTTACCAAGCATAACCTCACCTGTGCTGACCAAAACATTACGGGGCTTCTCTTCCACACTTCCCCCAACACCACCTTGAGGTAAGGGTTCCCCTTGGGAGCAGCTCTGAGGAACTGGCTGCTGCCTCAGGCCCCCTGCCCCTCCGTTCATGGGGCAGGGTCCAGGTTTTCAGCAGTGTGTCTTCTGCACTGTTTCGAGCTAAGTGCATGCTCAGCATCTGGGTAGATTGTGCAGATGAGACCAGGAAGACCTACAGTAAGTGCAGCCACTGGACTGGAGTCCACAGAGGCAGGTCCACATCAGAGATGGGAGCTCCTTGTGTGCCAGGATCTCATCAGTAAAAGCGGGTAATCACAGGACCCATTTTGCAGAGTGGAGTGGGGAGCAAGGGGTCCATGCCACACCACACTGAGCGGGGTCTGCACTGACAGGGATGGGAAGGCTGGTGGGCTGGGACCCATTGAGACTAGGATGGCCAACCCAGAGCCACTCGCTGCTGTTCCTGGGAACACTGGGTCAATGGTCACTCAGCAAGCCTGTGCTGGACCCAGGGGTGGGCCCTGCCTGTCCTCCACTCCTGTGACCAAGGGACCCCCTGCTGCCTGCAACACAAAGGCCACATGCCCCAGGCTGGCCCAGTAGGGTCCCTTTTCTGTAGGATGCATCGTGATGTCTGTAACTGCCCTTCCACAGGACAGGTTGGTTTTTTCCCGGCAAGCTCTGGGGCTTCCCAGGCCCACATCCATCCCGGCCCCTGAGCACTGGCTCAAAGGCAGGAACAGAGGCCAGGAAGCCAACGGGCTGCGTAGGAAGAGCGAGGGCCAGAACCAGCTTCACCACATCCTGGCTGTGGGACTCTGGCAAGCTGCCCCATCTCCAGAGGAATTAGGCCTTCCCACCAAAAATCAAAGAAGAATACACCCGTGGGGCAGGGCCACTGTGAGGATGATGAGATATGGCACAGACAGACAGAGGGCACAGAGGTCACAGAGGGGCAGGGGGCAGGACTGGCCTTCATAAAGCAGGTGCCTCCATCCGATGTGCCCTCAACACTGAGGAGGGGGGCACCTCTCCCCCAGGCACGCAGGAGCGACCGTCTTACTTATTTCTCCCACAAACACTAGGTAGCATGTGTTCGGGTCAGCCTCCATTCTAAGTACTGTGTGCAGTACTAGCTCATGCCATGGTAGTGGGTATGCCAGATGATAGCTCATAGTAGGAGTACTGTGTGCAGTACAGCCTGATGGAGTGGGTATAGTATAGTATAGTGCAGTATAGTAGAGTGTAGTACAGCCTGATGGAGTGAGTAGTGTATAGTATAGTGGCATAGAGTAGAGTGTAGTTCAGCCTGATGGAGTGGGTATAGTGTAGTATGGTGGAGTATAGTAGAGTGCAGTACGGCCTGACGGAGCGGGTACTGTATAGTATAGTGGGTATAGTATAGTGGAGTAAAGTAGAGTAGAGTATACTGGAGTACAGTGGAGTGCAGTACAGCCTGATGGAGTGGGTAGTGTATAGTGGAGTATAGTATAGTATAGTATAGTATAGTATAGTATAGTATAGTGGAGTATAGTATAGTGCAGTACGGCCTGATGGAGTGGGTAGTGTATAGTATACTGGAGTATAGTTGAGTGCAGTACAGCCTGATGGAGTGGGTAGTGTATAGTATACTGGAGTATAGTAGAGTGCAGTACAGCCTGATGGAGTGGGTATTGTATAGTACAGTGGGTATAGTATAGTGGAGTATAGTAGAGTAGAGTAGAGTAGAGTATAGTGGAGTATAGTAGAGTGCAGTACAGCCTGATGGAGTGGGTAGTGTATAGTATAGTGGAGTGTAGTGGAGTGCAGTACAGCCTGATGGGGTGGGTATAGCGTAGTATAATGGAATGGAGTGTCTCGCAGTATAGCAGTGCTTAGTGTAGCAGAGTGCGGTATGGTGTGATTTAATGTAGCATAGTAGAGCAAAAATGAGGAAGGCATAGAATAGCACGAATCATAGCATGATGAGCAACCTGAGGCTAGAGAACTTAAGTGACATCCCCAAGGTCCCCAGCTCCTAAGTTTCAGAGCCTACGTTCTAACGCAAACCTGTCAGGCTCCAGGGCTGTGTTCCCCACTGTGTCTTGCCAGCAAAGAGCCTTCACTCAGGAAACAGACCTCACCAGTCCTGACAAGTCAGAGGCTGACCAACCATGAACTGATTTCAAGGGAATGCTTTTGGGTCTGCCAGCTGGGGGCTCAAGAGGACGGTTCAGCATCTGTGCCACCTCCAGGTGTGAGGTGGCCAGGGGGGCAGTGGACGGGGCCTAGGGGTCATAAGGTGTTCTGGACCTTTGACCTTGGTGGTCTCTAAGCCTTGAGGCTGGAGGACACCATGGGGGCTGAGGTTAGACAGCTCTGAGTCTGGGGCATGCTCCAACCAGAGGTAGGACCATGTGAGGAGAGAAGGGGAACGCCATGGATTTGGGGGAGAGGAGCTCCTGGAAGCCAAGAGAAGGATGTGTCTCCTGGGAGGAGGCTGATGTCTGAGGCTGAAAGGCCAAGTGCAAAGCATTCTGAGAACCAACTGCTGGATTCAGGAACACAGGGGCACTGGGGACAGGTTGTGAGTGGTTTGGGGGGTGAAGGAGAAGGTGGGGCCAGGATAGGACCATCAGGGACGTGAGCACATGCACGTCTCTGCCTAGCTGGCAGTCTGTCTTCCCAACAAGCAAGCCCTTTCTGCCCTGGCGTCACGTTGTGTTCTAATCATAATAATTACCAGAGCATGATGAACTCTTACTGCGTGCCCTGCGTGGGGCTCAGATATCTGGGCTGGTGGAACGTCCTTGTGAAGTGCTGGTCACTGAAGACCTCCCGGAGGTGTGCGTGCGTGGGAGCACGCGTGATCGTGTGGCCCTGGAGCACTGGACCAGGAATCCCATGTGGGGCTTTGCGCTCCAGCCCTGCCCCTCACCCACCAGCCACTGTGTGGTGCTGTAGGATCCTAGGGAAATACCATTTTGAGAGCTCCCTGTTGCCTCCAAGGGCCCTGGCACCAGCCACAGCACTCAGCATGTGCCTCGGTCGCTGCAGGATCACGGTTGCTTATGTGTCCAGAGGCAGAGCTGGAGGTGGAGCAGGGGGCTGAGTTTCACTTCCAGTCCCTTTGGGTGCCTGAAGGAAATCATCTCATTCCCACTGAAAGCCTCAGTGTTGCGGAGTCAGGCAAAGGTAAGCGAGTCCTCCATGGGCACGTTCTCAGCCAGGCGATTGTCATCCCAGCCCGCACAGCTGCCCCGGATCCTCAGTGCCTCTCTCCAGCTTCCTATGCTACTGTCCCCAGCTGCCTGGAGCTCAGCGGCTTCACCACAGTGCGAGTTCCATCTCTTGTAGCTATGGAAGCCAGCAGTCTAAAGTCAAGGGGTCAGTGGGGCTGGGTCCTCCTGGAAGCTCCCTGGGAGAAGCTGTAAAGCTTCTAGAGGCTGCCTGCATTCCTTGGGTTGTGGCCCCTTCCTGGAATCACAGCAGCCTCTTGTGTCCATCATCCTATCTCTGACTCCAACCCTCCTCCTCCTGTGAGGATGCTTGTGATTTAGGGAGCCACCCGGATCACCCAGGATGGTCTTCCATCTCCAGATCTTCCATGCATCCCTTCCGCAGCTCTTTCCCCCTGCAAGAGAACATACTTCCGGTTTCAGGGGTTAGGGTGTGGGCACAGTTGAGGGCCCTCTTTCCTTTGGTAGGACACCCCCACCTGAAGGCACACTGACTCTGCTAGCTGCCCTCGGCATCTGTAGCACTGGCCTTGGTCTCAGTGACCCACAGAAGTTCCGGATGTGCTGAAAACAGGAGCAGGAGCCGCCTGGCCTCATCCCTCCCGTCTTTTGAAAGGGGTTGACCCAATAGCATGTCACAGAGTTGCTGTGCAGGTCAGAGAATGTGGTGTGTTGAAATAGGTGACACACGACCCCACCCTACAGATGCTAGCTGCTGAGGGTGACAGCATCAGGGTCAGTCTGCCACGTCCCCGGGAGGGCCATGGAGGGAGGCCCACAGGGACCTCAGACTGCACACAGGCAGAGGCGGCTGCCGAACCCCGACCAGGAGACCCCCACCCAGCAGAGCTCAGGTGAGGAGGGCCTCGTGTGTGGGCGCTTTGCTCATCACTGAGGTCGCCTGCTTGGGGGAAAGACACTTTTCCCTGAAGTGCCTGCTCCCAGGCTGGCTCCTAAATGTCAGCTCAGCTGAATCAGAAAACACAGAGCAGCACAGAGCCCGCGGGGTGCTGGGAAGAACCTCGAGAGGCTCTCCTGACGCTGACTTCCCGTGCGTCTGAGGGGCTCCCGCCTCTGAGTGGGGCTCAGAATCCCCCTAGGAGAGATCAGGCCATTGAAGGAATCCCGGCGTGGCCGGGCGGAAGCCTCCCAGGAGTGTAGGGTGGGGCCACGGCGTCTGGCTGGTGGCATTCTCGCCAGTGATGGCTTCATTCACTCAAAGTAAGTTCAATAGAGGAGTCTTAATTCCAGAGCAAACCAGATGGGGCCACTCCTCTGCTTAAAAACCTTCTGTGCCCCTCATCAGAAGAGAATTCCCAAACACCTTTGTGGGGAACCCTGAGGCCCACTGCCCCACGTCCTGCCTCACCATGGCCCTCAACACCCAGGCATCCATGTGGGCCACCAGCCTCTGGGGAGACTTACCCCTTTGGCCTGGAGTGGCTGGCTCTGGCTCTCACTGGCATGCCTGCAGGCAGCTCCATCCCGACAGGCCAAACCCCAAGAGAGACCCTCAAAGGCTCCCCCCGACCCCCGTGCACCTCACAGGAGGCTGCTCACCTGCACAGTTTCCTGAAATGCCACGAGGCCCTCAAAGGTCAGCCCTGCAGGCGAGTCAGGCCTGAGCAGCTGCATCCACTCAGATCTGACCAGGGCTGGTGCCCAGGGGCAGCTTCATAAACACCACACACAACTGCCCACACAGAGGTCACGCCAGCACCCCTCCCTGCACTGAGCACATTGCAGACGCTGCCTGTCTTCCTCTCCACTGCCCATGGGGTAGACAGATCCTGTCCTGCTTCCACAGATGGGGAATCAAGGGCTTAGAGGACCAGCTCCATGCTCCAGGCTCCATGCTCCACGCTCCTCGCTCCACGCTCCACATGGTGCATTCAGTTCTCACCACGACCACCAGGCAATCCAGGGTGCACAGCACCACGACACCCCTCCAGCCAAAGCCCCAGGCCAGGGGGGGCTTCTCCAAGTCACAGAGCTGGGGGGCAGAGACAAGGCTGAGAACGGTGAAGAAACGGGCCAGGCAGCAGATTGGTGTGAGTGTGGCAGCTGTGCTCAATGGGCACCGAGCGCCAGGCTCCGAGGCAGGGCTTGCTACCACACCCCGCAGCTACCCTGAGGGTCCACATCGTCACCCTGCTGTGCGGTGAGGAGATCAGAGAGGTCAGGGCCATGCGCAACTTCATGGCCCTGTGTTCGTTGCCGCATCTGCTTCCTGTGTGACTACCATGGCTTAGATGTCTGTCCCCTCAGACCTCACGTTGACATTTGATCTCTAGTGTTGGTAGTGGGGCCTCATGGGACTTGTTGGGTCCTGGTGGGGGAGAGGGGTGAGTGCGCACCCATGGGAGCTGGCTGTTGAGAAGAGCCCAGCAATTCCCGCCTCTCTCTCCATGTGGTCTCCGCACACACAGGCTCCCTTCACCCTTCTCTGTGAGCAGAGGAATCCCGAGGCCCCCAGCAGAGGCAGGTACTGGCTTCTGTACATGGTTCCTGTGCAGCCTGCAGAACCACCAGCCAAAGAAACCCCTGTTCTCTCTGCCTCGCTGAGCCTCAGGTGCTCCCTGATAGCAACGCAGACGGACTAAGCCAGCGACCCTGGGAAAGGTACTTAACCTCTCAGCGCCTCCCCTCCAAGATCTGTTTGGATCCACTCAGGGTCCCAGCTCTGCTTCAGGAGATGATGATCCACTGGGGTGTCTGACCAATGGTCAGGAGAGACCCCGTGACAATGACGTCTCAGGCAGGGACGGCGGGCAGGACCATGCCTCCAGGGCCGCCAGGCAGCGAGCCCGCTCTGCAGCTCAGCAGGGGGGTCGGCAAGCGTGCTGGGCCCCGGGCCATGCCAGGCTGGAGGAGTGAGGTCTGGCCCTGTCACTCACCCATCTGAGACCTTCTGGGACTCCCAGTCACCTACACCCAAGAGGTACAGCCTGGCAGCCGCCTGGCCCTCGTGTGCTCTGACCCATGGTGACTCGAGCCTCCAGCCGCAACACCCTTCCCTTCTGCCTCCGTCACTGCACCAGGCTGCCCATGAGACTCCAGCCCCTTACACAGGTCCCGACCCTCCCTACACAGGGGGAGCCAGGTGCAAACCTGGGTTGCCGATCCCAGGGCTCAGCTCCCAACCCCTCCACTCTTGGCTGGCTGTCCATCCACGCCTCCCTCGCTCTGGGAGGCCCTGGTCCAGGCTCACAGGCTTGTCAGTTCCACCCCTCTGCTGATGGCCCCTGGATCTGCACCTCCAGCCCCAACATCGCCCTGGAAGACCAGGCTTATATATCAGCGATCTCCACTTGGTGGCCTAACAGGCATCACATAAAAGCCAAATCTTTTACTTCCCAGCTCAAAGCCTGTTCTAGTCTTCCCCATCTCAGCCACTGGCCAATCCATGCTTCTACCTCTCGGGGCCAGCCCTGATTCCTCTCTCTCCGTCTCCGTCTCTGCTGGCTTCCAAATGGCTGGTGAATCCTGTCAGCTCTCCCGTCAGCCGCCATCCGGAGCCCAGCCTGGTCTGCGCCACCAGCCTTGAGCATCTGCTTCTCCCTGGTGCCCTGGTCTTGCCCTTACCAGCCCTTCCCCACACAGCACCAGGGGCACCTCTGCAACAGAAGGCAGAACTCGTCCCTCTTCTGCTCAGAACCTTCCAGTGAGCTCTGAGCCACTCAGAGTCTAATCTAAAGTCCCTCCACAGCCTCCGAGGCCCAAGGGATCTGACCTCCCGCCCCTTTCTCCCCTCCTCTGGTTCACAACTCTGTGCTATACCTGAACTGCACCGCACGCCTCTGCGCTACATCCCAACAGCACCGCAGGCCTCTGCACTGCGTCCTGACGGCACCACACACCTCTGTGCTAGTCCCAGACCACACCGCACACTTCTGTGCTATGCCCGGACCGCACCGCACACCTCTGCGCTACAGCCTGACCACACCGCACGCCTCTGCCTCTGTGCTACAGCCTGACCGCACCACACACCTGTGCTAGGCCCAGACTGCACCGCACGCTTCTGCCCTATGCCCTGACTGCATCACACGCTGCTGCCCGGGTCCTGCCTCCTCTGGGGGAGGTGCTGCCTGAAGTCTCCTGGGTCTGCTCCAGTGGCCCTTTCTGGGGAAGGGACCTTCCCTGACCCCACAGATGTAATGAAAACCCCCCACGGTCTCTCTCTACCACACTTGCTCTACATTCATTTCCTTCTTAGCTCTCAGCCCCACCTGGCACATGTGCCTCCGGGTTGATCGTCACTCTCTCCCGCAGGAATGGAAGCTCTGGGTGTGGCTCTTGGCGCCTTGGTTTTCTGCTGCATTCCTCATGCCTAGAACAGACAGGCACATAGATATTCCCAATAAGCATCTGTGGAATGAACCCGCCATCACTTGGGGGGATTTTTTTATTGCTATATAATACGAGAGTTGTACATATTTTGGGAGTGCATGTAATATTTTGATACATGTATACAGTGTGTAATGATCAAATCAGGGTAATTAGGACATCTGTCACCTGCAACATTTGCCTGCCCACTCATTCTTCTTCCTGGGGGTCTCCTCTGTGCCAGACACCACCGCGAGTGCCAGAACCAATGAACTCAGCGACATTCCGTTTCACGTTTGAAATCTACATCAAGGGTAAATCTCCAGGGTTACCAAAAGATCAGTGAAATTCATTCTCAAGGACCCAGATTAAATTTAAATAGAAAAGCACTATTTATCCAATCCAGGAAAACATTTATATAAATGTGCTTATATAATGCATAAAAATGCCAAGAAAAGCTACTTGTGCGGTCATATCAGCATTTCTCACGCGGAACACGGCATATGCTGAAACCACTCAAATCCGCTCTGAACCTTCAGGTCGTAAAGCTCTGAGATTAATCCTACATGCTTTTCCCCTTAAGAAATATGTCCTTTCTTTGTTTTACTCCTAAGTGGCTGCAGGTTTTGCAATTTCAAAATGAAATGAAGCCATCCCACGGGGTGGTGAGCCCAGATCTTTATGATAAACATTCTTCTTTTGTTTTTCTCAAATTTGTGAAGACTTGTTGGTCTCCGTGGGGGAGACGTCAGGTCCTGGAGGGGTCAATCCGATTAGTGGCTAATCTCTCCGTGCTAGGAGCCCGGTGCAGGGTACCTTCCTAGTGCCTGAGATCAGCTTCCAGAGGTTTCGTCCCTGCCTGCAGCACTCAGAGCTTCCTCAGAACCTGTCTTCCACAGAACCTTTTGTTCTAGAAATAGCAGGTGATTGACAATTCGTTCCTCCGAGTTGAAAAATAGTTAAATGAATTAGACGTTCTCAGAAACGCCACATTTGAATTGGGGGGTGTTGATTCAAATACTGGAAGAGAAATCATTTTGAATTTTTAAGAAATGATGGAATATGTATTTTTTCTTTTGTATTTTTGAGGTGGGTGACAGAAAATCAGTGAATTTTTTAAAACCTGGAATTGTTTAAAAAATATATCATGTTATGTATGACAAATTTCCTGGTCCCTGGTTGCAGCAGATTTTATTTGGAGGAAATTTTTCGAAAGCATAAATCTATTATCTTCCCACTCGCTGATTAGCAACTCCCTGCTGCCAGAAGCAAATGTTTTGCTCTGGGCCATCCAGTGACCCCCTTGCATTGGATCCTGGAATCCTGTGTTGGCAACCTGTATATGTGTTCCCAAGGAAAACATGGAAAGTGCTTGTTTAAAAAGAAACCAGTAAGGCGCAGTGGCTCACGCCTGTAATCCCAGCACTTTGGAAGGCCAAAGCAGGCAGCTCACCAGAGGTTAGGCGTTCAAGACCAGCCTGGCCAAAATGGTGAAACCCTGGTTCTACTAAAAAAAATACAAAAAAATTAGCTGGGCGTGGTGGGGCCGCCTGTATTCCCAGCTACTCAGGAGGCTGAGGCAGGAGAATTGCTTGAAACCAAGAGGCAGAGGTTGCAGTGAACTGAGATTGGGCCACTACACACCAACTTGGGCAACAAGAGTGAAATTCTGAAAGAGAAAGAAAGAAGGAAGGAAGGAAGGAGAGGAAGGAAAGAGACGGAAGGAAGGAAGGAAGGAAGGAGAGAAAAGAAAGGAAGGAAGGAAGGGGAAAGGAAAGGAAAGAGAAAGAAAGAAAGAAGGAAGGAAAGAAAGAAAGAGAAAGAAAGAGAAAGAAAGAAAGAAAGAAAGAAAGAAAGAAAGAAAGAAAGAAAGAAAGAAAGAAAGAAAGAAAGAAAGAAAGAAAGAAAGAAAAGGAAGGAAGGAAAGAAGGAAGGAACGAAGGAAGGAAGGTGAGGGAGGGAGAAAGGAAGGAAGGAGACACCATAATTGATATGAGCTTCATTTGAGCAGATGACAGGGTCAGGTTGATTAGAAAGAAAATTTAATCTTCAGTTACATTAATAGGAGCAGAGTGTCCAGAATAACGGAGGTGATCATTCGGCTGCACTAGGGGCGATCATACCATTCTTTGCAGGGTTGTGGTTGGTTCTGGGTCTTTAGGTAATCTGTGTCTCCACCGATTAGAGTGGGCTTATTAGCAATGACGGGGTTGGAAAGTCAATCTGAAACTGGATCCTTAGAGAAATGTCTGAAGGCATCAGAGCTGTTTCACTGAGGGAACCTGGGGACTGTCTGCGGATTTCTGGAGGACTGTCATGGGGCATGCAGAATGGGTTTCATTGGCCCTGAGGCCAGAGTCAGGATCACGTGGCATTCTGTGCATCTGTTATTGCATTAAAAAAATGCGGCCATGTGCGGAGGCTCACGCTTGTAATCCCGGCACTTTGGGAGGCGAGTTGGGTGGATCACGAGGTCAGGAGTTCAAGACCAGCATGGCCAAGATGGTGAAACCCCATCTCTACTAAAAACACAAAAATCAGCCAGGCATGGTAGCAGGTGCCTATAATCCCAGCTACTTGGGAGACTGAGGCGGGAGAATCTCTTGAACTCAGGCGGCAGAGATTGCAGTGAGCTGATATTACACCAACGCACTCTATCCTGGGCAACAAGAGTGACATTGTCAAAAAAAAAATCTTACTAGTGCAAAATAACAATGTAACAGCAATGTATCATTATGTCCTCCAGTTCTGTGGGGTGACCAGGCTCCCCGCTGGGAGGCTGTAACTTGGGTCTCACCCCTGGCTGCAGTGGGGTGTCTGCCAGGGCTGCCGTCACCTGGCGGCTCCCCTGGGATGCCCTCCAGGCTCATCACTCAATGCTGTGGCTGAGGCTGGCAGTCAGCTGAGGGCTGCACTGGGACTGTTGAGGACAGGCCCACACGTGGTCTCTCCATGCGGCTTGGGCTTCTCCCGGATGGCGGCAGGGCTCCAAGAGGGAGCAAGTGCTCCGAGATGCCCAGGCAGAGGCTGCTCAGCATCTTCTGATCCAGCTCGGAGTCCCAGAAAGTCACTGCTGCCATTTTCCACTGGCCAAGCAAGGCCCTACAGCCAGCCTGGATCCACGCAGGAGAAAGTTTTGATGGGAGAGGAGCACGCACTGCCAATGCCAGCCTTCGGCAAGGCCAACCACCAAACAAGGAGATGAGGGTTGCAGGGAGACCTGCAGGACCCTTCTCCTTGTTTATTTCCCGGCATTGGCAAAGCCTATCAGTGACCAGTCCTGAGGCATTGCAGGGAAGGAGGTTTCAACAAGCCTCAGGCAGACAGGCCCAGCTGCCAACCAGATCCATCCGCTCGGGCCACCATAACAAACTAGCGAAGACCAGGGGCTTAAACCACAGAAACAGATGACCTCACAGTCCTGGAGGTTGGGAGTTCAACGTCAAGGTGTGTCATAGTCCATCTGCGTTGCTGTAAGGGACACCTGAGGTTGGGTAATTGATAAAGAACAGGTTGATTTGGTTCCCAGTTCTGTAGGCTGTACAAGAAGCCTGGAGCCAGTATCTGCTCGGCTTCTGGGAGGCCTCAGGAAGCTTCCCCACATGACAGCAGTGGGAGAGGAGCTGCCTGTGCAGAGCTCACATGGTGATACAGAAGCCATGTTGACCAGGCTGATCTCTAACTCCTGACCTTGGGTGGCTCCCACCCTTGGCCTCCAAAAGTGCTGGGACTCCAGGCATGAGCCACTGCACCCAGCCACCTTAGTTACTTCTCTAAAGGCCCTGTCTCTACCTACAGTCCCGTTCTGAGGTCCGGAGGGCCAGGACTTCCACATGAGGCTTTTGTGGGGACACAAGTCATTCCATAGCATCGAGGGAGTGCATTTCCTCAGGAACAAGGAGAAAGGCCCATGTCACAGAGGTCAGAAGAACTGTCAGCCAGGAAAAGTGAGATGTGGACATTAGACCAGAAAAAGTTTCAGAGGGTTCCAGGAGGACATGGTTGCAGCGGAGACTGGAAGAGTGAGCTGGAGTCAGCTGGCGGAGGGGCAGGGGGATGAAGGGAGATGGAGAGGGGCCAGGAGTATTTGGTGAACAGGAAGAGGAGGAGGCATCCCTGGCGAGGGGCTTGCAGGGACACACACCTGGCGGTGGGATGTCCAAGGTGGAGGCTGTCTCAGGCCAGGAGTCCCAGAAGCAGACCTGAGACAAGGATGACATCAGGGAGGGCTCCCAGAAAACCCAGGAGGGCATGACGGGCAGAAGCCCCTGAAAGGGTGTGAACAACCAATCCTGAGACACCCCCCACACCTGCACAGGCCCATGCCAGGGGTGGAGGGTGGCAGCAGTCACTGGCGGGGCAGGAGAGTGGGCAACCGAGAGCCCACCTGAGAGTGGAGGAGGGGTGGGAGGCAGGATCGCCCGTGAGCCAAAGCTCCAAACTTTCCATGGGATGTCATTCACAAACACAAAGTCAAAGATAAACTCGTTAAAAGTTTCAAGGCGGAGACCTAAGAGCATAAATCCCCGGAACGGGGCTTCTGAGTGAGGGGAGGGGTCCTGGGTGAGCGCACTGGTCTCACAGAGAGCAGCTTTGGAGAGACTGCAGTGCCCATCCCCAGGTGTCCTGACGGGGTCAGGGAAGGGGCTGGGGCATTTGCAGGGCTCCCATCGTCCGGCCTGCCTGGGTAGGGGGCTGGGGGAGCAGGGCAATGTCCCAGGCACACCCTGTTCTGTGCACACAGGGGTGTGGGCTTTCGAGCACAAGGCTGCCCTCAGGCAGAGGAGGCGGGGCTGGCTGTCTAGAGGCTGCACTCTGGGATGAGGCATGCATGAAACAGTTCAGAGCCTTGAGAGCATCTGCTGTGTGGCCACAGGAAGCCCCAACATGGGGGGACCCTCAGTCCGGGGGGCACCGTCCTCCTCCTGTTTTCATCCTAATCATGGTCAAACCCATCATCAAAGGAATCCTGACCAGTCCAGACTTGAGCCTTCGGCCCCACTCTGCCTCCCAGCCTTGGCCGACCCTGAGAGGAGATCCCTAC
The DNA here is from genome assembly GCF_008728515.1 of Papio anubis. Classification (NCBI taxonomy): domain Eukaryota; kingdom Metazoa; phylum Chordata; class Mammalia; order Primates; family Cercopithecidae; genus Papio; species Papio anubis. The sequence continues at coordinate 180,647,547 of NC_044978.1, read as the reverse complement.
ACCCCCAACCCTGAATCAGCCCTTGCCGCCCAGTGCTGCCACTGTCCCGCCAGACCAGGCATGTCCAGTCCCTGGTGTCCCCAGCCTCCCAAGCTAACAGGACTCTCTGCAGCTGCTGTTTAGCTCAGCTTCTTCAACAGGGGGGTAGGGACAGCCACAAGTCCAGGACCCTTACAGGAAGCCCCAGGAGCCAGTGGGCTTCAGAATTCAGCCTTACAAAGCCATGTGGTGCCTATTCTGTGTATTTCACCACACCCGTAGGGGGCTGGGCTGGACCATCCTATTCAAACGAATCCACTGTTCTGCAGCCTAACGATGTCCAAGAAACAGACGATAAATTATCAGGCCAGGTTTTGTCACCAAACGAGTTATTAAAGAAAAACATCAAAAAGATATACTCAAAGTGGTCAGAGCTTTGAGGATAAGGACTGGGACCTGTGACACCCTCTCCAGCCCCGTCCCCAGGGGTCAGCCCTGGATTAAAAGACCCTGGGTGGGCCAAGTTCTGAGCATCCATTTGGTGCTCACAAAAGTCAGGGCCGTGACAGAATGTGGCTTGCAAATGGCTTCAGGCTACAGCTGTGTAGGACAGAAGGCATCAGTGGTCCCTGCCTCCCCTACCCGAGTCCAGGACAAAGGTGCTGCTTTGAAAAGGCCCAGGAGGAATGCAGAGGGAGCCCTTATTCTCTTACTGCCTGTGGGCGTGTATTTGGTAAAACTAAGTGCCTGGCACGGGGCCTTTGCCACCTTTACCGCTGTTTTCATTTGTTCTTCTCCCGTGGAGTTCAACCACCCCCGTGAGAGGTTTGTTTATTGTTGAAGCACAAAGGAGTGGCAGGTGTGACTCAGAGAGAGGCCCAGCCTCACAGCAGGTGGGGAGGGGCCTTCACCTGGGGCTCCTGGGACCCCAGAAAGCCAGGGCTCAGGGAGTATGCAGCAAACCCACACGTCTCCAGGCTCAGGGGGCTGGGGAGGGGGTTGCAGAGGCCTCAGCATTGGGGTGTGCCCGTGGCCCGTCCCTGCAGGGTGATGCTGGGTGAGGTGCTCCCTCCGCTCTGAGCTTTGGTGTCCTCATCTATAAAAAAGGAGAATAAGAATAAGAGGAACAATACATATCATCCTCCTTGGGTTGCTCCAGGGTCAAGAGACGACACAGAAATGGGAAGAACCGTGCAGCAGACTCAGACTCCAGGGCCCTGGGACAGACGGCTCTTCACCACCATCACCTCCATGGACAGGCCAGTCAGCTTGGGGCCTGGGAGGAACACAGGACGTGGGACACTTCTGCTCCGCTAGGGAATGTTAAGCAGCTCTTGAAAATGGGGGTTCTTCACAGAAAGCCTTCTCTGCTGCCCTTGCTAGGGCTGCCAGAGAAAATAAGGGATGCCCAGTTAAACTTTAGTTTGAGGGCAATGAGTAATCTTTAGAATAAGTATTTCTTAATATTGCATGGGATGTATTTATACCAGAAATGTAGACATTGTTTATCTGAAATTGACACACAGCTGGGTACCCCGGATTTTTATCTGCTAACTCTGGCCCACCCATTGTCCAGTCGGGAACTTAGGGTCCTGTGGGGTCCAGCTTCTAGCTACCACAATCCCTGCACTGAGAAGGGTCTTGATCCTGGGGGGAGTGGGCAGGCAACAGTGTCCCAGACCCCCATCCTGCCCCATGTCTGGCTAAATCAGAATTCAAAGATCGAGAACAGAGTTTCGGGTGAGACTGTCTTGGGGCTGGGTTGGCCACTTTAGCTAGGGGTCCCCTGGCAAGTGGCTCAACCTCTCTGGGCCTTGGTTTCCTCATCTTAAAGGAGGAGGTACTGACCTCACTACCGTGCTGTCAGGATGAGCAGCGGCACAGGGCTGTCTTCAGGACCTGGAACTCACGGATGAGCACACGGGGTTCATCTGGGGACCCAATGGGAGGACCCAATGGAAACCATTGATGTGATGACGTCATCTTCTTGTAGAATCCTTGTGAAGATGAGTGAGTCACCTGTGCGTAATTCCTGGATAGCAGTTTTGAGTTGTCACCCCCAGGCAAAGGGTGACGTGTGTCATTCATCGCTCATGCACCAGCTACCGGCTTCAGGCACCGGGCAGCTCCAATGCCTGGTCACTGCTTTGGACCGGCCCTTTCCCTGGCAATTAATTTTGGAGGGCGGCCGGCAGCCTGTTGCCGACAAACCCTGATGGGAATAAATCAGCGTAGGGAAGATGATGGAGCCTGGGGAAGGCGGGTTTTCCATTCAGATGGAAAATCATCTCCCACCCTCCACTCCAGCGCCCTGCCTCTGCCCCTCGGCCCCTCCACAGGATCATGCTCAGGGAAGGGAGGGCACGGCCCCACCCTCTGTGGGGGCTACCTGCCCCGACATACCTGCGTGGCCCACCAGCAAGCAGCACAGTGCCTACCTGAGGCCCACAGAAGTTTCAGGGGTCCAGGAAAATGTTCGAATTTCTTAGAAGTCAGAAGAATAAAATGAACTTTTAGTTTTAGTATGTTTAATTGTAATGTGATGTTTTCTGTTTCAGTGTATAAGGTGAATATGCACATCTTTCTAAGCTGCTCCACTGTGATAGACCAGACCTGAGCTCCCTGTGGGCAGGGACATAGGCCCCTCCCTGTGGAACCCCCAGCCAGGGCTCTGCATGCTGCAGAAGGGCACTGCATGCGTGAATAAGGGGCCTAAACCCACTCTATCAATAGACCCCCTTCTTGCTGATGTGGCATGTGGGGGAACCACTGCCCTGAGCAGCTGGCGGAGCTGTGGCCATTCCGTGAATTCAAGTCCATCTGAATCCCTCTCGCCCTCACGACGGAACTGGGAACCCAGGGATGAGCCTGGCATTGTCTCCAATGTTCCCTGACCTGCTTCCCCTGAGACTGTGACACCTTCAGGAGCAGTTGGTGGCATCCTCTCCTCCCGCCCCCTGTGCCTGGACTGGGGCATAAACTGAAGCACCTACATCCATCTTCCCGTTTCCAGACGGGGCTCCACGTCCTTCCAAATCCACGAAGTCTTGCTGGAAACTACAAGTCCCGCAAGGGACATTCTGAAAACCAGACCTTTCGTTGCTGTTGTTGTTGAGATGGAGTTTTGCTGTGTCGCCCAGGCTGGAATGCGGTGGTGCAATCTCAGCTCACTGCAACCTTCACCTCCCGGGTTCAAGTAATTCTTCTGCCTCAGCCTCCCAGGTAGCTGGGATTACAGGTGCTTGCCACCACGCATGGCTAATTTTTATATTTTTTTAGTAGAGACGGGGTTTCACCATATTGACCAGGCTGGTCTTAAACTCCTGACCTCAGGGGATCTGCCTGCCTTGGCCTCCCAAAGTGCTGGGATTACGGGCGTGCCTGGCCTGAAAACCTGGTCTTTAGAGGAGGAGCCTGAGGTCAGGGAGGCAAAGAAACTTGCCGCCAAGCTCAATGATTTTACGCTCTGCTCACAAAGTAAAGCTAATCATATTAATAGCACAGCTTCACATCGGTATAATTCTGAGTCACCCACGAGGCCTTTGCATGGTACACATGCATGTGAGTGGCCTGCGTCAGCGAGGGTCTGGGGGCCAGGTGTACGGGTCGTAGAGTGGAGGCTGGAGTGTCCCCGCCATGATGGTGTTCTCTGAGCTGCATCACTGTTCACTCTGTGCCTCATTGTCTGTGCCTGGAAGGTGGGGCCTGGTGCACGAAGCGCCCGGTGTATGGATGGATGAGGCTGAAATCCATGTCTGGCCAGGTGGGGCCAGAGCAGAGGTGTCCTGGAGGCTCCTTCACCTCTGGGTGTCCCTGGAGATGGGTCCTCATCCTGCTGCTGCTGAACCATGAAATCCCCTCCCACAAGCCTCCGTTTCTCTTTCTGGGTGCAGTGATGGAACGCACTTTGCCAGATATCCTTAAGGACCCCGGAGAGCGCTTGACCCAGGCCCGGCCTGTCAGGCAGCCTGGGGAGCCCTGTTCTTTCCCCTTCTCTTGATTTTTCCTGTTCATTCAAGCCCCTGCTCTTCCTGGATGCATCCCTCTCTGCCTCTCTTGGCTCAGGAAGAGTTTCTAGAGAGATGGAGAAAAAGTCTGTGCCCAGTAGGAGGTCCCAACAACTCTAGGGAGAGTCTTGTGCTTACGAACAAAAGGGCATCCCTGGGCACCCTGTATCTGAGTCAGTGAGTGGTCCCGATGGTGAAAGTTGGGAGAAGGAGAGAGGAATCCCTGAGGGCTTCCTGAAGGAGGCAGCCTTCTCAGTTTTGGAGTGGGAGGGAAAAGAGTGGTCATAGGATAAGGAGTCCAAGAGTCCACATGAAGTTGGAATGGTCTCCAAAACTCTGGCCAGCACATTTAAAACCATCTTTGCCAAGACTGGATGCCCAGGGACTGTTATACATTTCTGTGAAGATAAATGTTTATGAGTGATTCGCCCAAGGCCTGTCTGGTAGCTCAGCCCCTAAGGTCTGAGCTGTGCTGGGGGGTGCTCCCCATAAACCCACGTGCACAACCAGCAACCACAACCCAAGCCCAGGCAACTGATCAGGAAAATTCTCCAGTCACCACCAGGCTCTGGCCAGGCAAGAGCCCAGAGGCTCATGCCAGCGAAATGGATGTGTCTAGAGACCAGAGATTCGGACCACTTGCACACTGGCATGGAGCTGGCCCAAGCGGGAATTAAGTGGATGCATAATTTGTCATCTGCCGTGAGTGGAGGCAGCTGTCTGAGACCCCCACAAAGCATGATGAGAGTCGGGAATCGGGGAGCATCTCCCAGCCAGGAGCCCAAAATCCAATTTCCATCTTGTCCTAAGGACAAAAAGCTGTCTGTAAACAGCCACACCGAATTCTCAGATCCAATTAACCATGGCCTGGGGGCCTTGCCAAGAGCAAGGGAAAGCCAGGCTTCTGAGGGTCCAGCAGCCTCAGTTCTGGGCAGCAGAGACAGGACCAGTCCCCAGAGGTGGACGCCCCACCCTGCCTCTGCCCCACCAGCCCATAGCCCCCTGCCTCCATGAACTTCTGCGTGCATCACATCCCTGCCTGCACACCGCTCCTTCCGTCCTGTCTCCCAGACAGGCCTCCGTGTGCCACAGGGCCCCAGTCCACCTGACACTGCTTCTCCTCCACCTGCAAAAGGCCTCAGTTCTCCCCTCTCCTGGGCCCTGCCGCTCTCCCCGGTCACTGCCTCTCCTCTCTCCCTCACTACCCCGGGGCTTGTTCAGAAGAGCAGCCCACCTTTGTGGCCTTTCTCTCCCGCATCCGTCCTGGCTGTCTGCCCCTCTGACTCTGGACCCTGAGCTGGCCCAGTGCCCCCAGTCCCTGCATGTTGAAGGCACTCCTGTTCTTCAACACGGTTCTTGTCTGCACAGGGTAATACCCAACCCCAACCACCCCCCAGGCTCCTGGACTTCTCCCAAAGCTGCTCTGCAGCCTCTGCGGCCCTGCGGGGGTGAAGTGGCTCCTCTGGCTTCTCCCGGGCTCCTTGCCCTGTGACTTTGAAGTCCCTCTCCATTATGGCTTCATGCCCCTCCAAGCTGCTTTAGTGCTAGCTTCATCCCAAATACCCCCACCAAACTCAGAAAGCCCCCGGGGCCCACTAGAGGACCCCTCCACAAGGCATTGCTGGAAAGCCCGTCTTTCCCAAAGTCATCCCACAGGACACAGCCCTGGGTGAAGTTAATCACTGTGACACACATGTGCATGCACACACACATACATGCATGTATGCATGAGTATGCACATACATGTTCATGGTCAAATGTGAGGGGAAACTGTCTCTTGGAGATTCAATGGTGCATTAGCAGATTAAAGACTCTGAGAAGTCTGGGAATTAAATACAACTGTTTAACTTGGTTTAACCCAGAATTTTTTCAAATGCAGATATCTTTTTGATGGCACATCTATTAGCACCTTGAGAATAAGTGTTCTATGGGACTGCAGTTTGGAAAATTACTTTACCGCTGGGATCCGGACTTAGGAAATCAAGGCTACAAGTGAGAGAAAACAGCAGATGCTCACATTGTGCACGTTTTGTGCTAGGCGCTTTTCAACATGCTTTACCTATAAGAAGCCTATTAATTTTCACATCCACCCCAAAAGGTAGGTGCTGTCATTATCCCCTCTTTCTTGTTGAGGAAGCTAAACCACAGATTGCTCAGGTAACATAGGAAACCAAGTGTATCAGACAGCTTGGGCTAGGAGATGCTGTAGTAACAAACATCCCCATACCCAGTGGCTGATAGCAATCCATGCCTACCTCTCACTCAAGCTGCCTATCTGCCATCTTCACTACAGTGTCCAGGTGAATTGGGCAGCCACTGGGTGGGGTACTGCCCAGACGAGGAGCCTTGCAGAGAACCTCACCCTTCCCAAGAGACACACATCACTTCCAGTGGCTTTTCATTGTCCAAAGTCAGTCACATCTCTACTCCTGAGTTCAATGGTGAGGAGTTATAGTTGGGCAGTGAACTTATGCAAATGGTCATGTGGGCATTTGAGCCCTGGTTGTCTGACTGCAGCCCCTGCTCACATCCAGCATGCTCCACAACGCTGGCTCTTAGGTGAAGGACTCTGGTCCTCATGGTGGAAGAATCCCAGTGAGTGACTCTGTGCCCCCCCATTCCCTGTGCAGGGCTCTGTCACATGGTCCACACCATTGCCCCCTCTTTGAATGTCCTCACCCATCCCTCCCACCAGCTGAAATCACAAGCACCTGCTCAGGTCAATGCGAACACAGTCCCTTCTACAAAGCACTACTCAGTTCTCCCATTGGAGGAACCCACTTCCTACCCTGAACTTCTGCATCAGTCTGCTTGGAGTTTCCTTTGTGCTCTGGCCATTGGTGGTCTAATTTAAACCCTGCCCCCTCTCCTTCCTTAGCCATCGGCTGTGATTCCTAGGTGACAAGGCTCTATCGAGTCCATCTGACTGCCCTGTAGTCCTTCCTACTGCAGTGAGGAATCCACATGACTATGAGAGTCTAGGAGCATGGTCACAGCTTTGCAAGACCAGGGGTAGCTCGTCGTGGGTTCAATGGGCCCACATACGTTGCAAAATAAGTAATTACTGGGCACCTGTATGCATAGCTACCTTTAAGGAACATACAACCTAGTTGAAGTAACTAAAATGTCTAGAAAGTGTTCATCAACTTAGTAGAAGAAACAGGACTATGGGGCTTATAAGGACCGAGGCAAGCCAAGGGTCTGGGGAGACCAGGGAGGTGTGCCAGGCTGGAGCTGGAGCTGCAAGTCAGGGCCAGTTGCAAAAGGTGGACAGGAGGAGAAGGGGCTCCCCAGGACAGGAAGCCACTTGGCTTTAAATCACATAAAGGCAGTGGCAGTAACAGCAACTATGTTGTTAAAACTTGACCTGGGTGAGGGAGTCTATCCCTGCCTTGCTCCTGATCTAAGGGGAAAAGAATTCAGTCTTTCACCATTAAGTATGTCAGCTGCAGGCTTTTCATAAATCCCCTTCATGGGGTTAAGGAAGTCCCCTAATTCCTAATTTGCTAAGAGTATTTTTTTTTTCAATCAGGAATGGATGTTGGGTTTTGTCCAATGCCTCTCTGTATCTACTGAGATGATCATGTGGTTTTTCTTTTGTAGCCTGCTAACATGTTGAGTTACATTGACTGATTTTTGAATGCTAAACCAACCTTGCATTCTTGGGATAAAACCCACTTGGCCATGACGTGTCACCTTCTTTACATATTACTGGATTCAACTTGATCACATTTTGTTAGAAAATGTTTACATCTGTGTTAATGAGAGCTATTGGTCCCTAATTATCTTTTCTTGTAATGTCTTTGTCTGCTTTTGGTATCAGGGTAATATTAGTCTCATAGGACAAGTTGACATGTATTCTGTCCTCTCTTATTTCCTAGTAGTGTTTGTGTACAGTTGGTATTATTTTTATTGAAGTGTTTGGTACAATCCAAACATTGTTGAAACCATCTGGGCCTGCAGTTTTCTTTGTGGGAAGGTGTTTTACCACAAATCCAATTTCTTTAACACTTATAGTGCTGTTCCAGTTACCAATTTCTTCTTGAGTAAGCTTTGATAGTCTGTATTTTTTAAAGAATTTGTTCATATCATCTAGGAGTCAAAAGTATTGTAAAGTTGCTCATAACATTCCCATATTATCTTTTCAATATCTGTAGGATCTATAGTGATATCACCTATTTCATTCCTGAAACTGGTGATTTATTTCTTCTCCTTTGTCCTATCAGTCTGCTAGAGATTTATTAATTTTATTCATTTTATCAAATAACTGGCTTTGGTTTTATTGATTTTCTTTGTTGTTCTTCTGTTTTCTATTTCACTGACTTCTGATCTGCTCTTTATTTATCTTCTCCTGTCTACTTTGGGTTTAATTTGCCCTTCTTTTGCTAGTTTCCTGAGGTGAAATCTAAGATTATTGATCGGATACCTTCTTATTTTCTAGTCTATGCATGTAGTGTTATGCATTTCCCTCTAAGCACTGTTTAAGCAACATTCCACCAGTTTTAACATGTTGTGTTTTTATTTTCATTCAGTTAAAAATATCTTCAATTTTCCATTTTGATTTTTTCTTTAGCCCATGGGTTCTTTAGAAGTATATTAATTGGTTTCCAACAATTTTGAGATTTTCTTTTGAGATATAATTCTGTTATTGATTTCTGACTTAATTACATTGTGATCGGAGAACATATTTTGTATGATTTGTATCATTTTGAAGTTAGTAATACTTGTTTTTATAACACAGAATATGGTCTATTGTCATTGTTCAGTACACATTTGAAAAGAATGTACATTCTTCTGGTGGTGGTAGCATATGTATAAATGTCAATCAGGTCACATTGGTGATAGCATTGTTCAAGTCTTCTATTTCTTTATTGGTTTTGGGCTTACTTGTTCTATTAATTATTGAGAAAGGCATGAAATCTCAGACCATTATTGTGGAGTTTCTATTTCTCCATGTAGTTCTATCAGCTTTATTTATTTTCACTTTATTTATTTTAAGTTCTGTTGTTATGCACATATGCATTTAAGATTGTTCTGTTTTCTTATTGAATTGATCTCTTAGTCATTATGAAATGATTCATTATCATGATTCATCTTTTCATCTCTGATAACATGCTTTCCTCTGAAATTTACCTTGACGTTGTTTTCAAAACTGATTAAAAATACCCTAGCAATCTGTGATAACTTGATGCCACTTTCCTGGGCATTCCAATGGTGCCAGCTCCCTCTCCATCCAGGCATCCCTAAGAGAATGACCTTAGGGTTCCCTTAGACTCCTTTTCACTTGCTTGGAGGAGATGGAGACAGGGCAGAGAATGCCACTGTGCTCCCGTGAGGCCAAGGGTCTCCCAGCTGGAGCGTTTGTCTGGCCCTCTGCTCTTCTGAGCTGGTTGGGGTGGTTGGGATGGGAATGCAGATACCTGTTTGGCTACTTTTTGACAAGAGTTGCAGAGATGTGTTCCCTGGAGTTGGGGTGCACAGAGTGGTGTACTTGAACCTGGTTATGGTACCTACAAGAAGAAGGGACAGCAGGACAATGCTCTGCAGGCCTGGGCAGCACCAAGGGCAGGGCAAAGGGTGGGGTCCATGATATCCAACTTTGCCATTTCCTGATGCCCCTGAAAAGGCTGATTTTGACATGAAAGGAACTTAGGTGGATCTGGGGCAGGAGCCAGGCTTTCCTTTTGTCCCTGTGAAGCCCAACACCTATGTTTCTTGGTGGAAATGGGGCAGAGGCCCCTTTCCCATTTGCCAGGCCCTGACTGTGGGGCACGAGAGTCTGAGAGAACATCACTCAGTTCCATTCATCCCACAGACTCAGAGCCACTGCCTGATGCCACAGTCGAGAGCACCAGGCACTAAGAGATAGTCATAGGGCCCCTGGCCAACAGCAGACAGTGCAGGGAGTCCAGGTGGCTGGTGTCTGCGTGGTACAGGGTGGCACATGGGAGGGCCCCTTGTGCTGGACACTGAAGGATGAGTGAGGTCACCAGGCAGAGGGTGGAGGAAGCTGCACATGTCTGAGGGAAGGGCTACAAGATGGGTCTAGGAATAGTGAAGGCTTTGGGATGTCACATGTAACCAGGGTGGCCCTCGCCTCTCTTAGCCACACCCACAATGTCCAAATTGGCCTCACCCAGCACATAGCACTCATGTCACCTCCTCCTCTCCCTGCCCTTGGCAGACATCACTAGTTGATTGTGACATTATTCCCATAGACCCCAGTGTGCGCAATTGGATACCTATTGAACACTGCTAGACTGAACCCCTCCCATCACAGCTGGCTGTGAAATTAATCTTCACCTGATATTGCAGCTATGGAAAGTTAGAGACAAACGTGAAGGATTTCCCTGGCTGTTTTACCTCCCGGAGCTAGCTCTGCCCCAGACCTCACCAAGCCCAGATCCAAAGGGCTGATCTGATACTGCATATCTATACCAACTCCTGCAAAAAATAATCAGGATGCAAGAACTGAGGGAGAGGCAGAGGGGAGGAAAAGAGCAGGGAGAGAGAGGGAAGGAGATGGAGGAGAGGAGGGTTGGAGAGAGAAGAGTGAGGAGCCCCACAGATGCCTTTGGATACCCCCTATCTGACACTCAGGAAAACCCAGCAGCAGCTCTCATGAGGTGGTGGAGAGGAGATCAGCTCTGTTGTGCTGGGGACATGAATTAGGCCCTACAGCCTCCCCCTCCAGGCCTGCCTTCCCACGGCAAGCACTCTGCAGTTCACCAAGAGAAGTCTTTATTTGTGTTGGTCTTTTTGAGAAAAGCAAAAACTGAAAATGCTCCCTGCATCTGACCTTTGGACATGTGACCCGAGGAAATGCTTTATTTACATGTCTAGATGTATACCTGTGTCCACATACGTGTTCCACAGCACACACATGTGCGCACACCACAGAAGCAGGCACAACACACACCCCAACGCACACCCACACGCACATTCCTCCTCCTCTGATCTGCTGTCCACGACTGCAACCCCGTATCAGCTCACGGCAATCTCATTTCCTACTGAAATTGAAGGGATGTCCCTGTCCATGGTTGACTTAGGCTAAGCCAGGATTTGTGTTGGAAGGAACAGAGGCATGCAGGATGCAGGCATTTTCAGAACCGCACATACCAAAAGGGCCAGTGGAAGGGTGGGAGCAGAGGGTACTCACCAGCCATTCTGCCGACTCACACCCATGTTTCCAGCAGGCATTGGCAGGGTGTGAGTCTTCCTCCGTGAACGGGAAGCTGAGGTAAAGGGTGGTGGGAAGTCTCCTGAATGTGGGGTTGGGGTCTGGGTTGGCTCCTTGGTCACCCTACGGTGAGCAGTGCTTCCCCCATTGCTGTGTGCACACTGGTCAACGGGGAGAACAGTGGCTCCCTTGGGGGATGGTGGGCCCCCTGATTTAGGAATCCAGGTGTGAGGGGCGCGACCATCATACCGTCCATGTCTCTGCTCCAGCTGAGCCCAGAGACGCCAGTGGCTGCCTAGAGCACCCTTGCCTGCCCTCATTACCTGCTCCCAGGGAGGCCAGGCACGCCTGTGCCTTCAGCACCACCCCTGCACGGACAGCTCCACTCAGCCTTCTGCTAAGAAGCCCACCTGCCGGCTTGCTGGCAGCGCAGGCACCTCCCGCTCAGCATGGCAGAACCAACTCCAGACCTCTGCCCATCCTCATGTCTCCCTCCTGCAGCCCCCCATCTCCCTAAAGGGCACCCCCACCTGCCAGATGCTGCAGCCATGAGACGTCATGGGCACTTCCCTCCCAACCCCTCTGGCTGCCCCTTCAAGCCTTCGGAGTGTGTGGAAGCTGGGGACTGGACAGTGACGAGCATGAGCGGAAGGGAGGAGTCTCCGAGATGCCAGCATGTCAGTGCCAGCAGAAGACTCCAGGGGCTGACAGGGAAGGCAAGGGCAGCAGAATGTTTAGGGGAGACCAGACTTTGGACTCAGCTGCCAGAGGGGCTTGTTGGACACCCAGGGAGAGGTGTCAGGGAGGCGGGTGGAGGTGCGGGGATGGAGATTGTTCCCAACAATCAGGGCCAGGCACACAAATATGGGGCCCTTGTATGGTATGCAGGGTGTCTCAGGAGGAGCAGCACTGAGCCCTGGGGTCCCAACCCTCAGAGAAACCAGCAACTGAGGTGGGGGAACGGAGGGCCACGGGGCCCCAGACACATGGAAGGAATGTATGCAGGAGGACGGGGCGAGCGTCCATGTGAGGGCTTTCGAGACGCCAGCACACGGAGGAGTCAAGCGTGGTTGTCAGGCTTGGCGGCCCAGGGTTCCTGTGGGCCTTGGTAAGAGTCTGGCCGGCGGTACCAGGGAAGGTGAGGGCAGAGGGGGCTCAGACAACCTGCTATGAAGAAAAGAACGGCAGAGCCTAGGGGCCACATGGGGATGGCTTGTCTGGGGTCCCGCACTCCCTGGACACAGCCTCCTGAGTGAAATCCCCAAGAGGGAGCCTGGGCTCCAGACCTCTGTGCCTCAGTTTCCTCACCTGGGAGTGTGCAGTAAAAGCTTCGTGTGGGGCTGCAGTTGGCATCTTTAGGGTCTAGGAACAGTTGATGGGGAGATGAAGGTGGACAAATAGGAATGGCGGTTATGGGAAGGGAGGGTGCAGGAGCTAGGGAGAGGGATAAGCAGGGCATGGCCGTTGAGAGTGGGTGGAAGGCAGGCCCAGACTGTTCCATCCAATGGCCTCTGTCCTCAGGAAACATGAGCAGGAAGGTCAAGACCTGCATGTGCAGACAGGAGAGGAGAGAAGTATTATTTTTCCTGGGAGACGGGAGGAAGGTTTACCATACAGAACTGTGTGCATGTGTGTGTGTGTGCATGTATGCATGCTGTGTGTGCACATATGTGTGTGTGTCTGGGTGTGTGTGGGCATGTCTGCATGTGTGTGCATGTGGTCCTAGGTATAAAGTGAAGCCAGCTAGCAGGGCAGGGCGGGGCTGTGTGCATGAAGAGAGAGGGACAGGGAGGGAACAAGGGAGAGAGGAGAGGTGGGAGTCAGGAGCATGGAGCTCCAGGTGGGCGGCTGAGGATGTAGCAAAGGAAGCCATTATAGCATCATGATGAGGTAGGGGGAGGGACCCCACGCCTGCACTTCCTGGGCCTGGAGCCTTGGGGTGCTCTGTTAAAGACAGAGCCTCCTCCACAGAAACTGGCAAGGCAGTCAGAGCTCACAGCAACAGGCGTTCTCAGGTCAGGTGGGCTGGATCAGTTCAGAGGATGGGGGTTCTGGGGACTTCACCACCCTGAGAGGGCAGTGTGATTGCTGAGCAGGGACACTAGGGGCAGGATCAGGTGCCAGCCTCATGCCAGGTCTATGCCCAAGCCGTCATCTCCCTCTATGGGTCCTGGGGTCATCTCAGAGCAGCTGCAGGAAGCAAAGGTGGCCTGGTCTGGCCAGAAGGGTGCTGCCCAACTTAGGAGAGCTCAGATTGAGGTCAGAAGCCAGCCAGGTCCAGCTATGATGGGCCAGTTACCCCATCTCCAAGTCCAGGCTCCCTGGCTGGAAAAAGGAAAATTGATCCACTCCTGGACGCGTCCATCACAGGCACTGTGTCAGGCGCGAGGACACAGCTGTGGACAGACGATCCAACCTCGAAGGTCATCTTGATAGGAAGGTTATCATCGTTATTTTAAATGCCTTTAATTTTAGATTCACTTCCTCTTTGACTCTGAGCCATCTGGAGAAGACTCTGAGATGGAGAGATGAGGACAGCCACTCCCGCTGTGCACAGGCTGCGGTGTGGACGGCTATGACTCTAGAAGGCAGCAAGCCAGGTGCCGGCCTCCAGGGATGGGGGCATGTTGGGGGGTGACAGCCGTGGGGAGGGGGGAGTAGGTCTGGGCCCTGAGGAGTGGGGTGCAGGGCCTGGAAGCAGCAATGGAGAACCAGGAGAGCCCTGCCAGGGCTCCGAGGGGGCATGGTGCGAGCGTGGGCAGGCCTGGCTGGGGTTGAGGAAGGGAGGAATAGAGGTGGAAAGGGCCGGGACAGTTCTGAGCAGGGCTGGGGGTGCTCACCAGGGTCTGAGGTGGAGCAGTGGGTGGGCTCAAGTTAGGAGAACGCATGGAGCAGGGTTGGGGAGACCCAGGAAGGTGGACTCAGGTGGGCTGGGACCTTGGAGGGCTGCATTAATTTCCCAGGGCTGCCTTCACAGATGATCACAAACTAGGGCCTTCAAACAGTAGAGATGTCTTTTCACATGTTCTGGAGGCCAGAAGTCTGAGATCCAGGTGTGGGCAGGGCCTCACTCCCAAGGAGTCAGAGGCTCCAGGGAAGCTACCTCCTGCCTCTCCAGCTCCTAGTAGGTCCGGGCGTTCCTTGGCTTGTGGGCACATTGCTCCGGCCTCTGTCTCTGTCTCCACGTGACCTCCTCCCCATGTCTCTGAGTCTCTGTCTTGTCTTCTTCTTATAAAGACACCAGTTGTTGGGTTGAGGGTGCACCCTCATCCAGTATAAACTCATCTGACCTGACTACATCTGCAGAGACCCAACCTCCACAGAAGGCCACAGTTTGAGGCTCCAGATGGACGTGAATTGGGAGGGGACATTATTCCCCCCACTACAGGGATGGAGGAAAATGGTGACTGGACAGGAAGGAGGAAGCTAGGACAGCCTCTTAGAGGAGCTACTGGGCCAAGTGGCCACTCTCACCCCCTTCCCCTGCCCCCCATGCCCTTGGCTCTCTGTGGGGTTTACCTCCAGGTGGCCCCCAGCATCTCCTCAAGGGTCTTGGCCCCGCTCTTTCCTTTTGCAGTGCCTCAGAGCATGTCCAGGACACTGTGCACAGCCTGGAAGGCCCGGGCCAATGAGAAATCAGCAGAGAAACACCAGCTCCCTGACCCAGGTGGCAAGGTTCAGAGGCAGCTTTTGCTACCTAGAGACCGATCTGACAGCAAAGTCGCATCCTCCTGCAGGACAGGAATGAGACTGAAGGACGTCCACTTCAAGCAAGGCTGAAGCCTCGGTGCCACCCTCAAAATGCCACCTCTCCTGTGCTAAAGGAGGGCCCAGGACTTCCCCAATTGCCACTTTACCCCACTGCAGCCCTCCTTCCCTGCAGACGCGAGTGCGTAGGTGCCCATCACAGAACTGCCGCTTCTGACCGCATCCGGTCTGAAGACAACCCTGCTGCTGCCTCAGCCCTCCTCACATTGCCCAACCAAAGCCCAAACCCTACAAGTTCTGACACCCTCTTCCCATCACATCGCACAGCACGCTGTCCCGTGTCACACGGAAGAATGAACCTGACCTGTGCTTGAAGTGGCCTCGGGCCGCCCCTCCCCTGCCGGGACCCGAGCTCGAGTGTCTTGATTCTCTTCCCAGCTCACTGTCCTCCCTCCCTGCCTGTGCCCCCTGGGGCCACCTCCCAATAAGCTGCCTGCTCCCAAGTCCTCCAGGGTGAGTCCTGGTGCCAGGCTCCAGATGAGCCGTGCGTGTGGTGTCCACACCACTGTGACATGGCCTGAGTTCCTCCTCTCCTGTGTCCACCTGAGCCAGCAGGTGGGGTGGGAATTGGAGGGCTGGGACCAGATGGAGCCCCCGTGGCCAGTGCTTTATGTGATCTCAGAAACATAGGGGGCATACGAAGCCAGCCCGTGGCTTCCACTCAACAGATACAACCCCAGCCCCCTCCATCCCCATTCCCTGTGGTCGCCCACCCTACCCCAGCCCAGCTCTCCAGCCACTCCCTCGGGAAGCTGAACCACGTCTGATCTGCCTGGAGAAAGCCCAGCCTCCCTAACGTGGTTCTTGACGCCCGCACGGTGTGGGCGTCCCACATCCACCCTTTCCCCGCTCCGCGCCACCCACCACATGCATGCTCACCTCAGGCCCCATCCGGGCTCTGCTCTCCCTTTCCACCTGCCCGACACTGGCTCATTCCCCGAGCTCCCGACACTGCCTCCAGGAAGCCCTTCCTGGGCCCAGGCACAGCCTCCTCAACACCCTCCCCAGACAGCAGGCCCATTGTCCAGGGCTGTGTCCGCCCTGCCCGGGGGTGTGGACTTCAGGGACTGCCCCTGAGGCCTCTTTCTTCTTCAAGTCTTCAGGTCCACAGGGGAGGTCCTGATAAGGCAAAGCTTAAGAAGAGTGAAAAGCTCGTGTCTGCACAGAAAGCTGCACTCGCCTTTATGGCAGCTATATTAGTGATTGCCGGAACTGGGAAGTAACCACGATGTCCTTCAGCAGGTGAGTGGATAAACAAACCGTGCTACATCCCGACAATCGCACGTAATTCATGCACTTTCAAGCCATGAAGAGACAGGAGGAGACTTAACGTATGCTGCTAAGTGAAAAGAGCAAGTCTGAAGAGGCCACATTGCAGGATACCAACTGGGGGATGTTCTGGAAAAGGCAGCACTATGGAGACCGTAAAAAGATCAGCGGTTGCCAGAGGGGAGGGGGAGGGAGGGGTGAGTCCGCAGAGCCCCATGGGGGACAGTGATGCTTAGGGCCGTGTCACTGCTCTGCAAGGTATTATAACAGCGGATGCATGCTACTTACTATATGTGTGTCCAGACCCAGTTCAACACCAAAATCAACCCCGATGTGAACTGTGGGCTTTGGTTAATAACCCCACGTCAGTGTCGGGTCATCGGCTGGTGCCACCTCAGTATCAGATGCTCATCATGAGGGAAACGGGGGCCGGGGCACATGGGAACCCTCTCTACGATTTGCTCGTTATTTTTTTTGAAACCTAAATCTTCTTAAGACACAAAGTTCATCATTAATTAAAACATATAAAAGTTGGTTGGTAAAGACACGAGGTTTTTGCTGCCTTGAGCATAAATCAGTTTGCGTGTAGCCAGGCAGAAAGTGGCCTGCGGCGAAGCTGGCCTGATCCCCTGCCTCTGGGTCCAGCCCCGACTTTCCCGTGAGTTCGTGGCGAGGCTGCTTTCAGTGGGTATGTGCTCCAGGTGGGAGGAGGCCAGCTGGGCCTCCAGGCATCTCAGCTTGCTTGGTCAAGGCGGCAGGAGGCCCCATCCCTCCCTGCGGCTCTCTCCTGAGGGCAGGCAGCTCTCTCCCATTCTTCAAGGATGGCACAGAAGAGGCTCGGGCCCTACTTGTGGAGCCCCGACCACCCTCCCCTCTCTCTCTCTCTGCTTGGATGTTCAGAAACCCACTTTCCAGGAGGGACCTGGCACACAGCACTGCAGTGGTGGAAACAGGCCAGGCGGTGGCTGTGAGAAGACACAGCTGAACCTTTGCCCCCAGTCCTGATTGGCTGGCAGCCTTGGCTGCAGCCAGGCCCGGCAGGGTGAAAATGCAGAAGGCTGTCCAGGCGGCACCAGCAGGTGACCACTCAGCTCTGTGCCCAGCACGTCACCAGCCCTCTTTGTGACCCTGGGCAGCCGGCCTGGGTCTGCGTGGCCTCTGCTTTTCCCGGGGAAGGGAGCAGCTGCCTAAACAGTGGTGTTTCATTTCTCGGCACTGTAGATGACACCAACCTGCGGGAGACCCCATCTGTGCCCAGGGCTCCCAAAATTCTCTCTGGGCTGGGCTTCCCTCCAAGCTTCGCACTCAAAGCTCAAGAGGCCTCCTCGGGCCGGGCGCGGTGGCTGAAGCCTGTAATCCCAGCACTTTGGGAGGCCGAGACGGGCGGATCATGAGGTCAGGAGATCGAGACCATCCTGGCTAACAAGGTGAAACCCCATCTCAACTAAAAAATACAAAAAATAACTAGCCGGGCGAAGTGGCGGGCGCCTGTAGTCCCAGCTACTCGGGAGGCTGAGGCAGGAGAATGGCGTAAACCCGGGAGGCGGAGCTTGCAGTGAGCTGAGATCCGGCCACTGCATCCCAGCCTGGGCGACAGAGCGAGACTCCCTCTCAAAAAAAAAAAAAAAAAAAAAAAAGAGGCCTCCTCGCCTTTCTCCCAAGTCCACCCCTTCCTGCAGGAGTCCAGTCATTATCCCAGGGTTGGTGGGCGGTCTCCATCTCTCTCCTCCCCCTTTCCCTTCCATCCCACCCTCCAGAGAGTCCTATTCATAGTGCACAGGGATCATGGCTGGCCCTGGCTGCCCCTCCCCAGCCCCGACCATGACCAGTGCTTTGTGGGAGCTCAGTCCATAACTGCATTATGGCCAGGTGCATGGCTCATGCCTGTAATCCCAGCACTGTCATCCCAGTACTTTGGGAGGCTGAGGCAGGAGGATTCCAGGAGCCCAGAGGCTAGAGACCAGCCTGGGCAACATGGTGCAAACCTATCTCTACAAAAAATATATACATGAAACTTAGCCGGCCATGGTTGCACATGCCTGTGGTCCCAGCTACTCAGGAAGCTGAGGTAGGGGGAGGGTCGCTTGAGCCCGGAAGGTTGAGGCTGCAGTGAATCCTGATAGCGCCACTGTGCTCCAGCCTGGACGAAAGAGCCAGACCCTGTCTCTAAATAAATAAATAACTGAATTGGATACCTGGGCAAAGGTGAATGCCACAGCCACTTGCAGTGACCTGGGTTACTGCTGGGGGAGCTGTCCTCACATGCCTGCTCAGGCTGATGAGACAGGCCCCCACACGCATAGAGTGGGGCCCACAAGTGTCGCTGCCTCCCTGGCTTTGCTGATGAGGCCACAGAGTTGCTGGGGTGCTCATATCCGAGACAGAAGCAGGGCTGGCCCCGCCCCCGGCTCCCTCACCAAGCCTCTGGAAATTGCACCAGGGTCTAGGTGGGTGACGCCCAGTGAACCGAGAATCAGGCCCAAGCACCTTGGCATCAACCCCAAATCCCTCCTTCTCAGGGCCTCAGTTTCCCCATCTGCAGAGTGGCACTGTCCTTGCCCCAGCCGATCATGTTCCACATTTGCAGCAGCTGGAGAACTTCCTAGAGGAGATGGAACAGCTGAGACACAGCTAAAGCAATACTGCTGCTCACCACAGAAAGAGCAGGTTCTATCCACAGACCTTTCTGGAATCCACATGAGTGAGGCCTGCTGAGAATCACGTGCAGGACTGGGGTCTCATGCCTGTGACAGTGCAGGACCCAAACTGGGCCTGTGTGGAGCTTCCCAGTGCCTTGGACTTGGCCCTGAGCTCTGAGCCAGAACCCGAGCCACATTTACTCTTTGAAGGTTTGCTAGAAATCTCAAAGGTCAGCTGTTCTCATGTTTCCAGAATTTATTGATTTTGTCTGGGCTGGAAAGGCAACAAAAAGGCTTTTATTGCTGTTTCTGTGGCTGCCCTGGGGAGCAGGAGAGGATGCAACGCCCCCTGCACCTGTCCCAGAGGCCCGTCGGCCAACATTCAGGGGCCACCACCGCCTGCCCCAGACTCACCCCACCTCACCTGATGGGCCTGTCCTATTGTGTGTCCTCACACCCCTGTGCCAGCTGAGACAAGCCCCCACACGCAGGAGCAGGACCTGCGACACTGCCTCCCTGGCTTTGTTGATGAGGCCATGGAGTCACTGGGAAGGGCACATCCGAGGCAGAAGGAAGGCTGGCCCCGCCCCCAGCTCCCCCACCAAGCCCCTCCCCACTCCAAAGCTCCACGGAGTGCAGCTCAGCCTCCTGGAATGAGGGGAGGCTCAGGAGCACCCCAAGTGCCTCTAAGAAGGGGACAGCCTGTGACGAGGGTGGGAGAGGTGGAGATGAGAAAAGGAAAGCAAGAGCACTCGCAGGCCGGGCGCAGGGAGCTCTGAGGGAAGCTGGTGCACTGCTGGCCACGGCCCGAACTATCATTCATTCCCTCATTCATTCTTCACTCACGCATCGCTCCAACCTCCTGGACTGAATTCCCCCTTGTGTGCCCGGCCCCGGCTGGTGCTGTCCACCCTGGGAACCGTCAGCAGCTGTCCCGGGAGCCCCTCATCCATCACGGGGTCAAGTCCTCCAGGTCTGTGTCTGAGGAAGCCGGGGCCCATGCTTCATGGGGTGGGCAGGCTGCACCCGCAGTGTATTCTAGGCTTGGGACCCTATTCTAGGCGGGGGTAAGGAAGCATTGCCTTCGGCCAGCTGGGTGGGGTCCCTCTTCACCACCTCCCCCCCAGGGTTGTGCTTGCTCGGGTTGCACCAATTCTCACCACCCAGGGCTGGGAGGTGCTGTGGACTGTGTGTGGGCATCTTACAGGCTAGTGAAGCTGCAGTGTTCACATCTTACCTGGACAGGTCCCCTTGATCCCCAAGCCTTGCTCCTCTCCTGTAAAATGGGGGTGCTTCAGTCCCCACCCTCACTGAGCACTGCTGTGGGGCCGCTGAGAGGCTGATCCCCTTGAGCTGCCACAGATTAGACATGCACCACGAGCCGGTGCCATCATGCCAGGTAGGTGGCCTTCCCCATGGAGGACAGAGGAGCCTCACCGTGGCTGCCGTGGGGACTTGTGCAGAGGCAGCTGGCTGCTGAGGGGCTCACCCCAGCGCTGCTTTTCCCAGGGGGGGTCCCAGCTTGGTCCCAGCTCCCTGCATGGGTGGCCCAGACTTTCGCTCAGCTGCCAGCTGTGGTCTGAGGCTCCTCCCACCCAATTCCTTTCTCCTTTCAGGAGTGTGAAACCTGCATCGTGGTCTTGTCACAGCCAAGCTGGCCCTGAGCTCCATCCTCCGGAAAGGGCAGTCCCTCCCCAAGCCCCTTCCTCCCTCCCAGCCCTGGCACAGGACCTGGCACGTAGCAGGCGCTCAGTAAACACTCATAGGTGGAGATAGCAGGACAGACGGGAGCTCTGAGTCTCCTCCCCTGCAGTCTTGGCGATGAGCCCCTGTAATGAAGGGGGGCTGCACCGGGAAGTAGTGAGCATCCCATCACCAGAGGCATGCAAGAGGACCAGGATGACCATTTGACAGAGACTTTGTAGGCACAAGGGTGAAACATGAATCAGCACAAAGTATCGCTTCTGAAAACTTCCTTCCTGGCCTGAAACAACAATAAAGCCCTAGGCTGGGCGCTCCAGGTTCCATGGGAACGCTGCAGGTTGAGCAAGTGATTTGGAAACATCGCAGTCAACAAGCCGCCGTCTCCCAGTGCGCACCTTCTCACTGAGTTCTAAATGAAAGCTGTTCATTAGGGCGACAGGTTTACCATCTTGCAATGAGAATTGCTGGGAGGCTTTTCCCCCTGAGGAGGTGAAATCATGGTTGAGTAGTGAGCACACTTGCAGGGGACAATGTTTTCGTAGCTGTGACTGTGGGAAGAGCTTTATTTGGGGATTTTTCCTCTCCGTGTCAGCAGTGCGGGAGAAAATGACTCCAACGAGCTTTGCTGCTGCAGTTTTACGGCACCGCCAGTACGCTGGCTCCGAAATTGTGCCCATTGCTCAGAGCTCAGTATCTGTTTCTGGCAACTGGGAGGCAGGGGTCACATCAGTGTGGTCTGGAGGTTCCCAGGTTGGGGGCAGCACAGGCCTCTGGCCAGCCGTTTGGCCTGGACCCCTGGCTTCAGCAAATCCAGCCCTAGCGCAGAGCACAGCAGAGCCTGGGCTCCAGGGAAAAGTCAGGGTGGGGAGCTAGGGAGGGACCCACCTGGGGAAGTCTCGCTCACTCTCTTGTTCAAGCAGGGGTAGGGTTGGGAGAGGGCCCTCGGGGCAGTCCTGAGCAGAGGGCACCACTGCCACCAGGGAGCCAGGTCAGAGGCCGGAGGGAGAACTTTCTCCATACAAGCCAGGTTTGAAGGTGGCATAGAGGCAGGCTGGGGCGCAGCAGCCAAGAGCTCCATGCTCCAGGGGCAGAGACCCCTCCCCTCGAGGCTGTGAAGCCCAGGGTGTGGCAAGGGAGTGCCGTGCAGGGCAGGACACCTGGAGGCAACTATCAGTGCAGGCCCAAGAGACACCAGCCTTCAGCTGCCCAGGAACCAGGTGGGCTTCAGGGAGGAGGTGGGCAAAGCAGCCTTACCTCCCCAACAGGGCCACCTCCCACCTCAACAGCCTCCTGGTGGCAGTGTCTGATGTCCCTGTGCAGAGTCATCTCTGTCCCCTCCCGAGGCCCCTAGGGCCGAGTGTCTTCACTGCAATTTTGGGAGTGTGTGGGATCTGCCCTGGGACCCCCTTTTCCTGGGGCTGCCGAGCTGGGGTGTCACGCTGCAGCTGCTGGTGGTCATCCCACCACTTTGTGGGGGCTCATGAGAAGCAGGAAAGCAGGTGGCCATCGATGAAAAGAGACTGCCTGGTGACATCCACACACCTGGACGCAGGGGGGGACTCCCAGCCCCAGCATCGTGTCACCGTGGCTGGAGCAGTGTGATCTTCCTCCCCTTAGTGCTCCTTCCCGGAAACAAAGGGCTGCTGCTGCGTGGGTTTGTGAGAGGGGCCAAACACAGATCTCCACCATAGTGCCAGCTGGCCTGACGGAGGCTGAGGGAGGAGTTTGGTGGCTGGGGAGGTTTCATGTGGGAGGAGGGTTTCGATGTGGAAAGAGGAGGTTCATGTATGAGAGGGATGAGTTCACGGTGTGGGAAGCAGGAGGAGTTCACGATGTGGGAGGAGGACTTTCATGTGGAGGGAGGGTTTCATGTGGGAGGTTCATGGGAGGAGGGTTTTGGTATGCAGAGGGGAGGAGTTCATTGGTTGAGAGTTCGTGTGAGGAAAGAGGGAGTTTTCATGTATGAGGGATGAGTTTTGTGTGGAAGCAGGAGTTTCATGTGGGAGGAGGAGTTTCATGTGGAGGAGGAGTTTCGTGTGAGGGGAGGAGTTTATGTGGCTTGGGAGGAGGAGTTTCGTGTGAGGGGAGGTTTCATGTTGGGTGAGGATTTCGTGTGAGAAGAGGTTCCAGTGGGCAGGGGAGGGGAGTTCATGTAGAGGGAGAATTCGTGGGAGGGAAGGAGTTTGTGGTGGGAGGAGGGAGTTCATGGGGGGAGGAGTTCGTGTGTGCGGGGCGGTTTGTGGGGAGGGACTCGTGTGAGGTCATGTGGGAGGAGGAGTTCAGGCAGGAGGGAGGTTTCGATGTGGGAGGAGTTTGTGGGGAGGAGGAGTTTCATTTGGAGGGAGGAGTTTCGTGTGAGGGAGGGGTTTCAGGAGGGTTTTGTGGGAGGGTTTCATTTAGGAGGGAGGAGTTTCGTGTGAGGGGAGGAGTTTCATGTGGGAGGAGGAGTTTCGTGGTGGGGGAGGGTTTGTGGGAGGGAGGGGTTTGTGGGAGGAGTTCATGTGGGAGGAGGGAGGTTTAGGTGTGAGGGGGAGGGAGTTCGTGTGGGAGGAGGAGTTTTGTGTATGGGAGGAGTTTCATGTGGGAGGAGGAGTTTCGATGTGAGGGGAGGAGTTTCATGTGGGAGGGAGGAGTTCGATGAGGGGAGGGTTTCAATGTGGGAGGGAGGTTTAGGTGTGGGGGAGGAGTTTCATGTGGGAGGAGGAGTTTGTGTGGGAGGGAGTTTCATGTGGGGGGAGGAGTTTGGGAGTGTCTGTGGAAGAGTTTTCATGCGGGGGGGAGGGAGGCTGTGAGGGGGAGGAGTTTCGTGTGTGTGGAGGAGTTTTAAATGTGCTGGGGGTGAGAGTTTGATGTGGGATCATGGTGCCTGTTGAGGGCATAGGTATGTGTCCCTCCATTTCCATTCTCTGCCCCGGCCCGGCTCAGGCCACGTCCAGAGAAGCCACAGAAACTCCAGTAACTACATGTCAGCTGAGACCCCACCCCAGAGCTGTGGGTGGCTCAGGGCTCTGGGACGCAGATCTGTGGGGCAGCTGCCTGCCTCCCTACACGATCCACACCCACAAAAGTCACAGCCCGGTTGGGAGGGGCTCCCACTGCGTCATGAACGCTGGTCCTCGGCTCACCTCATGTCAGAGGCACCTGGGGATGGAATTCCAATCCCAGTCCCAGCATCGGTCAGCTCTGTGGCAGGTGCGGGCCACTCTCTGCTCCCAGCCTTGGCTTCCCTGATCCCGGGGGATGACCAGGTGCCTCACCAAGCTTTGGGAGAGTGGGTCCTGGTAAAGGGTGCACAGCATCTCCAAGCTGCACGACATAGCAGGTGCTAAGGAACTCAGCTGTTGGCAGGGTTTGTTAAGAGGTGCAGGAATGTGCTGAGGTCATACAGTGGGGACAGGACAGATCCAGGATCTGAAGCCCCCTCAGTGATAGGCCATTCTAGACTCCTGGCATTGCATGTCGCAGACTGGGTGGGGACCTGGCAGGAGTCTGGGGCCAGCCCTTAGGGGTGTGGAGCCACAGGGCCTCCTTCTCCAGGAGCAGAAGAGCCCCATCATCCTGCTGGCTGGGCCGAGGCTACCGAGGCCTCCGGCGTGCCGATGGGAGATAAGAGCACTGGCTAGAGCTGTGCAGACAGGCTGGTAGTTTTCCGTCATCCCCGCAAGTGACAAACCTTGCAGACAGCCAGGTTGGGCTGAAAGGTCCCTCCTCCTCACCTCTGAGCAATGTGACCAGGTTTACCTTTCCAGAACCTCTGGGCTGGGCTTGGGAACCAGTCTCTCCCACCCTCTGCAGGCCCCGGTGGCCATCCAGCCACCCCCATGGCTTATTGAGCCTGAGAATAAATTTTAACTGGGGTACTGCACTTTACAGTTTACAAAGCACACCCACACCCACCTCCGGGAATCTCCTGCCACCCACTGTCCCTGTGAAGTCCACATCAATATCCGCGTCTACAGATGGAGAAGTTAAATAATGCCAAGAGGACAGAGGGGACTCTGTACTTAATGCTCAGTTTTTCTGTGAACCTAAAACTGCTAAAAGAAAAAAAAAAGTCTATTAAACAAAATGTCGTGTAAATGGAGCCAGAGAGCATGTTGACTTCAAGGCAGGCTTCTCTGGCTTTGCAACTCACCCAGGCCTTTGTATGCAGCTGCAGCTCGCCCTCTTCACTGCTGAGTAGTATTCCATTGTTTGGAGGCACCTGCAGTTTGTTTATCCATTTACCACTTGTTTGGGATTGTTTCCAGTTTTTTGCTATTATGAATAAAGCTATCACGAACATTAAAAACAAAACAAATAATGGCTAAGGGTTGCCCAGGTGGCAGGCTGCAAAGCCCAGCTCAGCAGGGAACCAGCACATGCAAAAGCCACGTGGCTGCCTCCGGAGTCAACATGGCCCAGCACCCACTCCCCGAGGAGCCAGCGCCTGAGCTGGCGGGCTGCTGCACAGCCATGTGATGGCCACATAATGGCCACCTCCTCCCAAGACTCCCTCAGTGCAGGCCCACAGGAGGCGTGGCCTTGGGAGGAGCTAGGACGAGGATCACAGTCTTGCAGCTCCA
Organism: Papio anubis; assembly: GCF_008728515.1. Taxonomy (NCBI): domain Eukaryota; kingdom Metazoa; phylum Chordata; class Mammalia; order Primates; family Cercopithecidae; genus Papio; species Papio anubis. Next base: position 180,622,436 of record NC_044978.1, on the reverse strand, counting down.
CAGACTTGCCCATGGGACATCCCTCATGTTCCTGCACCCCAGGTGGAGGGACCTCAAGGACCCCTCTCCACGCCCGGAGCCACAAACAATCTTGGATGCTGCATGCTATACCCTTGCCAGCCCAGGGACATGAGTGTGGACTGCCCAGCCCTGCCCCTCCCCAGCTGGGGTACCTGGTTGTTGCTTGACAGTCCCAAGGCTCACATTTCTCAACTGCATGGGCATCAAAACCCTCCCTGTAGGCTGGGTACAGTGGCTCACGCCTGTAATCCCAGCACTTTGGGAGGCCAAGGCACATGGATCACCTGAGGTCAAGAGTTCGAGGCCAGCCTGGCCAACATGGTGAAACCCTGTCTCTACTAAAGATACAAAAATTAGCCGGATGTGGTAGCACGCACCTGTAGTCCCAGCTACTCAGGAGGCTGAAGCAGGAGAATGGCTTGAACCTGAGAGGCAGAGGTTCAGTGAGCTGAGATTGTGCCACCACACTCCAGCCTGGGTGACAGAGTGAGGCTCCATCTCAAAAAAAACAAACCAAACCAAAACAAAAACCCTCCCTGTAGGGTCAGAGTGAGGCCCCAGCACAGTTACGGGGGAAATGGGCCTTCCCTGACCTGGCTAGCACCAGGCACCCTGCCAGCACTTTCCATGGGCTTCTCAAAATTGCCCCCCAAAGAGCAGGTGCTGTTACAGTCCTTGGGCTACAGCTGGGGAAATCAAGGCAGAAGAAGGAGGGAACTCGCCCCTGTCACACAGCCCCATGTGGGGAGGGAAATGGACTTAGGAGGTGTTATGGGCCAGGGTGTGTCCTCCCCAAATTCCTATGTAGAAGCCCTGACCCTCAGGACCTCAGAATGGGACTGTGTTTGGAGACAACTTCTTTAAAGGGGTAATTAAGGTAAACTGAGGTCATATGGGTGGGCCCTAATCCAGTCTGACTGGTGTCTGGTAAGAAGGGAGATGAGGACACAGACAGACACAGAGGGAAGACAAAGTGAAGCCATGGAGAGAAGATGGTGTCTGCAAGCCGGGAGGGAGCCTCAGGGGAAACCATCCCTGCCAACGCCTTGATCTTGGACTTCCAGCCTCCAGAGCTATGAGATGGTAAGCTTCCGTTGAAGCCACCCAGGCTGGGGTATTCTGCTAAGGCATCCCCAGCAGACTCATGTGGGGGCTAACACCAGAGCACCCGCTCCCAGCCACTGCTGCTGCTACAGCTGCCTCAATAACCTGCCAGGAGGCGGCTGCCCACCCCAACTCGCCTTCACCACCCCACCCCACTCAGACAGGGCAGGTCCTTGTACAAAACTGCTACAGTTTGCAATTTTGTACTTGCTTATGTGGTCATGTAGCTGTTGCCTGCCCCACCACCTGTGCCCCATGCACAGGTCATGAGGGCAGGGGTGTCTCTGTCTTGCTAACCTGGTGTCCGGTGTGCTGTGGGCACTTGACATATGCTTTTTAGAATAATGATTATAAATGTGCATTGGTTTTTGCTATAATGACAGTGAGAATTATAGGAGGGCTTTAAACCATTGCAGGAACTCATGGAGGTTCTGTGTTTTTCTCAGTGCTCTCACGAGCAGCTCATGTTGAATAAATGCTTCTTGAATGAATGAAATGGATGATGGATGGAACCGATGATGGAGGGATGGATGGATGGATGGATGATGGATGGATGGATGATGGATGGATGGATGGATGGATGGATGGATGATGGATGGATGGATGATGGATGGATGGATGATGATGGATGGATGGATGGATGGATGACAGATGATGGATGATGGATGGATGGATGGATGGATGATGGATGGATGAGACGGATACGGATGGATGACGGATGGATGGATGGATGGATTAATGAATGGATGGATGGATGGATGGGATGGATGGATGATGGATGGATGGATGATGGATGGATGGATGACTTTAATTCTAATTCCACTGCACTCCACCCGCACTCCATCTAATTTACTTAATCTTAATCTTTAATTCTAATTAAAACCAATCTTTAATCTCAATCTTTAATTCAAACCAATTCACTCCTAATCTTACCCTACCCACTCACCTTTAACGCACCTGCACTTAATTCTAATTCACCTTAACTTTCTAATTTAATTCTCAATTTACCCTTACACTCCACTCCTAATCTTAATCTAATTCATCTCTCAATTCTAATTCGTTCTAATGACCACCTTTAATCTTGAACTTTTAATCTTTAATTTAATCTTAATTCAATTTTAATCTTCAACCTTTAATTCACCTTGTTTTAATCTTAATTTAATTTTATCTAATTTAATTCACTCCACTTTACCCTAATTTAATTTTCTAATTTCACTCTTAATTTGACTTTAATCTAGACTTTAATTTAATTTTAATTTAATTTTACCTTAATTTAATTTTAATGACTTATCACTTTACCTGCATCTTTAATTTAATTTTAATTTTATTTGACGGGACGACCATCTCCTATTGCCCAGTCAAAATGCCTGCCAGCCCCCGCCCATTCCATCCCACGCCGCATCCATCCCAAATCCTCCCAACCTTGCTTCTCCGCCCTCCCGAGAAGCCCGGCACGCTTGAAGAGGCCGGGTCTCACGGTCAGCCATGTGTCAGTGGGATCCCGTGGGGCACTGTGCTTAGAAGGGTGCCACGCCAGAGGTGCACCCACCTAGGCCTCATGTGCTCTCCAGCTGCTTGAAACTCTTAACAACCTTGACTTTGAACTTGTGCTTTTTGAGGGATGTGTGAAGGGACCGGACCCTTGGCTCACATGTGGTCTCCCCTCTGGCTGACCCCAGGACAGCTGTCATGCCCACTCTCTGCCCCTGAACACCTTTCCTGGTCTCCTCTCCCTGACCTCATCCTGCAAACACTGTCACCTACCACCCCTGGAGGGGCCCAGTGAGACCAGGCAGGCATCCCATGGCATCAGGGCAGGGCAAGGTGGAGGTCATCCCTGGCACGGGTTGGCATTCAGCCCATTCCCCATCCAGACATGCAGCACATCTGGGGATTGAGTTTCCATCCCTGGGGACCTCAGGGCAATGGGCCTATAGGGAGGGGAGACTGGCCTCCCTGAGCCGGCGCCCTAAGCTTTCATTTTGTACGAAGCCAGCCCTCCCTCCCTGCTCCTGCAGCCAGTGGGCCTTTGGGCTCTGAGTGTGCCCATGTCACAGACCCATGGTAGATGCTGTGGACCTGGCCCAGCCCCACAGGGTTCTCAGGGAACAAACCACAAAAGTGCCCACCCTTCAGGCGGTGAACACTCCCTGGGAAGCCGTCTCTGCTGCTCTTGGGCTTGGGAAACCCACATCCCCTCTGGAGGCACCGTGGAGAGGCGCTCGGGCTGCCTGCTCTAATTCTGAAGTCTGGCTTGGCCGCTGAGCAGCCTGGGGACTTGGGTAAACCAAGCCACTCAGCCTGGCCGAGCCCTCCCTGGCCCGGGATAACCAGAGTGGGCAGGAGCAGGTGCCTCCTCGCTGAGGGGCAGGGACATCGTTCCTTGAGATGCCCCTCAGTGGTGGGGAACACTCAGGACACTGGGTAACAACGCCTGGCCTTGCGCTGCAGCAATCCAGCCATGCGTGTTGCCTGACCTCAGGTCATACTCTCAGTGCTGTGTCTGAAGCCTGTTCCTGCTCTAGAGTGGCTAAGCCAGGGCGGCAGTCCAACAACAATGCCATGGTGTTGTTCTTCTCTGAGGACCACCTGAGGCTGGGTCAGCCTGGGGAACAGACCTTCATGGAGTTAAGGGGCCCTTGTCCTACCCCAAGAGCTGGGTGACCAAGGACTGGCCAGGTGACCAAGGGCCCGTGCCTCAGCGGCCAGCTCCTGCCCGGTAGGTGCCAGAGGAGGAGGATGGGGCAAACACCCCTGGGTCCTGGTGGAGCTCTGCGGCTGGAAGGGTGGTCAAGGGACCAAGAGTCGGGGGACTCAGGTCAGGGCCGGAAGGGTGCATGCGGCATTTTGGAGGCTGGCCAGGCTGCCCAATTTATGCTCCTGGGTGACTGTGTTGTCCCCTGAGTCCTGTGGTCATTGTGTATCTGTGGCAATCTGAGCGGTGTCATCTTCCCTCCCCAGACTGAGCTCCATGACGACAGGGTCTGCATACCTACCCACATACTCCGTTCTGGCTGCAGGGCTGACGAGTCAGAGGTACTTAAGGACCGACACCAAGCTCTGTGGGACTGCAGCCTCTGGGGAGTCAGTGCTGCAGGTAGAGAAGACTCAGGTACACGGTTCACCCACCTCCTGCTTCACTGACCCCACGTGCCAGTGGGGGCAAGATCCTATCCCTCTTTCCCAGAGGAGGAGACTGAGGCTCAGTGAAGCCACCCAGCTTGTTAGTGGTAGAGCAGGCCTCAGCCTTCTTCCCTCCTCGCCATGAGGGCGTGAGGGCTCAGAGTCAGACAGCCTGTGGCACCTAGGGGCCTGCGAGGAGCATGCCCAGATGGCCCCACCATGGAGGCCTGGAAATTGGGGCTCTGAGGACACTGGTGGCTCCACACGGAGGCTCAGGGACCCCATGCGTCTTTGACATCCGGGTGATCACATCCACCTTTGATGTCCACGTGACCTCTTTCATCTGAGGCCCAGGTGACCCCACCTCTGATGCCCAGGTGACCTCATCTCTAAGCACTTTCTCTGTCTGCTCCTGCTGGTCAGCTGCCCTGGGTCTGAGCCTCCCAACAGCTGGCCAGCTCCTCCCCCGGGTCCTGACTAGCGCTGGTGTCCTCACTGGCTGTGGGCTCCCAGTGCCTTTCCTGTTCTTACTCCCGAGATCAGTGCAGGGCACAGCATGGGCACAAACACATGTTGAAAGAGAGCAAGGAAGCGGGGGGAGTGACATGCATGCAAGTGTAGCCCTAAACGTTTCCGTCACCCTAAGACCTAGGGCTGAACGTTCACGGAGGCAGCTTCCCTCTTAGTAAAATGGAAAATTCCCGAGAGTCAGGGTGTGCCCATCCCGACTGGGTTGTCCTGGGCTAGGACTGGAGGTGGTGAACTCCCCATCACTGGAGGTATGTAGGGGGTGGGCAACTCAGCCCCCGCTGGAGACTGTCCAGATGGCTGGGGCGTGGCACCCCTGCATTTATTCCAGCCTGAAGCCTGTGCTGTTCTATTCGAAACAAACTCCCCCCTCCCTGCTGTGGCCGCCTCTCCCTAAATTCCAGCCTGAAGCCTGTGCTGTTCTATTTGAAACAAACTCCCCCCTCCCTGCTGTGGCCGCCTCTCCCTAAATGCAGAGGGCCCACGGCATAGCTGGGTGGCACCCCTCCAGGCCCCACTGCCCCCGACTCTTTTTTGCAGCTTTTCTGGTTATTTGGAGGAGCCAGCAAGGGGAGCTGGGAGGAAGATAATCCCAGTGGCCCCAACTTTATGCTCTGAGTGGACAGCGATCTTAGAGAAGCCTCTCTGAGCCTCAGTTTCCCCATCAGTAGAATGGGTCCAGGCAGTCTCTAGATGCTTTGAGTGAACCAGGGGCATCCCGTGGTGCTGGAGGCACCCCTGCTCCTTGGACTGAGCAGAGGAAGAGGCAAGGAGCATGTCCGTTACAAGCACGGATCTGATCTCCCAGAGGACCCAGACCTGGGAGCCTGGCATCATCAGCTCCATCTGACGGAAGAGAAAGTGGAGGTACGGAGCCTCCCTCCCTGCTACCTCTGCTCTGAAGATGCTGTTCTGCTTCCCCAACCGGGTCAGAGCCACCTTGAGGGCAGAACTATGCGTTTGACACATTCACATAAATTCTTCCAACATTTATTAAGTGCCTGCTGTGTGCAGGCCTCTGTGCGGGACCTGGGAGTGAGGTGAGACAGAAGCAGGCTGCCTGGAGGAATTTTCTCCCATCCTAGGACAGGGCCTGAGCACCTGGGCTGTGCACAGTTGTCCAGGAAGCCGCTCCCCTCCAGCCAGGGCCGTCCTCCCCGTGCAGAGGAGGCCTGTGAACCTACCCCGCCTCCACCTTGCAATCCAGGCCTCTGGAAGCCCCTCATCTCCCCAGGTGGCCAGTGCCTGCAAGGTCAAGTGGCCACGCACCTGGAGGGCCTGGCACAGGCCAGCTGGGGCTTTTGGGGTTAAGACTAGGCCTGATCTGCCCAGAACCAAAGCCCTGCAGAGCCCAGCCCTTAAATGAGTGTGTTTTACGGTTGTTCCTGGGGTCTCCAGGGTCCTCACTGGCTCCGCACAGAAGCTGTGGGAGGTCAGCGGGATGGGTTTCGGCCCATTTTCCAGAGGACGCAGGCTCAGGGCACCACATGATTCAGTCAGGTTTCAAGCCTGAGTCGGGGGCCCAAAAGCCTGGGGCCTGCATGTCCAACGTTAGCAACCTTGAGAAGCCTACAGTGCCAGGTGACAGAGGCGCCACCCACAGTCATTCCTCATCCCATCCTCATAAGGGGGTCCCCGAAGAGGCTTCTTCGTCACGAGGCTCTGAAACAGACAGCCCTGAGCGGGTCCAGGTGATATCCATCCATTTCGTACAGCCCTCCTGCCCTCTCCTGGCACATGATCAATCGTCTGTTTATTCCCAATTTGCAAATTACGCCCCTGCATTCAGCAAACCCCACCTTGCAGGGAGCCCCAGCCGTGGCGCTGGTGACTGCCTGGCTCCGTAGGTTACTGAGCACTATCGGTATGGAGAGGAGAGAATCTCTCTATTGTTTGCCTCCTATTTGAACCATCGCGGAAACAACAGCAATCAATTTTGAATAACAGCTTCATTTGGACCAATTAGAAGAGGACTGATTTTGCTTGAAATTCAATTTGCAATGGCAGCACACTCTAGGAAACGGGTAACTGATTTTTCACCACAAACATTTTGGCATTGTGTATCCTGGGTGGGGTGATCTTTAAAAGCAGCCTCATTGTTCTGAATCGTTTCTAAGACGACATAATAAACACAGAGCCAGGCCTTATTCCCATTGTGAAGGGGCACAGCTCTGCTGTTTTTGTGGAGCTGCCGAGGTTTAAGAGTACGAGTTATGTCAAAAATAATGAAGCAAGTCTGGTGGAGTACGATTCTTGAGCCCTGTCTGATCCCATTGGCTCAACGTGTAATCTAAGCATTGTTTGCAATGGAAAAGGCAGAGCGACAGCTCAAAGTTAGGTGGCGTGGACGGCGGATGCGGAAGATAGAAGACAAATTAGAGAAGTCACATGCGCGTTCTGAGACGGTTTTCTCATCTGTAAAATGAAGCTAATATCGTGGACGGTGACGGCTCGCTGAGGGATCCCCTGTGGTGGGGTGAGTACGGAGCACGGCCCAGTGTCTGGCTCTGAGGCAGCATCTCTCTATGGCTGTCCCTTTCTGGAGCTTAGTTTTCTCGTCTGTGAAATGGGTGCATCAATCCTGCCTGGCAGAATCATGAAAGGTACATGCACAGAGCACCTGGCCCAAAGCCTGGCACATGGTGGGCACATGTCAAACGCTAGCTGCTGGGGTCACTGTCATTTCTGCTCTTTGTCATTATTATGCGTGAAGCCACCCCTTTCTGGGCCTCTCTGCAGAGTGGGAAGGGGGCTATTGAATTAGATGGCCCCTCGGGTATCTCTTTCCCCAGCACTTGCTGAGGAGTCTAACAGTCGAGTTGGGCTTCTAAAGGCGGCATGGAAATGTCTGTTTTCATCGATGCTGCAGTCAGTTAAGAGCTGATTAACCGAGGAAAAAGCCCGGCCCCCAAGAGCAGAGCAGACACTGCAGCAGCCGGGCTGCACGTGAGGTGGAAAATCGTCCCCTGCAGCACCAGCCCCCAGCTCCCCGCACACTGGCCTCTTGCTGCAAGAAGTTTCTCACTGACAGCCTGGGGGGCCCGTGTCTTGGCACAGTGGGCACGGCAGGGGTGACTCTTGGGTTTGGAGTCCAGAGATGACCCTTTCAGGACTTCCACGTGGGAGAGGATGGGTGGCTCCACACCCTGGGGGAGGCCTGCTCTGCCCAGCGGCCGCCTGGATGGATTACTCACTGTCCCTGTGCCCCGCTGGGCTCCCTGCACTGAGTGGGGCAGTGTCTAGTCCAGCCTCTGGGACCTGGGGCTGGGGGAGGGCAAGGTTGGAGGCTCCAGGGGTGCTCTGGAGACGGGGCCTGGTCTGAGTCGTAAAGGCCATGTGTGAGGCTGTCATGTGACACCAGGCAGGAAGGGCACTCCTGGAGGACAAAGCATTAATTCACAAAGGCGTAGGGCATGGCCACGCCACAGCAGGAAGCGGGATGAACGGAGGTGAGGATGGAGGAGCGGCAGCAGATCATGACCTGCCTGGGAGCCCAGGAGGGTGGGATCACGCTGGGCCAGTGGAGGCTGCACAGCCACAGGGCCAGTCTGGGACACTGGGCTGGGAGCCACTCCCCCATGGCTGTCCTCCCCCACAGCCTCCCCAGTGCAGAGCCAGCGCCTGGCGGAAGTGTTGCTGGAATGAATCATAAAATGGCCCAGTCTGGTGCAGCTGGAGATGGAGGCTAGGATGGGGATTTGACCATTCCCCCACTCCAATAGAGAATCTGGCATGAATGTCCCTCTGGGGTTCTCTGCAGTCCCCAAAGCCCTCCCCTGGAGGCAGAGTCTCCAGAGTTGTGGAGGCCTTGTGGGACTGGTGGTCTTCTAGGTGAGTCTAGCTGCCAACCCCTGGTCTACAGACTTTCCTGTCAACCATGCATCAGGTGGTGAGAGGGAGTTTCTATCCTTTTCCCCTTTTCTCCATGGCTGCCAGGCAGCTCTGGGCATGTTTTGTGCTCGGACATAAGCTCAGTCTTTAACTGAGCTTTCTGGGCCAGCGCCCCACCTCTGCCTTGCCTGGTTTGATTCCTTATCAGGACCATCACAACAGTATTGTACCCAAGGCTTTTACTGGGAGCAGCCACAAACCCTCTTGGCAGGAAGGAAAGGCATTTTTGGTCCCCAGAGCTTTCTTTTGGCCCAGAGTTTGCAGTTGACTCTGCTTCCCAGGCAGATCTCAGAGGGGTGGCACTGAGCCCTGCTAGAGTAGAGGCCCTGGCCTTGGCAGGAGACACTGCAGCCTATTTACACTGGTGGGTCAGGCAGGGCGTGGCCCCAGGGAGCCTGTCAGGTTCCCAGTCTCCCCATCCTCCTCTACTGCCTGCTGCAATCCATGCTCTCCACGGTCCTGCTGGGTCGCAGAGGGTGCGGACCCTCGGGAGTGGGGCCGGAGGTCCCCTGGCCACTCAAGGCAAACCCAGTGGGAGGACAACGGGGACCTCAAGATGGAAAAGCTTCCCCTGGGCCTTGAAGACTTGGGTGTCTCCCTCCTCTGCTCCTCAGCTCTAGAGACCCTCCCGTCTTTGTCAGGCCCCAGTCCACATCCATGTCATGACCCTCAGATCTCCCCTGGCACATAGCGGAGGCTGCCCATGCCTGCCCAGGGACGGTGGAGGTACCTGCATAAAGGGGTGCCTGTGGCACTCCGCACAGGGCCCTCCACACAGGGCTGCTCCTCCCCCACCCCTTGCACGTGGGGGCCACCATGGGCTGATGGGAGCGGGGACATGGAGGGGCCGTGGCTGTCCAACCAGACTGGAGATGGACCTGCAGGCGCCGTGTGTTTTGATCTGACGCGGCACTGGAATATTTGAGCCCTGCCGATGGATGTGATATAAAAATACAGCCGGCTGCCAGCACAGCCGGGAAGGGCGGCTTCCTCGCCAGCAAGTGCCACGGCAACGTGTTTCCCCCCACCCCCAGCCCCCACCCCCGGAGTCGGGGGCAGGATCCAAAGCCTGGAGCTGCTTCTATAAAGTACGAACATTGCTGCCTGCACCAAGGAATATTTCCTTTTGAATTCCACACTGAGCTGCAATGGAATAATTTGGATTTTTTCTTTTCCCTCCTTTCCTACCAACTCAGCCATGGGATTAAAATACAGGAGTTAATGAAAACATATGCATGTCTATGTATATGTGGTAGGAGCTGCATCTGTGATAGGCTTGGGCCAGGTACACAGGAACCCTGAGCAGGACGGCGTTCGAGCCGGCACCCTCCACGCAGGGCAAGCCCTCCTCCGTCGGTAGTGGCTGCTTTATTTTATTTTGCCTGAAATCTCCCAAGAGCCCAACGGGGAGCTCTGCACAGGAAACCGGTCGTGGAAAACACTGCTCTGTGGCCCGGACCAGGAATGCATCCCATGCTACCTACGGCACTGGCCTGGGACGGGGTGGGATCAGAGCCCAGGCTCTCTGCAAAGGGACCTTTCTGGGTCCACAGTTTGCCTTCTCACCCCTAGGGGTCCCTGGCCACATAGTCACCTCTGGGCCTCAGTTTCCTCAACCACAGGCAGGGGTTGACATCAGGCCACTCTGGCTCCATGAAGTCCGCATGAAGAAGAGAGACAGGCCCAGCCTTCGTCCGTGGAGAGGAGAGCCACTCAGGGAGGCAGGGGCCATGGTGGACAGGTCGGCAGAGGGGAGGGCCTTGCTCTGGGCATCGAGAAGTCCTCTTGGTAGGTGGTTCCCAGGCTGGGTTTGGGGACACTCGGGGCTCATGTTACCCTCGGAGTGGGTGTCAGTGCCCCCTTCATGGATGAAGAGACCAGGACTCAGAGCAAGGTGACATGTGTTCCTGCAGCAGGCAGGGTGAGAAGCCAGGTTTCCGTGTCTGTTTATCCAGCTGAAAAGAAAGTCTCTGCAGGCGGCAATCAAGATCGAGTGGTGAACATCTGCCGGCTGCAGTCCCGGCCACAGCCCCGGAGGGTGCGACTGGCGGGGTCAGGACAGGAAGAGGAGGAAGGTTTGCTGACATTCTTCCCTGAGCGCGTACCAGGCTGTGTGCCCTGCTGTATCCTCGCAGTTAATCCCCCAGGAGCCCTGGGTGTGGGGGGCTGTGGTTATCCCCTTGCAGGGAGGAGGATCTGCGGTTCGGAGATGACATGCTCAGTAGGCCACACTGCTAAGCATGTGACAGGGCAGGCGCCAGTCCTGGGAGGTTGTGCTTCCTCTGCAGACCTCACAGCCCCCAGGAGCTCAGATCAAAACCTGACACTCTGTCCAAACACCCTCCCACCGGCTTCTCCCCTGCAGCCTGGCACACGGCCCCTCTGCCCAACCTCCTGTCTGTGTCGTCTCCCCCTCCCCATACTGGCACCCCATTTCCTAAAACATACTTGCACCTCCTACCTCCAGCCCCTTGCTCATGCTGTGCCTCCACGTGGGGTCTTCCCTCAGCTGTGGGAAGTTGCCCATTCCTGAAGGCCTGCCGGGAGGCAGCAGGAGCTGGTGGAGATACTCAAGAAATACTTGTTATCTGGTTGAATTTGGGGCCAGGAAACCTGGGCCCTGTCAGGTCTTATCACCAGCTGTGTGACCTCAGGCAGGTTAATCTACCTCTCTCAGCCCCAGGAAATGTACAAATTATCACACGAAATGCTGGTGCTCTGAAGGGAAGGGTGCCCTAGGTGGGACTGGGGGTCTTGAGTGCTGACAGGTGGGGGGCTGGGGGTCTGCCCTCCCATCTTGCAGTTGTGAATTTTGGGCCCCTCCTGCCAGCTTGGTAAGATGCAGATTCTGGAGCAGAAATCCTGAGCTCTGGGGTCTTTTCCATGTGTGTGCAGTGGTTCCCTCGCAGCCCCAAGGCCTGCCCTCGGAGTATCCCTAGGTGCGATGCCAGCCATAGAGTCTCTGAGGTGGGGTCTCCTGTGGTCCCAGGTTCAGAGGATAGATTGCCCCACAGATTGGCAGGCCTGGCAGGGCCCAAGAGGGCTCCCAGGACCCCCTCCACTTCCTAGGTAGGGCACCGAGGCCCACAGAGCAGGGATTTGTCTGAGCCAGTGCAGCAGCTCCAGGACAAGCTGGGCCAACAGCTCAGGACTCCCTGCCCAGGCCTGGTCGGGGAAGGTCAGGGATGTCCTCATCGGCCTTGACTGGCCATGTTCTCCACCCCTCCCCTGCCCCCACTGCTGTCTGCATCTTCCCACCTGTGTCTGAGCCTAGCACGCCGCAGGTGCGAGCGTTAGCACGTGCCAGCTGTGGACACGGCTGGGAGAGTTCTCAGCTGGGGCATCCTGAAGACCCATTATCTGGAGTGGAAGCTAGGCAGCTGTGGCAAGGGGGTTCTCCAAGGGCCAACTCTGGCAAGTCAGGCCCCCCTGCTCTGTAACCTGACTTCGCGGACGGGGGCTCGCGGAAGAATGCAGGACCCAGGGCTGACCCCTCCCCAGGCAGACCCTGGCCCCCCATGCCAAAGACAGCGAGGTGGGTATCCAGGATGGATCTGGGCTGAGCTGGGCAGGCAGGGTCTGGGAGGGGAGGGTACACACAGGGAAGCCCGGGGGGCCTCCCAGAGATGGGAAGGGGGACGGGAATGGGGAATGGATGGTCACAAGCAGGAGGCCTGACACAGCCCCTGCACTCCTACCGAGCTGGGCGTGTGTGTTGGGGGGACCCCTGCCCAGCTCCTACCAGGCCCAGGGCCCACTTCTGCCCCTCCACCTCAGCCATCCTGGCAGCTTCCAGGCCCTGTGAAACGGCTGAGTCTGAGCGGTCCCTACACCATGAAGGTACAGCACCAGGAAGCCCACCTCGGTATTCTATCCCCCACCTTCCACTGCCCTTCCTCAAGCAGCAGTGGAGACAGTGGGGACACTTGCTGGGCCTGACGGTGGAGCAGGGGGGAAAGGCACGGCTGCACTGGGGAGACACTGAGGGCACCGCAGGAAACAGGCTGGCGCCAGGCCCCTCCCCAGCCACTGCTGGCTTGTCCCACTCCACTGCTCTGGGGCCTCAATGACTTTCAGTTTGTTGAGGAAATAAGAAAGTGCCTGTTGTTCAACCTGGCTCTGGCCAGGCCTCTGGTCTAGAATGATGGTGTGGGGGCTTGCCGGCCTCATGCCCACCCTCTCTCCACCCAAGAGCCACGCCCACAAAACGTTCAGAGCCGGGAGGACTAGCTCAAAGGTACCGGGAGGCTTGGACTGGAAGAGCCCCACCTCTTTCCACCAGGAGGCTCTGAATATCAGAGTGGGGACGGGCAGGGATGGGAATGTGGGAAAGACAGTCCCCCAGAATCTAAACTTGGGGATAACTTGGGGGTTCTAGGCTCCTTTCCCCTCTTCGCTACTCTCAGTACGGGAATTTTGAGTACATATTTTCCATGTACATAAAGCGTTAGCTTGAGAAAAAGCAAGACCCCCTCCTTCTCATGCAAGAGGGAAGTTGCAACCCAGAGGCCCAGGGTGCCCTCCGTCCAGCCTTGCGGGGCTGAGGAAGGCGGAGGGTGTCAGGCAGGGTGAGGGGCTGGAAGATACTCCCAGCCCCCAAGCTCAAGGACTGACTGCGGCACCCAACATTAGATTACAAAGGTTTATTTAGAAAATAGTTTGGTGGTTTGGCTGTTGTTTTTGGCAAACATTTAAATACTTTCAGTAATCAAAGATTGTCGGTGCTTTCTCCTTGCCCCCTGGCAGCCACCCCCCGACTAGGTCCTGGAGAAGTCAGCCCTTGGTCAGACGGGGATGGGGAGTGGTAGTGTGTTTCGGGGGGCTCCTTGCTCGCCCATTTAGGAAGCTACCTCTGCCACTGCTCTCTAAAACCCTGACCTCACAGCCACACCTCGGCAGGGCCCCCAGAGCTGGATCCAGGCAGGGAGCCCCAGAAGCAGCCCCTTGCTGAGGCGGGAAGGCAAAGGGGTCTCCCCCTCTCTCCTCCCCACTCCCCGGAGCCCGCCTATCTCTCTGCCAAGCTCCTGCCCTGCCGCACCCTCCCCTGCGCCCTGGAGGCCAATCCATCCCCGGGTCTCTGGGAAAGCTCCCGTCTGGGCCGCCCTTTCTGCCCAGCCCTGAGCGTGGAGCTGTCCAGGATCCCCAGACGGGCGCGAGTCACTGCCTGAAGCCCCTTCTCCTCCGTCGGAAGAGGATGTGCTTGAAGGATCGCCGGAAGTCCTGGTTGAAGACCGTGTAGATGACCGGGTTCAGCGAGCTGTTGCAGTAGCCGATCCAGAAGAAGAACTTGAAGAGCGGGACGGGCACCTGGCAGGCTTCGCGGCAGATACCGTACAGGCTGTAGCTGAAGAAGAAGGGGAACCAGCAGAGCACGAACACGCCCATGACCACGGCCAGCACGAAGGTGAAGCGCTTCTCGCGCGCCTGGGCCACCTTGCGGCGGCACACGCTGCTGCGCGCCCGGCGCCTGCGCGACAGGAAGAACTCGACGGAGCGCGAGCTAGCTCGCGACAGGCGGCCGCCGGGGCCCGGGGACCTGGAGGCGGTCAGCACCCCCGACTCAGCTGCCCCCTGCCCGTCGGCGCCGCCCGCGCCCCCCTCGGCGCCCGCGCGCCGCCGCCTGCCCCTCCGCAGCGCGCCCCGGCGCCGCCGCCTCTCGGCCGCCTCGCTGCTCTCGTCCGGCTCCACGTCGGCGCGCGGGGGCGCGCAGTGCCCGTTCTCACCCGCGCCTGCCGCCGCGCCCAGCCCGTTTTCGGTGGTCGGGGACGCACCGTCGGGGCCCACGGGGGCGCGCTTCTCGCTGAGCGTGCGCGTGCGCAGCTTGGCCACGCGGTAGATGCGCGCGTAGACCAGGCCCATGATGAGGCAGGGCGCGAAGAAGGAGCCGATGCAGGAGGACAGGATGTACCAGGTCTCGTCGTTGAGGCCGCACTGCGGGTAGGCGGCGCCGTCGGGCTGGCGGTAGAGCGAGACCAGCGGCGGGAAGGAGATGACGGCCGAGATGAGCCACACGGCCACGATGGTGGCCTTGACGCGGCGTGGCGTGCGCTTCAGGTTGTACTCGACGGCCTGCGTCACCGACCAGTAGCGGTCCAGGCTGATGGCACACAGGTGCACGATCGACGAGGTGCAAAACAGCACATCGAGCGCCAGGTACACGCCGCACCACACCTGCCCGAAGTACCAGTAGGCCATTAGCTCGTTGGCCAGCGAGAAGGGCATGACTAGCGTGGCCACCAGGATGTCGGCCGAGGCCAGCGACACCAGGAAGAGGTTCTGTGGCGCGCGCAGCGCCCGGCTGGTCAGCACGGCGATCACCACCAGCACGTTGCCCACCACGGTGAAGACGATGAGGAAGCCCACCACGGCCGCCAGCCCTGCCACCGCACCCGCCGAGTACTGGCCACGCGGCGGCCCCCAGGAAGCCCCCGAGGCGTTGGCGCCGCTGCCCCTCTCGCCCGCGCCGCTCGCATTGGGGCCCGCAGCTGCCGCCACCGCCAGCGCCGCCGCCAGCGCCGGGGACGCCATGGTCCTCCCGCGAGCTACGCGGTCCCTGCTGGAGCCGGGGAGCAGCCGCGGCAGCTTGGGCGCCCCCCAGCCAGGCTCGGCGCCCGCATCGCCGCCTGCTGCTCGGGCGCGCCCGCCGGGGACCGCGGCGCCCCGCAGCCGGCCCTCGGCCGTGGTGGCTCGGCGGGCGGCGAGCCGGAGAGCGTGGCTGCCGGGCTCCCCGCAGCTGCCGAGCGCGTAAGTGCAGAGCAGGAGGCGCCCGGAGCGAGCGGCGACGCGGCGGCGGGGGGAGGGGGGGCAGGTCCCGGGGTCCTCGCGCGGCCCCGCCCTCGCCCCGGCTCACGGGGAGCGCCCCGGCGGCGAGCCCACGGCGACGCGGCGCCCAAGCGGGCGTGCCTGAGCGGCCCCGCGGCCCCGGAGCCCGGCCAGGGCGCAGGCGACAGGCGGCGGCGGCCCGGGCGCTCTGCCTCCCGGCCCGGCCGGCTGGGGCTCAGCGCGCCGGGCGCCAGCCCGCCACTCCTCCCGGGCCCCGCGCGCGCTCCCTCGGCTCCCAGCACTGCTTTTCCCGGGCGGGGCGCCGGCGCCGCCGCGGGAGTCCACTGCTCCCCGGGCGCGGGCGCCCCGCGGTCCAGGCTCGGCCGATGCGGCCAGCCGCCCAGCTCGCGGGCTGCGCCGCCGCCGCCACCTCCTTCGCCGCCGCCGCCGCCGCCCTGCGCTGGGCGCGAGTGCAGCCGCCTGGCCTTGGCTTCCAGCAGGTCAGGAGTTGCGCAGCGGGGCGGGCGCGCGGGGCGGGGCGGGCCGCGAGCCCTGGGGGCGGGCCGGGAGCCGGAGCCCGCGGCCGCCTGGTCGAACCTGCCCGCGCGGCGCCGGGGAGGAGTCCGGGGCGGCGGCGCGGGCCTGCCCAGCGCTCGGCGAGGGCGCCCTCTCCAGGGCCGCCTGCAGCCTCAGGGACTGGGCCGAGCGGCGGCCGGCCTGGGCGGTGAGTTCCAGAAGCTGCTCTTTCTAAGACGGGAGCCTCCTTCGCCTCCCCCGGCGCAGGCATGGGCGCAGGCGGGGGCGCGCACACGCGCGCACGCAGCACGGGCGGCTCGGGGTCCATGGCCTGATGGCAGAGCAACCTCTCGCAGCCTGGGGGAGGACGCGACGCTGCCTGGGTGCGCACAGGTCCTGCCGAGCTCAGGGTCCGGACCACATCCCGGATCGGCGCTCCCCGGCAGAGCCACCTCCGCACCCACCCCGGCCTCAGTTCCCTCGGCCCTCTTCCCAGCGCTGCTGGAGCATGAATCATAACTAACGGCGGTGACTGTGGAAGCCCTGGGCAAGCTCCCAAGCTCTGCACCCATGTTAGCAGTGATTGAAGTTTAATCCTTAGGCTCTCAGGCCCTGCTTTTAAAGGATGGAGAAGTGTTCAAAGTCACCACCTCTGACAAACACCCAGAACGGAGCTGCCTGGATGATGAGCTATTTGCAAGGGTGGGCTCAGGGGAGAGCGGCCGTTGAGGTAGCACCCGTGTACCCTCGCCCCAGTCCGTGCACCTCCGTTCTGCAGATGTGCGCTGTCACTCTGTGGCCCATGTTGGGTGCTGGCTTCTGCCTCCAGTCCGCCTGGGGTCTGTGGGAGAGGGACCTCGAGGGACGAGGTGGTCCAGGAGGAGAGCTGGAGTTCTCAGGCCTGATGTGTTTCTCCGCTAGGACCGAAGGGACAAGCCTTCCCCTAGACGTCCAGAAACGCACCCCTGTTGGCTGGCCTCCCCCTGCATGGGCCCGCAGGGGAGAGGTAGGGAAGCTGTCCATCCTGTATCTAGAGCCGGCGGGGAAGGGGCGCTTCTGGGTGCCCAGGAGGTCATCATGAGGAGGGGCTGGAGTGACTGCTCCCCGCCCCTGGGATGCCTATCCATGCCCGTGGCCTGGGGCAGCTTCTCTCTAAGCTCCTGAAGGGTGCCAGCTTTAGTCTCAGAGCCTGTCGTGTTCTCAGCTGCTCAGCTTTACTGAGGAGCCTGTCTGTCTCCGCAGAGACGCTGCCAGGAGCTACAGCTTCGTTCTTCACCATGTTTGTCACCAACGGGGCCTGCACTGGGGGTGTGGAGGCCAAGCCGGGGCCAGGCAGAAAGCAAATATTTCAGTTGATGGGCCTGCCAAGCAGGAGCGCACTTTGGAGCCAAAGCCTTCCATGCCAGTCTTGTGCTAGTCTGGGGCACATATGCCCTTTGGGGAAGCAAAAGGCTATGGCTGTCCTGTGGGAGGTGTGTGACCCAGAGAAGGTGGAGAGTCACCATCCTTGCTAAAGGCACTCCTGGTCCTGGTTGCCTAAAAGGTGCCACCTGCCCAGGGCACCTGGAGGTACATTTTTCAGGGAAACCCACACACACCTGCTTCCTTCATGGTTGGCCCACTGGATCCCTTGTCTCTACTGAGCCCCCTGCAGTGGTACAGAGTGAGGGGCCCTGGCCTCAGTTGAGGCGCGCACCATCTGTGGTGGACGGAGCCACCCACTGAGGTGAATGCGCTGACAACCATCAGTGCCCTGGGGCTCCTCCCCCAGCCTAGGAGCAGGGTTGTCAAGGAAGCCTTCCTGAAGGAGGTGACCAAACGGTGCTTAGAGAAGGGGGAGGCGTTATGAGGAAGGGGAGGCCTCTGTAGGCTGTGCTTGCTCCGGTGGGGGTGGACTTCGTACTGGGGGCATGGGGAGACAGGAGGACTCAGGAAAGATCAGTGGCAGGGGCCAGCTGAAGGCTTTGGAGAAGGGTTCTCTCCCTTGGCATCTACGTGCCCCCCACCCCCAGCATGAGGGACTCTCATTTTGAGAAGTGCTTTGGGGGATGCACAGGGGCATGGGGATCTACCTAGGATCCTGGCTTCTGTGTTCCCGAGAGATGGCAGCCCAGGCACAGGAATTTGGAGGCCAAAGGGCACGGAGCACCTGGGGCCCTGAGCTAGATGAACCCTCCCACTGCTCAGGAGGGCTGAAGGCAGGGGCCACTCACAGGCCAGGCTGAGGGCATCTGGAGCGCCTGGCCGGTGAGTGGCCCAGGCCCTTGGGGATGGCAGCCAGCATGCTGGCATGCTGCTGGCAACACCTCCTGGCATGACCGGGGGGGAGCAGAAGGGTCCAGTCCAGGGCCTGGATGGAGCCAAGGGGCAAAAGGCTGGGGCCCAGTCATTAGGGGAAGCGAAGCCCTGGGCCATGCATAGGGGTTGCCTTGCACGCAGGCCTGCCTGTGGTGGGAGGTCCCGGAGACCACAGCTGTTTGCAAGGGAGCTGGAGAGGCCTCTTCCCCCAGACCTTGAAATTAGACTTGAGGAACTGCTCCAGATTGTCCGTAACAAGCAGAACAGCATGCACCCAGCAAGACTTCCTGTCCTGAAGAGGCACGATGCGGGCTCGGCACGACTAGGAGGGGCGAGGAAGGAGGGTGCTGGGGTAGTCAGGCTGCACTGGCGGGGGTTGTGGGGGATGTGTGTGCGTGTGCATGGGGGTACATAGCAGAAGTGGGCAGATTGCAGAAGGGAAACCTAGAGGTGTTTCCTAGAACTGAGAACCTAGAAGTGGCGCGTCCTGGAGCTGCAGAGGTGAACCTGCCTGTATCTCACCCGTGATGCGTGGGGCCCAGGAGGACAGGGTTGGTCCACCCAGGGCCATGTAGCCATCAGACTTGGGGCCCCAGCTGCTGTGCCAGAAAGAGCTGGGGCCGGGCAGACCCTGAGAAGGGATGTGAGTGTGCACCTGCAGGGTGCCTGCCTGGGGTGCCGCGCTCTGGGCTTCATGAGCAGCCTCAGCTCGGGTGGAGGGGAGCTTGGCTCCTCAAACCCTCTCCCTGCACATACAGGCATGCATGCACATACAGGCATGCATGCACATACATACATGTACAGTGTCCACACACACATATGTATCCACACACGTCCTTGTGCACACATAAATCCATGCACACACATGAACACGCCATGGCATATGTGTGTGCACGCACACATCTATGTGCATGCAAGCATGAACACCCATACATACACATATCCACACATGCATGCAAGCATGCAACCTATTCATGCACACATGCATGCACACATCCATGTACACACTGTCTGCATATACCATATGGATTCTGCAGTGCATCCATGCATACAGAATATGCACACATGTATGCACACATACATGTTCACATGCATGCCTATGTGTGCACACACATGTCCATGTACTAGTCACATGCAGGTGCATACATACATATGCACTAACATACACGTGCTCTTTGCACATGTGTCTCTACACATGCATATACATGACACTGGCATATGTAGAAATGTTATGTACCCATGCTGTGCACATACCTGTGCATACCGCATGCATGCACACCCTTGCCTATGCAGATAACACGAATCCATGCACATTGCACACACGTTTTTATGCCTGTGCTGCACACATCTGTCCCTATGCATGACCCCAGTCATGCATGTGCACACATGGGGTTCGCACATATGGATGTGTATGCACATATGTGGCACCTGTGGCCTTGCCCACCCTCCTAGGCTGAGGAGAAGATGTATTTCTGGGTTTCTGCTGCAGCCAGCTCTTCCAGGGCTGCAGCTGTTTTCTGCATCGCCTCCCTTGTCTGCACAGCTCCACCTGGCTCTTGCAGTCAGCCCTCCTCTCCAGACTGCGAGGACATTTCTCACTACCTCCTGTGGACTCTGGGTCTGGCCATGTGCTGTCCACAGGCCTGGATGCCCTCTGCCCCACCTTTCCTGGGGCTCTCTTTCTTCAAGCCTTGTCCCATGATGTTCCTCCTTCAGGAAGCCTCCCTGACCTCCCAGGCTGGATCTGGGCCCCTTTTGCTGGCCTCCTGCATGCCCCGTGGGGTGTGGCCATCATCAGTAACCATGCGTCTCAACTGTGTCCCATCCCCACTGCCTGGTCCAGGGCCGGGCTCTCAGCTCACAGAAGGAGCTGGATGAAAGCCTGGTGGCGGGATGGGTGCCGTGAAGGGCAAATGGGCTTGTGGGCCTGGCTCCAGCCTCCTTAGCCACACTGATGCTTGCTGGGTGCTGAGTGCAGGGGGTGCCTTCACCTGGTGGCTGCTTGTGCCAGACCCAGGGACCCTGGCCGACAGGACCTTTTCTCGGTTCCGTGGTGTTTGGGGTCATCCAATGTGGCTGCTCATTCCCTTACTTATTGTCTGGCAGTGGGGGAGCCTTCTGGCTTCCCAGGCCTCAGTTTCCCCTGTCTGTAAAATGGGAGCATTGGACCAGAGCATTCTGAGGCCCTCGCCAGCCCTGAGCCACCCCCTCCCCCAACTTGGCTGTGAGCTCCTGGGGGTGGGGGTGACGCCTGCCTGCCCATCTCTGCCCTTGGTTGGTGTCTGCAGGGGAAAGGGAAGAGTCTGGAGTCTGGGAGAGACTGCTCTCCACTCAGCCCTGGTGGGTGTGGGAACTGAGGGAAGCCAGCCCTGTCTTCTTGTCTCAAGACCAAGACCAAGAGGACATGTTTTCTCCCTGGAGCTAGCTGAGCTGAGCTTTCTTTCCCTATGTTTATTTGAAATTTCATTTTTAAAGACGAGTCAGGGAAAAATGAGACTTGCTTCTCTCCCTGCCCCTCCCTGAAGAATTCCAGAAACTGATTTGTCTTGTCAGGATGTGGCAGGGAGCCGTGGCCTGGGCTGGCTCTCTGAGCTGTTGCATATTGATCAGCATTGATGGGTTTGGCACAGTCGAGTTCTTACAGAGCTGGCGGAAGTCCCTCTGGAGAAAGAACAGCTTCGGGGACTGGCTTTGATTTGCAATGAGTGTAATAGATTAAAGCAGTGGGTCAGCATGTCTTATTGAGCACCAGCTGTGTACCTCAGCCCTGGCCCTGCTGGGGTCCAAGCTCAGATCCCTGCCACCCCCCACCCTCTCAGCTGCCACACGGCTTCCTGCGAGCCCCACCTCTTTCCGCCTGCTGCACCTGCTTCAGTCTCCACCTAGCTTCTCCTGCTAGGGGCTCTCTGCTGCCCTCAGTGGCTGCCCCCAGCTGCCTGAGCCTGACATTCAGAGCCCTCCAGTGCCCAGCCTCAACCGACAGCCCTTCACTGGTTCAGTTGTCATGCAGTCCGCAGACACCAGGGAGCATCCTCTGCGTGCAGCCCTGGAGATGCAGAGGTGACAAGGGCAGGGCGGCCTGGAAGACCTCACCTCCTGCTCCACCATCCTGGGCCTGGGCCTAGCAGGGAGGCTGGCAGTGGGCCTGCTGCCTGGATTCTGGGTTTGAGCTGGCTGGGTTTTCCTCTGTGACCTTTCCCAGCCTTAGTGGCCACTGTGCATACTCCCCAGAATGACATCTGCAGAGGTCTCAGCCCGGAGCCATCTGGGCCCTGCCCGTTGCAGGGTGGCTGCAGGAGAGAGGCCACTTGACCCTGTCCCAGCCAATGAAACCTGCCTGAGGACAAGGGCGAAATGTGCCAGAAGGCCCACAGCCTGCCTTCCTGCTTGGTAGGGCACATGTGAGGATGTGATGCCCGGAGCAGCAGCAGCTGTCATGTGACCAGGAGGAGCTAAGGATAAGGATGAAAACCATGGAAGGAAAGAGGGTGTGTCCCCAGTGCCATTGTTCTTGAGCCTCCAAGAACCCACCCAGGACCCCCGCTTTGGCCAGACTTCCTCCTGCCAAGGGAGGTGCTAAGTAGACTTACTGTTTTACCCTTTTAGGGAGGAAGGTTCTGTAACTTGCAGCTGAACATGTCCAAGCCGTGAGTTGTCCCCGAAGCTCGTGAGTTGTCCCCAGCTCAATTCTGCCTCCTTTGGAGAGTGATGTCCCATAGACCCATGTGACCCTGCATACCAAAAGGACTTTGCAGACGTGACTGAGGACGTTGCATTTGGGAGGTGATCCCCATGACACCTGTGGACCCAGTGTCATCAGGGTCCTCGTAAGTGAAAGAGGCGGGAGGATCCCGGAAGAGGAGGTGTAATGACAGAAGCGGAGGTCAGAGCGATGTGCAGACGGGACCAGTGGCTGCAGGACGCGGTGCTTCTGGGAGCTGGAGAGGCAAAGAGACAGACTCTGGCCTGGAGCCTCCGGAAGGCACCGGCCCTGCAGACCACTTCAGGCTTCTGACCTCCAGCACTGGGAGAGGAGGCTTAGTGTGGTTCTAAGTGGTGGCATTTGTGATCATTTCTCACCGCAGCCACAGGAGATGGATGCAACGCCCGCGGGTGTTTGAGGGATGGATGAGTGGAAACGTGTGTGGTGGAGGCCACTGCACCGTCAAATTCCAGACAGTCCCGAGGAATGCCCGCTGGCAGCCCTGCCTCGGCCGTTGAGTCATTATGTGATCTTGGGCAAGTCTGAGCCTCTGCTTCACCACCTGTGAATCGAGGGACAGGACTCAGTGGTCTTTCTGGGTCTTTCCAGGCCCCCAAGTCCTGGAGGGCACTGTGGGAGTGTGAGGTGGAACCCGGGAGTCCCGTGGATGGGTATCAAAATGCCAGCCCTGCTAGATCCAGTCGTGATGGAGTCTGATGTGTGCGCACAGGGCCTTGCACAGGCCTGGGCTGGGCAGACTTGCCCAGGAGCCTCGGGCCACTGCGGGAGGAGGACGCATGGCCAGCAGGTGCCACCAGGAGAGGAGAGGAGGGTCAGGCTGAGCTGCATCTCAGGACTCCAAGGAGAGCTTGGAGAGGCAACTGAAACTCTGTGCCACCCCCAACGTCTACCCAGCTGTGGGTCCTTGGGCAAATTGCCTCGTCTCTCTGAGTCTCTAATACTCAACTTTCAGTACTAACTGGGGTACTGTGTACCAAGTGCCTCTGCCAACCCATCTGTACTGGGCAGCCCTGGGTACCTGGCTTCGGGGAGGGGTGGGCCTGGCGGGGGACCGATGCCACATTTCTCTTTATCTGTCCCTGTATTGTTTAATTTGTTCCAAGTGCTTGAGTTACTTTGGCAAATAAAAACAATTCTAATAAAGAGAACTAAGACCTTAGGATCCCTGGCATGTAGCAAACTCTCGGTAAATTACAGTTGACCCTCCTCTTCCTCCTCCTCCTCATCATCATCTTCATCGCCGTTATCATCATCACTGTTGGATCTGCTCCCAGCTGACATTTGAGTCTGCCTGGTGATGTGCCTCAGGCCGTTCCCAGTCTCTGCTTGCACACCCCAGGCGATGGGGAGCTCTCTGCTTTCTGAGCAGCCTGCTTCCGTCTTAGGACAGCTCTGATTATTTTCAACACAGTACACAGTTCTGGTGCTCCGCTGTATCAGGTTTCGTGCTGTGCTTGGGGTCACAGATAAATCAGCCTTGGGCAGTGCCTGGCCACAGGAGCTGAGGGTGCCTGTGCTGGCTTGGGGCAGTAGGAAGGGCTTCCTGTGGAGGGGGCTTCTGCCCTGGCCTTGACAGCACAGGGAAGGCTTCCTGGGCCATTTCCCCACTGCTATATGGGCCACCCCTCCCCACCTCAGACGGGCTGCCAGAGTCCAGGACCCTGTGGCCAGTGCATCCTCCACTGACCCACTGAGCCTCACCCCAGACCTCCCTAACATGGGTAGCTGTCCTTTGGAGACCTCCAATGATTTCTCAGGGTGTTCAACAGAATTTGAAAGCCTTTTGTTTTATTTCACCTTGATATCACCCCTGAGGGTTGAGTGCTATGGTTTCGCCACTTTGCAGATGAGAAAGCGGAGGCCGTGGGAGCAGATGCGGCTCCCCAGGTCTCCAAGGAGTGGCCGGTAGATTGGGGCTTGGGCTCAGGCCTTACCCTATCCAGTCTCTACCCACAGTGACCACCTCTGCGGTAGCCACCCACCCCGACAAAGACCACAGAGGGGCCCCTGGCAGGACGCTGGGGCTTCTTTCCCTAAGGTGGTCGCCTCCCTGGGGACCCCCGTCACCCACACTTTCCCACTGTCGGGGCTGCTGTTTCCCATGTAGCCTGTTTGGGGTGCGCACCCCAGTGCTAATCAACCTTTCACCCCAGCACCCAGCATGGCGAATGAATGAAGGAACCCCTCTCTCCATGAGGCAGGCAGTTTTCCTTCAGTTAAGACACTGAGACCCAGCAAGCACCTGTGCCTAGCTCTCACCCGAGCCACCCCGCCCTGCATTGCTGCTTCTCATTTGCTGAGCCCTGAATATGTGCATGGCTCCAAAGGGCCACAGAGTGACACAGCTTCTGTCCCCAGCTGTGGCCAGAGGTTATGGAAACCACAGACACCACACACCACCTGCTCTTGTGCCCGTGTGGAAAGTGTGGGCAGGACCATAGGTGGCGGGTGCCCACGTGTGAGGTGTGACATGCTCCCTAAGACCACCCTTGCCATCCTCAGGTTTGATACCTTGTATTTCAGCTGCTTCCAGGTAGAATCCAGAGAATGTTCTGGGTAGGAATGGTTAATTCAACAAAAGTAATTTATGCCCACGATTTGTGAATCTGACCAGAACAGACAAGTGCTTCAGAGCTGGAGGGAGTTCAGAGATTTGTTTTGTTTTGTTTGGCTTTGAGGTTTTTTTAATAGGAAAATGAAGAAGAGTCCTTAACATGTTTGGGAAAATAAGCTAAGAATGCTCACATTTGCCCTGACCCTGGGAGCTTCCTCCAGCTTCCTGCGTCGATCCTGATTCCCAAGTATTTGTGGAAGGCAGGGATGCAGGCTGAGCTGTCCTCGCCACTGTCCACAGCCCTGGAATGTTTGTTTTGGAACCTGGACACCTTGGGCCCAAACTCAGCAAGATCTGCTATGTTTTCTTCTCGAGTTTTCTCCTCCCAGAAAGCTTCTGATTTAAACCAGAAATTTGTCATGGGAGGCTATGGACCTGGACTGAGATTTATAACTGTGAGTAAGTCAAGGTACAGGTGATGCTGCTGTAACAAGAAGACCACAAAGCACAGCAGCTTGAGCAAGATAAAAGATCCTTTCTGCCCCACATGGAAGTCTGGGCAGGACTTCCTGGCCCCTTCTGCCTTTTCCCTGCCATCCCCAGTGGGCAGCCCCAGTTTTAGGCCCCTTCTGCCTTTTCCCTGCCATCCCCAGTGGGCAGCTTGGGCCCTG
The DNA here is from genome assembly GCF_008728515.1 of Papio anubis. Classification (NCBI taxonomy): domain Eukaryota; kingdom Metazoa; phylum Chordata; class Mammalia; order Primates; family Cercopithecidae; genus Papio; species Papio anubis. Next base: position 180,597,244 of record NC_044978.1, on the reverse strand, counting down.
GCACCACGTCCATGGCCTCACAATGGTGGGATGGGAGCCCATGGCCCTTCCATCATGGGGCAGCCTCACCTGGAGGTTGTGTTCCTCCCTTATGCTGATGCCCCATTGGCCAGAACTTGGTCACATGCCCACCCCTAATGTAGCGGAAGCTGGGAAATGTAGTCTTTACATGGCAGCCATATTCCCGGATCAATATCCTATCACTGTAGAACAGAGTTTCTTCACCTGTGCATTACTGACGTTTTGGTCTGCACTCGTCTTTGTCATGGGGGCTGCCCTGTTCATTGTAGGAAGTTTGGCAGCTTCCCTGGCCTCCACCCACCAGATACTAGGAGCACTCCTCAGTTGCGACAACCGAATATGTCTTCAGATATTGCCAGATAACCCCTGGGGGGCAAAATCACCCCCAGTTGCAAACCACTGGGCAGATCAAGGGCCTGCAACTCCAGGGCTGCAGCACCCAGGCCAGAGGAGGGCTGGGAGGGTGGTCCATGGCACATATCCTATCAGAAGGAAACAGCTACCTTGCAAGTCCACCCTGCCAGTTCTCTTGCAGGAAGAGGGACAGAGATCTGGATCTTCATGAGAAATATACTAATTGTTTTCTGATAGCATGTAATTAACAAAAAAGAGAGAAAGAAAACTGTCATTATGGAATGCATTGTGTCCCCCCAGAAAGCTATGTCCATGTCCTAACCCCCGGCACGCGTGAACGTGATCTTATTGGATTGGGGCCCACCCTAATCCAGTATGACTGGTGTCCTTATTAGGAGAGGAGACACACAGGGAGGGAGGGGGAGAGTGGAGAGATGGGGTCACGGCCAAAGAACTCCTGATATCAGGGAAGGATCCCCCCATGGAGCCTTCGGGGGGAGCACAGTGCTGCCAACACCTTGACCTCAGACTTCTGGCCTCCATTGCTGCGATAATAAATTTCTATTGCTTTAAGCCACGAATCGAATTTGCTGGAGACAGAACGAGGCTCCACACACACGTGCTGATAGGCGAGTATGCACGCCCAGCCGCCACTGACGGACGTGCTCACTCTCCATTCATCCAACAAATGTTTATGAAGTGCTCACTCTGTGTTGGACACTGTCTGAGACCTAGGGATATATCAGTGAACAAAGTGGACTCCTAGAGCCTAAAAGGTTGTCAACTGAAGAATGACAAGGTTCCTAAGTTTGGAAAGGAGACCCTTATTCCTCATAAAGGGATGCAGCCTGCAGGGCAGCCATTCTGATGGCTGGGAAGCGTAGCTTCAGGAAAGAAGCTGGAAACAGACGTGTTGAGGGAGAGGCAAAGGGAACAGGAAGGTTCCCTTTGCTGAGCAGGGGAGCCTAATGTACATATTCAACAAGCTATCGGAGGAATCATGAATATCCATGAAAGGAGACACACGTGCGTGCACTTGAGCTTCCTGCCTCTCCATAGGACCCACATTCAAGACATGGCAATGGCAACAGGACCTGAGGGTGGAGTTTTCCGCCCTCTGATGTGAAAAGGTGAAGCAGAAGAGACGGAAACCCTTTCTACACATCCCCCGCAGACTGGCCAGAAGCTGTCTGTGGCCCATGGTCTCCTACCAGGAAGGAATGCTGGCTGGTTGCTGTGTCAAACTGGCACCAGGGAGGGGCAGGTCAGGCGTTGGTTGAAACCAGGGCGGAGTCTTTTGGAAGAGCCAGTTTCTCTGCAGCCCTGAGGGAGGAAGCCCAGGGATGGTTAGCAAGGGAGGGAGAGGGTACAACGAGGTGGGTCCCACCTCCCTCCCATCATGGTGGGAACTCAGCTTCCAAGTTTCTCTGGGGTCCCCTTGGCCAAGGGGTGGTCTGTTCAGTCTGTTGGGGATCTTAGGATTTCATTTTTATTTCTCACGATGAAGGACGTGAGAGCGCTCTGCAAAGGATGAAGTCCTTCAGGGATGTATTTGCCTTTTCTCTGGTTGGAAGGTGGTTGGAGTTGGGGTCAGGGCTAGGGTTGGGATGTTGATGGGGTTAGGTTAGGGTTGGAGTAGGGTTGGGTGCTGATGGGGTTAGGTAGGGTGAGGATTAGGGTCAGGGTTGGGGTGCTGATGGCATCAAAGCACAGTGGGATTGGAACGCAGACTATCACCTGTTCCTCCTTCTGTTGCCAGCCTCCCGTGTCCCTTTCCTTACTTCCCTCTGCCCAGCCCCTGACCTCCTGGCTCTTACCTTGGTCTGGTGCTCTATGACCTTTTGATGCGCTGAGGGACTCACCCCAGGACTCAGTTTGTCTTGCTGACAAATGAGTAGGTTGGCTCTGATTTCTCGAAAGGCTCTCCCACTTCTAAAAAGTCTAATTTGGTAAGATCTTCTTCAAGTGAGCAGGAACTATCAGCTCTTGTTATGCAGGAACACGGGAGTACAAAGGTACTTTCGAAATGGAGCCAGAACAAAAGACGAGGTAGACTGCATCAGGCTCGGTATTATACTTAGAGAAACTATTTAAAAACCCAAGTACTGTTTAGTGCAGTGTTCATTGGAATTGCCCTGGGAAACCGTGTTTGACTTCAACAAAAGCTTTGTATCGACAGGACGTGTTACCGCTCAATTTCTAGGAAAGATCGGTAATTAGATGCCTCACACCAGATATTGTTTCAATTACAGAAAAAAAAAAAATACAAATCCTGCGAGGAGGCACATTCCCCCTTTTCATGACCAAGGAGGCACACTTCCTGGTGCCAGGTCACAGGACCCTCGCCTGGCTGCCGTCTTGGAGTTCTGCCCCTGCCCCTCGTAGCTGGGAGAGAAGGGAGAAGATGAAGTGCAGCTATCTTTGGGAAAGTTACAGCACCAGCTGCAAGGCCTGCCGGTGCCCAGGAGGGGCATTCCACCACCCCCACCCCCCCACCCCCCACCAGCCAGTCCTAAGCACCAGGCCCTGGGGGGCAGAGGGACCACAACTGTGTGCCTCAGGTGCCATTCTGCCTCTGCCCCCTGCCCTCCCCCAGTGTGTCAGGGGGCTGGCCACGGGGCATTCGGCCTCAGGGGAGCTGCCTGAGCCCAGGCCAGATGGGCCTCGCCAGGAGGGACCTTCCAGAGATCTCCCGTGCTGTTCGGGCAGGAGTGAAGCCCAGCCAGGAGCCCCCAGGGATGGCTGGGAGCCTGTGCCCCTCCTCACGCCTCCTGCCCCACAGGTGCCACTCCGGGAGACCAGGCTCTGCTCTGTCCCCGTGCTCCCAATGCCCTCCCGCAAGGATGCCTCAGCACAGAATGCCCATCCCACCCTGGCCGTCTTGGCCTGCTCTTCTTTAGCCCCCAAGAATAGCCCAGCCGTCTCCTCCAGGAAGCCCTCCTGCACCCCTGGAAGGGTTGGATAACCCCTGGGCTCCTCAGGACGCCTGAGGGCTGCCAAGGCCCCAGCATGGCATGGGGATGAGGGGACATGAGCTCATTCTTTGGGTGCCTCTTGTGCCTTCCGGGACGACTCAGGGCAGAGACCTGGGACCAGTTGGGATCCTCAGGAATGGCTGGCAGGTGGGTGTGGAGGTGGGGAGAGTGAGCATCTTCAGTCCTGCGGGCTCTTGGGCAGGTTCTGGGCTGGGAATGGCCAGGCCAACCCCCTCCCGTCTCGGCTGGCAGATTCAGCCAAAGGCGACCTGCAAGAGTTCCCCAGGTCAAACTGCAGGGTGTGCTGAGCCTCAGCGTTCTAGGGGACAGCGGTGGAGGGGCCCTGGGCTGGGACATGAGGTGACCAGCCTGGTGGGAGGGGACAGGGACACAGACAGGGTAGCCTGGCTCGCCTTGCTCCTGGTCTCTACCTGGGCCTCCTTTTCCCGGCTGTTCCCCCGGCTGAGATTTGAGGTGTGGGGCAGAGGTGGGGTGTGGCCTCCCTGGTGCCCTCCCTGCCAGGCCGGGCTCAGGCAGGGCTGCCACCCTCTTGGGAGGCCTCTAGCACTGCTGGCTTCCCGCAGGCCCCGGCGTGGTGCCGGCCCTCACCGTTGCTGACTTCCCTATGGGGTCGCTTGTCCCTTGCTCCACACAACCCACCACCTTCTCCCAGGACCCTGCAGAATCCACCCCGAGTGGAGAGTGGTGCAGGCCCCTCGAAGGGTTCTTGGAGACACCAGGCAGCTGGCTGCGTTCCTGCTGTACACCCTTACGTTGGGAACTGAGCCAGCCTGCCGTCCAACTCCAGTCCTCAGCAGGCATGCTCTGCAGGTTCAAGCGGGGCCAGTCCCCGGAAAGGAGGGAAGCCCCAGCTGCCCAACCCCAGCTCACGCTGGTGTGGTGGCATTCAGTGGTTCCTTCAATTTCATTATCAGTCCTGCCACAGAGCACTCTCTGGTGGAGGACTCTTCCCAAGTAACCATCCTGCTCCCAGGGCAGGAAGCCCATGCTGTTGAAGTATAAAGAGTGGAGCGTGCATGAGGAAGGCCAGCACTCTGGGCCGCCTGTGGGGAGGCCAAGGTCGCGGGTGCTATCTCCCCACATCTGTGCCCGACTTAGTGGAGCATTTCCATTGACCGTCCCGCCTTGGTGACTGCCCTAGCAACTGGCTGCCTGCAGGCCTGCCCATGGCTATGCTGTGCTCCCTGGCCAGGCATCCCACAAGCTGTTGGAGTTCCTGAGAAAGCTGCAAAGGGACAGGATCGTTTCTGAACAAACATGTGTGGCAGGACCCTCCTGCTCCCACCTCCATGTCCAGAGTGGCTGCCTGAGGCCTTATGTCTGCAGGTGCAGGGCCGTCCTGGGCCATGGTCAAATGGACCATGGACCCCGGGCGACATTGCTTCTTGCTGGATTCTGCCAACCAGGAGCACTCAGGTGGGACTCAGGAAGTTTGGAAGCTGAGGGTGTGGTCCTGTGACTGCTTCTTCATCAGAGGGGGGCAGACACATGGGCATGTCCCACCGGCTGTGGCCCCCTGAGATCTACTCTTGCTGGTGACGAAGGTGGCGGTCAGGGCCCACCTTTCCCGCAGCCCCTGACCCTGGCCATCATTGCTGGCCTCCCCCGGACAGTCCCTGATCATCAGGTCCATGGGGCACATTCTGGTGTCAGCTGGGAGGGGGACAGAAAGTCAGAGACCAGTGAGGAAGAGGAGAAAGGACAGGTAAAATAGAAAGGCATGACAGGGCTAGACAGTGCATGGCCCTGACCCCTTTCAACAGTGCCCAGTGGGCAAGGCGGGGCAGGTGTCACACACACACACACACACACACACACACACGTGACATGACTCTGCAGGGCTCAGGGCCGTGGCAGCAGGGGCCAGGGCTCTGGACTCATGTTTGCTACAGGTGACACTCTTGGCATGTAGTGAAACCAACCAACAGGTGGAAGGGAGGGAGCACGCGTATGGGGCGATGCAGGGCACAGGCCCTCTGACTCCGCTGGCCTCGGGCGCGGTTTCACAGACCTTGCCCATCCACACACGGTGACGGCTGACGGCTGTTTGCTGAATCCTCACTCCTGGACCACAGCCCACTCTGTCTCTGATGTTTCCAGAGGGAGCTGAGCGGGGCCCGCCCCATGGGATGGAGGCACTGCCCATCGGGACCAGCATTCATGCAGGTTTTGGAAAATCTGGGCCCTTGTCTCATTAAGCCATTAGGAGTGGGTAGCCATGGAAACCATGGCACTCGGGTATTCAACACGAATGAATATTTATTCAATTAGCAGGGCTGGGGTGCTAGGCAGACCTGGCTCCAGCTGTGACTGGATGGTGGGGGCTCCCAGGAGCAAGAGCCACCTTTTAGAGGGTCCACCACGGCTGGGAACTTCACCTACATGATCTGATTAATCTCTGCAGTGACCCCTTGAGTCAGTCACTGCTGCCCCGTGGTGTGGAAGAGAAGGCTCGGAAGAGCCAAGCAGGACATGAGGCCCAGAGGGTCTGCCCAGGAGACACGGCAAATGGCCCTTCCACCTCTGGGGTCCCTGGGCTGGCAGCTGACACTTTGTGTCTTGGTTCCCCTGCTTGATGGCCATGGGTCCTCGAGCAGCTGATTTGAACTCCCTGTGCCCTCGTGGGCCATCTGGGCTGGGCCCAACCTAAAGCCTGCTCAGGTTGCTGGTGGAACTGGAGGGGCCTGTGTGTCCTGTGCCTGGCCCAGGGCCTGGCACACAGTAGGAGCTCGGCCAGTGCCAGCTCCAGTTGGAAAGAACAAGGAGAGCCCAGGGCACCCAGGAGCCTGGAAATGTCCCTGGAAGCTCTTCCCAGTGGCACACGGTGGTGGGGGAGTCGGGGGAGCCTCTGGTCTGAGTCTGCACTGCCCAGCTGGTGCTTCTGGAAGCCTTGGGGACTCATTCACATGCCCTGCATGTAGGGGCGTGTGTGGGTGTACACCCACGTCTATATTTGTTGCTCAAGGCCAGGGGCCACCTTTCTCATGAGACACGGATGGCTTTGCAGATCTTGGTTTTTCCGTTCTGTCCCTGCTGCTGGAGCTGGCAGCAATGCACAGCCTGTGTCTGTTGTTTGCATCTCCCTGCCTCCTGCACGCACGCAGGGCCACAGCCTTTGGGGGTCAGACCCTCTGGGTCGTCTGCCTGGTCCTGGTGCATCTCCCACCCACAAGCCGCTAGAACTGCTGGGCCCGCCACTTAGTTTTGTAAATAAAGTTTTATTGGAAAGCAGCTGCACACGTTTGTTCAGGAACAATGCTGTCCCTGGTTGCTTTCCCACTGCAAGGGCAGAGCTCAGTGGCCGCAGGGGAGAAAGCATCGCCGTACAGCCGAAAGTACCGAGTGTCCGGCTCCTTCCACGTTTTAGCAGTGCAACCTGGTGACCACGGAGGATTTCATGAAATTCTACATCAAGTCACTGATGTCCTTTCAGTGCAGAATGAAATCCTATCTCACACCCATTAGGATGGTGACTAGAACAAAGGAACAGAAAGTGACAGGTGTTGGCCAGGACATGGGGAAGTCGGAGCCCTGGGCAGTTGGGAATGTCAGATGCTGCAGCCGCTGTGGAAAGCAGTGTGGGGCATCCACAAAATATCAGCCGTGGAATGACCATATGGTCCACCATCCTGCTTCTAGGTATATAACCAAAGAATTGAAATCAAGGTCTTGAGGAGATGTTCTTTATACACACTTCATAGCAGCATTATTTGCCATCGCTGAAAGACAGAAGTCACCCAGATGTCCATCATCAGGTGATGGATAAACACAGTGAGGTCCATCCATACCGTGGAATATTATTCAGCCTTGAAGAGGAAGGACATTCTGACACAGACTACAACATGGATGACCCTTGAGGACAGCATGCTCAGTGAAATCAGCCTGTCACAGAAGGACAAACACTATCCAATTCCACTTACATGGGATTCCTAGAGCAGTCAAATTCATAGAGACAGAGACTAGAAGGCTGGGTGCCAGGGAGGCCCGAGAGTTGTTTAATGGGGACAGCTTCTGTTTTACTGAAAACTTCCTGGAGAGGTTTGGTGGTGGTGGCTGCGGGACACAGTGTGGATGTACTGAACACTCCTGAACTGGTTTAGATGGTAAATGTTATGTTCTGTGTATTTTACCGCAATTAAATTGTTTTTAATTTTGAAAAAGGAAGGCCTTCTGCGTCTCAGGTGGCAACTGGGTGCTGGCTCAAATGCACTCCCTCTGAGCGAGCTTCTGGGGGCTCGCTGATAGCACAGCCACCCCGCCCAGCTTGGCCAGGAATGCCAGGGCCCCGGAACACTTGTTAGGAATGGCCTGCAGCCAGGCTCCACCAGGCGGGCATCCAGGGGGTATCAGGGGCCACAGCCTGCCCACTCTACTCACCCACTGGAGAAAGTCTGCGAAGGGTCAGTGTGGGCAGCTCCCCTCATCCAGGGAGGTGCTCAGTTTGAGGTGCCATGCTCCCTGGGCAGTGCTCTGAGCCCTGGACCCAGCCACCCAGGGCACCAGGCACCAGGGCTGGGCTCCTGCCTCTGCCTGCCCTTTCTACAGCTGCACTCTGGGCTGGCTTCCCTGGGGGAGCTACAAGGGAGGGTCCCAGGCTCTCCGGAGCTTTGGGGACAGCCTCCAGGAATCTGCATGGCAACAAGCTCCCTGGGGGACTGCCATCCAGGTGGGCCGAGAGACCACTGTTTGAGAAGCTGCTTCAGAATTCCCAAAGCTTTGTCATTTTCTGATTTCACTTCATCCTCACCACAGCCTGGCAAAATAAGTATCAAGATTCCCTTTAAAAACTTGACAACTTTATTAAGGCATAATTTACAGAGCACACATTTCACTTGACTGCCATGAAGATCTAATGGAGTCTGGTAAATGCTTTGTAAACTGTTAAGTGCAGTGCACACACAGGGGTTTGTTATTATAGCAGATTATTACTGTTATTACTGTACAAGCTTTATTATGATGATGGTGGGGTGTTCTTGCATCATTTATCTCAAGGGTTCCTGGAGGGGTAACTAGGTAGGGGGCATGAGTTGGCTGCTTTGCAAGATTTTTGCAAACAGCAGCGATTTGCTTGCATACGATATCTGTGTGCCTCACTTAGACGCTTTGGCGGAGAGCAAGGTTTTCATTGCTGTTGTTTTTTCAGTATTTTGTTTGGACATAATTTCAAACAACAGAAAAACCACAAAAATAAAAATTGTACAAGAACACCAAGACCTTTCACCTGGGCGCAATGACTATGCCCAGCCTGCCCTGTTTATTTTCTCATTGGCTTGCTTGCCAGTGCGCTGCGGGTGACTTTTCTGAACCATTCGGTATTAAGTTGCACGCATGTATCACACCTCCTTGCCCTTAAAGAGACCCTAGAGACAGACAGGTCTTTCCTCATCATGGCGAGCTTGCCATCACAGCCGCATCCTAACACAGTCCCCTCTCGCAGCCCTGTTCCCGTCTTGCCGGCTGACCCCAGAATGTCCTTCGCGGCACTTGTCTTCCAGCATAGGGCCACTGTGGGGTCAGGTATTGCACTGATGTGTCTTGTCTCTGCGGTTCTCTTCCGTCTGGAGTGTTTCCACGGTTTTGGTCATGTACACTGCTGACATTTTGGAAGAACACGGGGCTTGTTTTTTAATAGATGGGTCCAGGTTTGGGGTTGTCTGGCAGTTCCCGGGATTGGACGGAGCGTGCGCATCTTCGGCGTCAGCGCCACAGGAGTGTGTGTCTCTCTAGGGCGCAGGATGTCCATCTGCCTCTCGCTGCGCGTGTTGTTTCTGATGCGTTGATGGAGGAGCTGTGGAGTGATCTGCTGGACATCCGCTCAGTGTTTCCTCCCAGCTCAGGGGCACTATCGGGAGCTGCGGGGGTGGGGACGCTTTCCCACCGTGGACACTGTCTGCTCCTCGCCAGAGCTTCCCCTGACTAAGTGTCCATGAATGACACCGGTCAGAATGTCAGCTTTTGAACCTGGCACTTTCCCCACATTCACCAGTCAGCAGCTGGCCTTCTGAAACAACAGCCTTCCGTCTCATCTATCATCCATCCGTCACCTACCGTATCTATATATCCATCTATTTCTCAGTCTCTCGTCTATCAATCATCTATCTGTGTAATCCGTCTACCTACCTATCTACCTACCTGTCACATACCTATCTATCATCTGTCTATCTACCTGTCGCGTACCTACCTATCTTGTATGCATCATCTGCAAATCATCTACCTATCAATCATCTATCTCTCTGGCCATCAATCACCCGTCATCTACTATAGTATGTTCTTGTGGATCCCCATTTTTTTTTTCAAGGATTTGTGATTCATTGCTGTACTTCCATATTTTGGTGCTCAAATGGTTCCAAATTTGGTCAGAAGGCGCCCCTCTGTGCTGGCTCTGGAGTCTGTGACATGCCACCTTTGTTTGTGTGTGTGTGTGCCTCGTTACTTTCTGGCGTAACAAGATGTTCCAGGCTATTTTTGTCCTTTTCTTGCACCAGCCCTAAAATCAGCCACTTCTCCGAGGAGCCCTGGTAATTTAATGGGTAATATATTAGCAACCAAGGTCTGGGTACCAGTGTCAAGGATACAAAGGTTTTAGGTCTTTCAGCAGACAGACCTAAGAGATACACGCAGGCACACCACCCAGACACACACACACACACACACACATCATAAAGACAGGCACACAAGGACACACGTCTGCACATGCTCACGCACGCATGCGTGTTCCTGAAATCATGACTCATACTGAAGTGCAGTCCCTGCCTGAGGGGTTCTTCCTGGCCCTCCACATTCCTGATGCTCTGTCTCTTCTTCCAGCGACGTGGATGTGTGCCCTGGTGTGCACGGCTGTGCCGGCGCCTGTGATGCCTTTAGCGTGGCCATGTTCATTCCACTACAAGAGTAAAACGCGTGCACCCGGGAAGCTGCCCTGGGCTGGCTCGCACTCCCCGCTTACCTTCTGACCTTGCCTAAGGCGGAGGCTGCAGGACAGACGCTGTGTTCACAGCTTCTTGGATTAGTTCTTCATTTCTTTTTGGTTTTCACTGTGGTTATGTTCTTCATTTGAGATGTCATTTGCCCATTTTTCCCGTTTTTCTGTCCATTTTATTTTTCCCTTTCTCATGCTTCCTGATTTAATATGTAGAACACGAACATTCTTCTAAAAGTCAGACGTGCACAAAAGGTGTGCTGGGTGGGCTCCCTGGAGAATCCCTCCCCCGCCCCTCCCCCTCTCCCTGCAGGAAGCTAATCTAATTGTTTTCTTGTTTATTCTTCCTGTGCTGCTTCTTGTAAAGACAGGCAGTCGTAGCTACACTCTGTGCAACAGGCAGCGTGCTACTGTGTTGTTCGGCGTGGCGCTTTCTTTTACTTACCAGTATCTTCTAGAAATCTTATAGAAAAAAGTCAGCAAACTGCATGAACACACAGTTCCCAAGCAGGGATGTAAAAATGGCCCTCAGGCCGGGCGCAGTGGCTCACGCCTGTAATCCCAGCACTTTGGGAGGCCGAGGCGGGCAGATCACGAGGTCAGGAGATCGAGACCATCCTGGCTAACACGGTGAAACCCTGTCTCTACTAAAAATGCAAAAAAAAAAAACTAGCCGGGCGTGGTGGCGGGCACCTGTAGTCCCAGCTACTCGGAAGGCTGAGGCAGGAGAATGGCGTGGACCCGGGAGGCGGAGCTTGCAGTGAGCCGAGATTGTACCACTGCACTCCAGCCTGGGCGACAGAGCAAGACTGTTTCAAAACAAAAAACAAAAAACAAAAAATGGCCCTTAGATGCATGAAAAGGTGTTCAGCTTCCTCATAGAAGAGAAATGCAAATTGAAGCCACACCAAGGAAACACTTCTCTGCCATCACATTGGCAAAATTCAGACGTCTGAGGACACACCTTGCCGGCGACGCTGTGGGGAAGGAAGACGCTCGGGCTTGTGGGATTAGAGCAGAGCAGCTCTTACACTTCGCATTTGTGCTTCTTAACTTTGAAAAGTTCCTTGTGTAGTAGAGGGATGAGCCTTTTGTCTATGAAGTGAGTTCCAAATATTTTCTCCTGGTTCATTTGTCGTTTCGCTTTGCTTATTTTTTTCCTTGTATAAGCTGCTTTCCTTGGCAATTGTATGAATATTTTCTTGGATTACACCTGGATTTTTAGTCACAGAAAGCCCTTCTTCATGGCTCTTATAGAGGAATTCATGAATGTTTGCTTCTAGCATTTGTAGATTTAAGTTTCTGCGTTTAGGTCTCCCATCTACTTGGAGTTTATTCTTGGGCATGGTGTGAGAAATGGATCTCATTTTATCTTTTTTCCAAATGGTTTTCCACTTGTCCCAGTACCATTTTATGTGAAATACCAAGACCGTTCTAGTGACTAGAGCGCCTCCTCCTCGCACACAGCCTCAGCGGGGGGCCTGTCTCTGTCCCTGCTCTCCCACGGCCCTGTGTATTTTTGTGTCATTAGGCGCTGTTCTCATTAAAGAGGCCCCACTGCGTGTTTTAGCGTCTGGTAGGACTGGCCTTGTTCACCCCGCCCCACGGCACTTTCTTTTCAGCTTTTCCCTGGCAAGGCTTGTTTATTTTTCCATGTGAATGTTAGTATCAGTTCTAGCTTTTTTTGAAAGAGAAGCTCACGGGGTTGTTATCGGGATCATTTTAAATTTATACCCTAAATTAGGGAGAGCTGACATCTCGGTGATGCTGGAACATCCTAACTGTTCTATTTCGGGTCTTCTTTGTGTCTTCGGGAATGTTTTATGATTGCCTTCGTATAGGTTGTGAACACTTGCTGTTGAGTTTCTCTTGAAGGGTTGGAGAGCACAGGTTTGGCTGTGTGCTGGTTATTCTCTGTGTCCCCCCAGACACCCCCATCCAGCCATACCCTTGTCCCATATGGCCGTGTCAAGGGGCACCCCTGTCCACCAGCTACTCATCGTGTGTGGCTAAGAGGAAGCTCACAGAAAATAATGGGGTGGGGCAAAAGAGATCGGGGTTTTATCCCCGGACCCCTTCCCCCGGGCCCAGGCAGGAGCGCCTGTGTCTCCCTGCCACAGGCTGCTGGGCAGCCCGGGTCCTCCTCTGGGGTCTGCCTGCGTCCCTCCTGTCCCCAGGCATGAGTCAGCCCTGGCTCCCCGGCTGCCTTCCCCAGGTTCTGCCCTGTCCTTTCCTACTTCCTCTGACTCTACCCACACCGTAGAGACGGCCCCTTCTTTAAACCCTCTGGGCTCACTCTGCTGCTGTGCGCCCTCTGCTCCTGCCTGGACTCGACTTGCTCTGCTGGTGTGCACCCTCTGCTCCTGCCTGGATTCTGCCCCAGGCACCCGCCTGGTACCCTCACCTTTTTGGAGAGAGCCCCTTGGGAGCCCACCCTTTTCCCACTCACTGTCCCTGGCCTTGCAAGGAACAGATCCCTCCCAGCTCTTAAGGAAGCCGGGTCGGGAGCGGCACTCACAGCAGACCATCCCCTAGGTCAGAGGGGGTCTAGGGTTGGTGCACGGCCCCAGGCAATTCAGGGAGCTTCCATGTGGGGTTTTATCCAGAACTCCCGAAAAGAAGGCATTTCTCCTCACCCTAGAGGGCAGGAGCTGGGCTATTCTTACCACCGGGAAACACAAGCCTTCCTCAGACTAAAGCAGAGCTGCAAGAAGAGGAGACTGCATCCTGAGAACAGGGTTCGGCTCCTGGATTCCACCAAGCCCAGAGCCTGAGATTAACCTCCAGGCTTTTCCATCACATAAGCCAATAAAGTCGCTTTTTTGTTTCAGCCAGTTTGGTTTTGTTTCTGTCACTTGCAGCCAGGGTCCCCTGACCTGCACAGGCTTCCAGAGGAGTTTTGCACCCTCCGAGCCAGGCTGATGATGAGGAGCTCAAACATGAGAAGGGGCACCCCTCAGAGAGAGTCCTCACACCACAGCTCAGGCCACAGCAGGACCTGTTTCCAGCCCCAAACAAGGGGTGACCTGAGCATCACACTGTTCTTGGTTCAAGAGCCCCTCCAATGTTGCAGGGGCAGGCTCACCACCTGCAGCCCACCTGCATCCCGCCCCTGGGGGCTCAAGTCAAGATTCTGCAGGCCCAGGGCAAACTGACCAGAGGAGCAGCCCCTAGAACCTGCCAGAACAAGGCTGTGCCTTTGGGGCAGGCTGTGCACTGCACAAGGCCACCTTCCCATCACTTATCTGCACATGGTCCTGGGAGGCACATCATATCAGCACCTTGATTTTGACAAAACCAAGCCTCAGAGAGGCTGATTGATTTGCCCACGGTCACCCAAGGAAGGGTCCAGTCTGCCTTGCAGGATGGGCTGGCCAGCAGAAGGGGCACGAGGCTTTTGCCTGTGGCCAGGGCAGTGCTGCAGGGAGTAGCTTGCACGTGGTCTGGCATAGCCATGAGATGTCACCTTGGTGGAGAGTTGGATGGGGAAAGGTGGCAGTAGAGTGGAGCCAGGCTTGGATGGCCTCAAACACCAGGCAGCTGAAGACTAATTCTGTCACTGCCACAACTTGTTAGACTCTGCAACTTGTAAGGCTCTGCCTCCTTGGCTACTGGGCTGGGTGGGTCTAGGGCTTGAGGAGCACAGTGGATCACAAAAATGGCCTCAGCCTTTCACTCTTGAATGAGCTAAACAAATGGTTGTTGTAAACTGCTAAATTGGAGCTGTTTGTTACACAGCAGTAGCTAACTGACATGGGGTGACTGAAGGGGGAAAATAAATGAATATGGTGACTACAGGGCCTGCATGGCTGGTCATCTGCAGAACATGATGGTGCAGAGTCCTCACCAATGGGGACTGGCAGCATCCTGTGCCACAGCCTGGTGTGGAGCACATCCACACAGTGCTCCGTGACCCAGCGTCTCCTGCCTGAGGTCTCACCACAGAGACTGAGTCCCTCCAAGCCTGCCTTTGATGTCTGATAGAAGGTAGTCCCACCAGGGCCTCATTTTCTGCTATTGACATCTTGGTGGGATGAGGGGCCCCAGAGCAGGTTTAGATGCACTGGAGGAGTTGACAGCTCTGGGGGTGTGAAGGGGGAGGAAGGAGATAAAGCTCTCCAAGGGCAAATGTGGCAGCTAGATTGGGCCCCCCAAATTTATCCATACCCTAGTACCTGTGAATGTCACACTGCATATAATGTAATTTTGCAAGAAGGATTTTGTAGATGTAATTACAGTTACTAATCAGAGGTGTTAAGACAGAGAGATTGTCCTGGATTATCTGGGAGGGCCTGGTCTAAGCACAGAAGGCATTAGAAACAGGGAACTCTGTCAAGCTGGAGTCAGGGCAGTGTAGGAGGAGAAGTCAGAGAGATCCAAAGAGTGGGAAGGACTCCACCTGCCACTGCTGGTTGGAAGATGGAAGGGCAGTGTGACAGGGGATTCAGGGGGCCTTGCAGGGCTAGGGACAGCCCCCACTGGCCATCAGCAAGGGCAGGGACCTCAGTCCTAGGATGGTGTATCACTCAGGATTCCCCAGAGAAACCGAACCCAGAGGTCTTTTGTGTGTGTGTGTGTGTGTGTGTGTGTGTGTGTGTGTGTCTGCTTGTATGTGTGGTTGCAGGGGCTGGCAAGTCCAAAATGCGCAGGGCAGGCTGGCAGGCTGGGAAGAGTTGATGCTGAAGCTCCAGCCCAAGGCCGTCTGCTGCTGGAATCCTCTCTTCCTCCATAGGGAGTGTGGCCTTTTCTCTGAAAAGTCTTCACCTGATCAGATGAAGCCCACCCACATCCAATCAGATGAAGCAGATAGACAGCCATCTGCTTTACTCAGAGTCTAGTGATTTAAGTCTTAATTTTTAAAGAAAAAAATTACCTTCACAGCAACATTTAGAATAGCGTTTGACCAAAAAAATATCCGAGTACCATGGCCCAGCCACACTAGAGCGTAAGATTCACCATTCAAACTCAAGCGTTGGGATTCTGCCACACCCTGCACCAGCCCAGAAGCAGGTTCTCCCCAAAAGCCTCCAAAGCACAGCCAGGCCCTGGCATCTTGATTCTGGCCTGGTTAAACCTGGAGCAGAGGGACTGGCTGAGCCTGTAGGACTCATGACCTATGCAGCTGTGGCAGAAGAAAGGTGCTGCTCAACACCATGGAGCATGTGGCCACTGGTTACAGCAGCGTGGGCAGCCCACAGGGTAAGCCCTTGATGGCAGCAGACCTGCTGGGGTGGGAGGGCTCTCAAGTGGGTGGGATCGAGATGCCACACGGCTGAATCTGGGCATTGACTCGGGCCTTTTGCCAAGTCCCAAGGTGGGCTGGAGTGAAATCTCTTCGCCAGCAGGGCAAGGAGATCTCTGCGACATATTGGCGGAGGGAGACCCACGGGCCTCATATCAGGGGTGTGCTGGCTGTTTCTCAAAGCCTCCAATGAATAAGCCACAGTCCACCCCTCCACGCTGTCACATGGGACAGCACCTGTTAAGCCACGATCAGCTTTACCCTGATTGCCCTGGGGCCATTAGCGGCCTGCCACCCCTCACCTGCCCTCCTCACCCTGGGTGCCTCCCACTCCAGCCCGTCCTCCAAGTGGCTGGGAGCCCAGGTGTGCGGTGCTCCTGGGACCTCCAGCTACAGAGCAGGAGCTGTTCCCTCCTCCCCTGCTTCATCCCTCAGGACCCTGCAAAGGACTTTGCTCTAAAACCAGCTTCTGCTCAAGTCATTGATCACCTCAATTTCCTGAGTGAGGTGACATGGCCCTGGGGGGGTGGGTGACCACCCCGGACACAGGGACAATGGCAGAGACTCTGACCTCCTGATGCCCAAACCCAGCTCTTCCTCCATTGCATGGGGTGCCGCAGACGATGCTGGCATCCCACGTGGTGGTGGCACATTGATCATTTTGAGGGACAAAAATCTTAAGTGACAGGTCATGAAGTTACGACCAGTATGGTTAATCAACAGTGGAACTGGCCTCTCTCCTGTCACTAGCGGCAGAATGCGGTGAGTGACCTGTCGTGCTCTTTGATGAGCGTGTACAGCTGTGGCTTGTGTGACCTCTGATTCTCAGGGAGAGGGCCCTGGCCTGTGCGGCCCTTCGCAGTCTGGCTGTGCTGGGTTTCTGGAGGTGGAGGTTGCTCTCACGCCCAGCGACACCTTTTTCCAGCAAGCAGGGCAGGGGTGCTGTGGGCAGGGTGCGCTTGTTGGCAGACCGCTGTCACATTCACCCAGATAGCTGTGTTCTCTTCCTCTCCCTATGGGGGGCTGGCCACTCCCCCAGGTCCTGGAGGGCCCAAGGACCAGGCTGAGGGAGGGAGGTCTCTTTGCTGAAGCTTGAGGGAGCCCACCTGTGCCCAGGTCTGGGGTCCAGGGGGATCCCAGAGGGGAATCCTCAGCTGACAGGAAACTGACAAGCTGGCAGTGACTAGAGGGTCACGGAGGTTCATGGGAGCTGCAGGGGTGCCTCACCCCACCCAGGGAACCCCAAAGACTCCCGGAGGAGGCCAGGCAGCTGGGCCACCACAGTTGGTCTGTGACTGTGGTTTCAGAGGGAATATGGTGAGAGCTGCCCACGCACCTCAGCCCGTGGGATGGCGCCGAGGCCTTGCACACCAGACGAGGGCATCTCAGCTCTGCGCTGAGCATCCACACAGCCTGTGCAGGGGCCTCTGCCAGCTGCAGGCCACGCCCTTGCTTCATGTCCCCGGGACCTCACATCCCAGCCCCAGGATAGCTGTGTCTGCCACAGGCCAGGTCAGGACTGGCCTCGTTCCTCCGACCCTAGGCATCAGGCCTCCAGGGTGAGAGCATGAGGCTGTGCTGGATCCAGAACCGCAGCTGCTGGTGGAACCGGGTGGAGAGAGGGAGCCCCGTGCAGCCAAGCCTCCTCGCTGCACCCCGAATGTATGAGATCCCCAGGACTCCCGTAAAGAGTGCCACAGACTGGGGCCTAAACAACAGAAACAGAAAAGTCTCCTCTCCCAGCTCTGGAGGCCAGGAGTCCGGGTCAGGGTGTGGGCAGGGCTGGCTCCCCCTGAGGCTGCAAGGGAGAACGGTCCCATCCTCTCCCCAGCTCCTGGTGGCGCCAGCAGCCATGGTCATTCCTTGGCTTGAGGAAGTGCCACCCCAACCCCTGCCTTCTTCCTCCCACAGGACTCTCCCTCCGTGCCTGTGTCCAAATCTCCCCCTTTGTAAGGACACCAGCCAGACTGAATTAGAGGCTTCCCTATTCCAGTATGACCTCATCTTAACTCATGACGTCTCCAACGACCTTATTTCCAAACAAGGGCACACTCCGAGGTCCTGGGGTTGGGACTTCAACATGAATTTTGGGAGAACACAATTCCCCCATAACCCCACGCACGTCAGCATGGGCCCAATTTGCCCACTGCACGGGGCAGAACTAAAGCCCCACGCTACCGCGCCCACCCTCTTTGCAGGGGGTCAAGGCCACGCAGAGCTCCCTGAGCCTCCCCCAGGGAAGACCTGACTTGCGGGCCAAACAACTCACCCAGGTCCCTCTCTGACCCCAGCCGGAGCTTTCTTTGACAAACACAGAGGTCGCATCTTATCATCTCATGGTCTCTCCAGCCCTGTGGGGGCCGCCTGTAGGCTGGCCCCGGGAAGCTGTCCAGTTTAAACCTGGGGCAGCCATCTCTCCAGGGTAAGCAACAGTGAACCAGATCAGCGGACGGGCAAAGCCAGGGATGAGCGGGGCCCACTCCTCCGTGGGTGGCGAGGGAGCAGCCCACCTCACCTCCCCAGCTCTCTGCTGCAGCAGCCACTGGGGGTCTGCAGGAGTGCCACCCCCATGCCACCAGGAATGCCCCATCTTCCTGTCTCCTTTCTGCTCACTGTCCTCACAACCTGTCCTATGCCCAGCCTTGCCTCAGTGGAGATGAATAAGCCATAGTCCACCCCTCCACTCTGTCACGTGGGACAGCCCTCTGAAGCCACGGTCACTGCCCTGGGGCCGGTGCCCTGGGGCCAGTGGCGACCTCACTGCCCTGGGGCTGGTGGTGACCTCCTTCCTGCCCTCCTTACTGCAAGTGCCTCCCCTATCCAGCCCATCCTCCAAGTGGCCTCCAAGGGCCCCCCTAAAATGCCTGTCTCATTGTACCCCTTCCTGGTTTATTCAAACCACAGTGGACTTACCGGGCTCTGTGCCCATCTCCCACCCCTCCTGAGACTCCACAGAAGCACAAGTGAGAACTGGTTCATGCCAGGAAGGAGCTTGGGAGGGACACAGGCTGCCAAGTAGTGAGAAATGTCAACCAGTTTCTGGACCATGGAAAGGAATGGGAGTGGGCTCTCGGTGAACAGAAGAGAAACCCACAGCCTGGCATTTCCACGAATGGCCACAGGAGTGAGGCGGGCCGGGCTCCAGACTCAGAGCCCAGGGACGGCCAAAGGCAGGTGTGAGGGGGGACTGGAGGGGACAACTGCCCCTCACCCCCAATTCCTTACTTAGAGTGAAGACAGGAAGCTTATACCCCAGGAAGTAAATTGGATTATTCTCCAAACAACTCAGATGAACTGCCTGTGGACACCGGCCAGCCTCCCGAAAGCCTTTCTCCTTCCAGTTCCTGGGACACCAAGCAGGAGAGCTGGCCACTTTGCCATTCTCCCAAAGCTGAGCTTCCAGGGGACACCTCGTCCTGCCCCACGGGAAAGCAGAGCCTCTCAGATAAGAGCAGAGGACGCTCACACCTGCCCCTGCCCAGTACTCCCTCCAACAGCCTGAAAGGGCAGCACGGACCTCGGGGGAAGCAGGGGCTCTTGAAACAAGTCCAAGCACATTAAGCTTAAAAACAAGAACTTCTAATGAAAGTGCTTGGAGGACTCATGAAAATATCACAATCGTAGGAAGACACAAATAGAAACAATGAGAGAACAGGAAAGAACACCGGGAGGTTGAAATACAATTGCCAAAATACAAACGTCAGCAGAGAATATGGAAAATAAAGCCGAGACCGCAACCAAAATTTAGATTAAAACAAAAGTAAAGGACCTAATATCGGACAGACAGAGTCCCAGTAAGAAACACGGGAAACGGAGGGGGATGATGACCAGGGAATTCACAGAACAGACGGTACAGCACTGATGTTACAATTTCTTCCAGCTCCTGCGGTCTTCCCTGGATGGTGGGCGGAAAATAACCCATAGCCAGAGGCACCATTGCTGAATTTCCAGTCTCCAAAGATGGCTTCCAAATTTCCAGAAAAAGAAAACAGGTGAGCCACAAAGGGAGCAGAATCAGAAGGACATTTTTTTTGAGACAGAGTCTTGCTCTGTCGCCAGGCTGGAGTGCAGTGGCTCGATCTCACTTCACTGCAACCTCTGCCCCCCAGGTTCAAGCCATCTTCCTGCCTCCGCCTCCAGAGTAGCTGGGACTATAGGCATGGGCCACTACACCCAGCAAATTGACTTTCCAGATCTCACTGGCAACACTGGAGTCTGGGGAGAAGATGCTTTCTCAGTTTTGGGGCAAGTAATGTTCACCCTGGCATTCTATACCCAGCCAAACTGTTTATCAAGTGAGAGAACAGAATAAAAATGTTTTCACAAATGCCAGAGCACAGGCATTTGTTTTTCATACCCCTGTTGCTAGGACGTTACTTGAGGATGTGCTCCAGCAGGAGCAGGGGGTGAAACCAAGAGAGGGAGATGCAGGCACTATGAGTCCGTAGATCCAGCTCCGTGTGGAGGGAAAGGAAGGTCAGGAATAGAGGAGCAGGCCTGGGGGCAACCTATCCACACTGCAACAGCCACCAGGGGAGGCAGGGAGGCGTCTGGATGTTATGATGGAGAAACAACCATTTTGAGGGAGAAAATGATGATTAAATAAAGGCACATACCTAAAAACATGGGTCATTAAATCTCCATGAAAACAAGAAAATGATACAGGAGACTTGGGACAAGATTGAAATGTGATATGATCTGGAACAAAGAGTGGAGAATGAGTAAAGAACCCATTTGGCTGGGGGCGGTGGCTCACGCCTGGAATCCCAGCACTTTGAGAGGCAGAGATGGGCGGATCTTTTGAGCCCAGGAGTTTGAGACCAGCCTGAGTAACGTGGCGAAACCCTGGACCATGCCTGTGGTCCTAGCTACTCAGGAGGCTGAGGCAGGAGGATTGCTTGAGCCCAGGAGCTTGAGGCTGCAGTGAGCCAAGATGATGCCACTGCACTCCAGCCTGGATGTCAGAGCGAGACCTTGTCTCAAACAAACAAAAAAATAACCCACTTGCTCTGGAGTTACCCTCAAATTCCCAGGGATTGTGGGAGGAGACGTCACGGCAGGCCTGGCCCCGCCCTGAGTGATACTTACACAGTCATCACCAGCCACACATTCCTCGCTGATTTTCGAATGTCAAGCCATCTCAGGGCCAGGCCTAGTAGGGCCAGGCGTGGTCCCAGGACCGAGGACACCCCCAGCCTGGACGCTGTGGAGGGAGGTGGGAGGCGGAGCTGGGTCTGTGGTTGGACCCACAGCTCTTCGGGATTCTGTTCATTTGTCCACTGGCTCCTCTGGCTTCCATCGCTCTCCTGCACTAGAACGTAAGCTTCATGGGGCTGAGCCCGAGGCCGTCTTGTCCCCTCCTGCTGGGGCCTCCTCACATGGAACCTGGGGTCAAGTGTGAACTGGGCCACATTCACGGACAACCCAGCCCCTGGGAAGAGCCAGCTGCCACGGTCACAACTTCGTCCCCAGGTCACAGCCGCTGCTGGGCCCTCACGCTCTTCCAGAATCCCTGGCCGTCCCTGTGCCACGTCTCCTGACCGCCTCATCTCTGCCCCACCTGCCCCATGTGATGGGCCTTCTCCCCTAGAGCCCAGAGGCCTAGCTGTGTCCTCCAGGGTGCGAGGGCACTTCCTGGCACATAGGGTGCTCAAGGCCACCTCAATACTGTCTATAAAACTGGGTTTGCCCCACTAAGCACCATGGTGATGTCGTCTTTCCAAGCCACAGCCGTTGCCTCCATCAAGGGGGTGGGAATTAGGGCCAAGTGGTTAAGCCAAGTTTTATGAAAATGACTGGGTGAAACCTCCATACTGCAATGTCTGCTACACAGTCCCCCGCACCTCACCCCACGCGCCTTCACACACACATGGGGACTGAGCGTCTCTGGTCTCCAGGGTGGCTGATGGGACCTCAGGGGTGCCTTCCTTGGGGCTGTCCCACTTTATGCCCTTCCCTCCTTTCTGGCAACAGACCTCTGCTTCTGCTGTCATCTGAGTGTGCCTGATCCCACGGTCCAGTCCGCCCAGGTCTCTGGGTGGGCACCTGACCTACGTGACCCCCCCAGTCTGAGCCTACTCCTCAGTCCTGGGGATTGCCCTGGAGGAGCCCATCAGAATCTTCCCTGGGACACATTTCTAGGGCCAAAGGGCTGGGCAGTTTCCTCTCCGCTGGACTGTTGAGCTGGGCAGACATGGCGACCGTCAGCTGTGCCTGGCAGCAGCCTCCAGCCTGGACTTGGACAGAGATACGGGCCCCTGTGCATGTTGTTGGGTCCTGCTGTGCCTGGGCCCGTCCTGGTCCCCAGACCCCATTACAAAATCTCGACTGGCTTGAGTCAGGCTGTGTGTGGTCCCTGCTGCCAAGAAGGCTATGTCTTCTGTGGCTGCCCCTTTCCCACGGGGAACCCCCCGTGTCCTCCTCCTTGCACGGGATCCCCCTTTTGCCTGTGATCACCCAGGTCTTTGGGTCCCTGCTTCCTGTCCCCGCCAGCTGGGCCGGTTGCCTGTCCAGTGGAGATCTCGGAATGTGAAGATGAATGAGGAGCGTGACCTCCCTGGTGTGGGGACCTACTCTGTGGCAGGCAGGTTAGCTACATCGTCCTTCACGCCACTTCGCCTTACAGGCTCCGAGAGTAACTCATGTGGGTGCAGCACTGGGCTTCGAACCCAGGCCGCCGGGACTCTGGGCCTGTGCCGCTTCACCTTCCCCAGGGACCAGCGCCTGTAGCCTTGGGCTTGTTTCTAGATCTCAAGGCTGCAAGGCCGAGGACAGGGTTGACTTTCACCTGCATATTGAGTGACAAGACTCGAGAGGCGTCTTTCAGAGCCGCTTGGCTTTGGTGAGGCAGCTCTGGGCACCTGGGCTCACATCTGCCTGCCACAGGCAGCGCCTCCGAGCACCAGGAACGCGGGCCCGGTGTCTCAGTTTCCCCCAGAGGCCACTCATGGCCAGCACTGCCCGGCGGCTCCAGGCTCCCGACAGCATTTCGTTATTTGGAGAGATCCCCCAGAGGCAGACGAAATGCTTGAGCTGCAAAATTTCCCCCAGAAAGAAAGGAAAAATAGATTATTTTGAAGCTTTTAGAAAAAGCAAATATTTTACTTTACAAAATGCGATCTTCTCTACATTCTTCGAGGGAAGGGTGTGCAGAGACGTCAGTGGAGGGAAAAGCTCTTCTGACAGGGCTCAGGGCTCCGCTGTGGAGAGGCGCCCAGGAGGTGCAGACACTTGTCAACCACGGTCCCAGAGCGATTCAGAGAGAGGAGGCAGGTGGAGGGCAGGCTGCAGGTGGCCCGTAGCTCACCTGCCCCTCTATCTTTGGGGTAAGCCTCTACCCGGCTCTGGACGGCATTGTTTCTGAAGCTTCTCGCTGATTCTGAGCACACCTGTGTCCACACCTGGAGTTCCATCACCCAGGCAGGACGGTGGGGCCTCAGGGGTCAGCTGCCGGGGCCTGGCTCCAGTGTCTCCCCCCTTCCCCAGGACAGCAGCCACCAGCAGCCATGCTCCCTCAAGCTCCACTGCAGACCCTGCAGGAGCCCACCCGCCAGCCCCAGGCTTGAAGCAGTATCTCTTCCCAGAAGCCCTGTGGAGGCACCTTCCCAGGAGGGCGGGTGTCCTCTGGGGTGAGCAGGTGTCCCACCATACTAAACATATTCACTGCGTGCCCACTGCTCACTGTACACGCAGGTATGTTCCTTGTGAATTTCACCGCGTCTGTCCCTCTCACAGATGGCGAACATCTCACTGGGCATGGCTAATGTCCACTGAGCATTTTACCCTGGCGGTGTGTGTATCGGGCTGGGGAGGCTGTTGTTCGCATTCATTAACTCATTTGGCCTTCAAACCAGCCCTCTCAGGGAGAGATTATGATCATCCCAATTTTACGGAGAAGGAGCAGAGGCCCAGGGAGGTTCAGAAACTTGCCCGAGGACACACAGCCAGGAAGCATCAGAGCCCACACTGAGGCAGACAGCCTACCTCCCTCGCCTACTCTGTCTCATGCTATGCTATCTCCTGAAAGCTCCTTGCTGATTAGTGGGGATGAGGCTGCTCCCATTGTAATGGGGAGTGTCAGTGCCGGAGGCCATTCTTTTTATCTCACTGTTCCCCATGCTGCCTGGACAAATGAGGAGTTCTTCCCATTTCACAGATCAGGTCCTCAGGGGTGAGTGGGGAGCCACACGTTCAGCCCCGGGCTGTGCTGCCCTTTGGTGAGGACACCAGCTCTGGTGGGGTCTGAGCTTTCGAGCTCCCCTGGACAGGGTGTGACCCCATCACCTGTGCGGCGTCTGCAGCCCCGCCTGCCTCTGGGCCTTGGACCCGCACGTGGGCATCATGGTGAGTTGTTGCCGCAGGCCTGGGCGTGGCCACTCCTGGGGTGAGCATTCCCTTGGGTGGCAGCAACAGGCCTGGCCCCCACAGGTGCACTCCCAGCTCTCTTTTCTGTTTCTGCCTCTCCGTCCTCTCTAAGCCCAGGGAAAAGAGGCTTCCTCCTCGTGCAGCGGGGATGATGAAAAACAGCCCAGCCGGTTGGTGTCTGGAAAAGTGCAGGCAAAGTTTCCTTGGAAACGACACCTGCTTTTCTCCGGCGTGGAGACGCACCTCCTCGCCAGGCTCCCCTGAGCCCCAGTGCACACAGGGCTCCTGTCGGGGCCCGGCCCCAGCCCCAGGTTGCTGGCGAGTGTTTATGTAAGCCCCCGTCTGAAACTGGCAGCCACAGCTCAGCGAGAAATGGGGGCATGTCCTCATTACTGCCAAATACAGCTTGAAGAAGCTCATGGCTTTCCCTTATTTGATAAAACAAGAGATCGATCATAAGCACTGCTCTCAGAAAATAATGTGGGCCTTGGGAAGGGGATCCAGGGGAGCAAGGCTTGGTCCCTTCCTCTGGGGAGCCTGTCGTCTAGCAGGGCATCCCAGCAAAGCAGACGCTGGAGGCCGAATGTCAGAATGCAAGAGAATGGACTTCCTCCACCCCAGCCCACACTCTGGAATCATGGAATCTGAGCACCTGAGGCCAGGGCACCCTGGAACCACCGGCTGTTAGTCTCAGAATCTGAGGATACTGGAGGCTCAAACCCCACAAACTCTTGAGTGTGTTTATCTCAGAAGACTAGAAAAGCCTGCTCAGCAGCAGGGCCAAGAGCCAGCAGTCAGGCACTGGGCTTAGCAAGCATCCTCCCCCACCTCCAGCTTGCCTCTGGACTTCACAGGGGGCCCCTGGATTCCTGTGGAGCCCAACTCTGTCTCTGTCAGGCCAGGCAGAGGTAGGTCACAGGCCAGCCTAGGCCCAGCAGCTACACTTCGAATGACGTGGCCGGGAGCCATGGGGGCCGTGAGAGCCATTCCGCCTGAGTCTGACTCTCCACAGTCACTGGCTCTCCAGTCAAAGTGGAAGGAGACAGCACTGGCCATGAGAACTTGCCGCTTGATAATATTTATGCCTAGTGTTCCCTTATTGGAACGCTAAGCCTGTGGGAGTTATTTATATCCTACTGCTCAAGGTCATCACCAAGGTCTAATTTTTTACTAATGTAAACATTTAAAAAAATTGCAACCTCAGGCATAAATGGGTTAAACCCAGAAGGGGCTTGGGGTGGTGAGATGGGCCCTTGTGAGCTTCCAGCCCTGGGCGGCATGGGCAGAAGAGCTGGCCTGGAGATCCCGGCGGACATGGCCATGGTGGCCCTGAACCAGCAGCTTCCTTAAGAGTGAGGGGGCTGATGGACCCCCTACTCCAGGGCCAGGGCCTGGCCCCCAGGGAACTCCAGGCCCCCAGCTCCCCTTTGCCAGCTCATCCTGCCACCTCCCACCTCAGGGCAGGCCCAGGGGGTTCTGTGGCAGGTGGTCTGTGAACCAAAGTCTATGGTACCCCGCCCAACTGTTAGCTGTCATGGGAAAAGAACAATGTCACAGGGAACATGGGTGACAACTCAGGGTGCTGCAGGGCCGTGGACTGAGGGCGGGACTGCCCTGATATGTATATATGCACAAATATGTAGTTATTTATTTGAAAATGTCTTTAGAGTAGTTTTAAGTTTGTAGGAAAATTGAGCAGAGGGTGCAGAGAGTTCCCAGACCCCTCGTGCCTCCAGCCTCCACCAGCACCCGCCCTGCACCCCCAGCCCCCACCGGCCCCTGCCTTGTACCCCCAGCCCTCACCAGCCCCTACCCTGCGCCCCCAGCCCCAACAGCCCCTGCCCTGCGCCCCCAGCCCCTACCAGCACCCGCCCTGTGCCCCCCCAGCCCTCACTGGCACCCTAAATACCCTGCATGTCCATGGCACCCAGCATCCGTGGAATGTAAAACCGACCAGCTGTGCCCTGAATTCCTGGGAGCCAAGGGAAGGACCTCCTTGCAGGACACACTGGGGGTTTCTTGGGTTTGAGGTGGTGCAGGGGAGCATGAGAGGGGGTCTAGGTGGAAGATGAGCGGGGCAGCACACCCTCGGTCCCCACCCTCGTGAATAGAGGGACAAGGAGATGTGCCCCCAGGAACCGACACCACCCTGGAGTCAGGGTCGGAGGGCGGGGCCGGACTGGAAACTCACCAGAGCTAGGGCCACTCCACTCCTCCCCATTTGTCTCTGGATAGAGGGAGGGTCTGGGTATGTGCTGATCTTCCAGGACAACACCTTGGGGTGGGGCCTCGCCATCTCCCCTTGAGGTCAGGGGAAGACCCCAACTTTCAAACAGGTATGGCAGTTTGAAAGAAGGTAGAAAAAAACCCTAGTTCCTGGGCTGGCAGCAGGTCCCCTCGGGGCTGAGGGGAGGCCCCCAAGGCCACCCAATCTGAGCCCCTCTGGGGCCCTCCACCACCCTCTGAGCTTCCTGGGGGTCAGGTCCAGTGAGGGCTGAATTTGGGGCATCAGTAATTGAGCTTTTTGCTGTACAAGGAGGAACAGGGCAAGAAGCATGTCAGCTGAACCCTCTGGGAATGAGAGACGAAGCACACAGGAATCCCAGAGCTCCGAATATTCATCTGCTGCCAGGTCTCCCGGCATCCAACCCTGCAGTGGCTGTTCGCCTGGGATTGATGTGAAACCTGGAGTCGTGCAAGGACGGAAATTCAGTCTAAACAGTCGTTAGCATCTCTACCCCTGAGATCGCACTGAGACTGGATGGTCAATTTTTCAGTGCCTTTAATGGAATATTATTTCCTTCTCCTTCAAAATCAATTTCACCAAGGCCAAAGCTCTAGTTAGGTTAAATAGCTATTGAAATGCAGGAGACAGAATCAACCAACAAGCTTTCTCAGAACTGAAGTGGGAGAACAGAGCAGATATAAAGAACTGGGGAGCCATGGATGTTTCTATGGTCTCAGGAGAGAGCAGGACCCATGATGTATTCATCAATCCCTGACAGGAGGGTGGTGAGAAAATGCTAGTAATTGCCTGTGCGTCCGTGTGAGTGAGCAGATGGATGAACGACTGGGTGTGCAGGAAGTGAGCTAATTCACCCAATCCTGGGTGTGGCAGTGGCCATGACAGTGACAGCACTTGCTTGCCTGCCTCAGAGACACAAACGGAGGAGGAAGTGACACCAGAGTTCCCCAGCTCAGCCCCCACGGCCCTCTGGGTCACCATCGGGGGTTCTGAACCCGGTTGGGTATTGTTTCCCATGCTGGCCCAGGGACCGCCCCGGGTGGTGTTGGATCCTGGGGCCACATCTGCTCACCCTTCTATTCTGGAGGATGGGGTCCGGGGACGTGCTGCCCCGCTCATCTTCCACTCAGACCCCCTCTCACGCTCCCCTGCACCACCTCAAACCCAAGAAACCCCGGGGAGACTGACACGATGCAATGGCCAAGATGGCGAGTCAGGCAGAGCCCAGCATCGGGTCCTGCCCCTGTCCTGGGGAAGCTCAGCCCTGGGGGTGCCCGTGTGCCCAGATGGCCCCGTGCAGGGCAAGCGGCAGTGACGCCCACAGGAGGGGAGCAGGCCCAGTGCCCTGAGAGGGTCCCAGGGGAAAGCGGCTGCCTGGGCGATTTTTTTCAGGCATCAGGAAACTCTTCTGGGGTTTTCCTGATCCTCATCCCCTCCCTGGGGTAGGGATGACAGCCGAGGCCCGACCAGGTGCCCCGGGCTGGGTTTCCAAAGCTGGGCCAGGGGTAGAACCAGGTGAGCGAGCTCCTTCGAGGTGGTCAGGACCCAGCCTTGGTGTCTGACCAGCGTGGATTCTGATGCCACCACTCGTTGGAAGGCCCTGGGAAAGCCGCCGCCCGCCATGAGCTGCAGGGCCCCCTCTGAGGAGTGAGGGGGTGGCCCCACCTCTGGGACTCCAAGGAGGACAGTGGAGACAGAGGGTGAGAGAGGCTTGGCACCACGCCGGGGGGAGTCCAGCAGCGGGATCCAGGGGTGACCGGCTGTGGGAGGGGCCTGGACTCTCTCCTGCTGTGTCCCAGGAGGCTGGCTGGGCTCCAAGGCTCCACGCAGGGGGCCTCGCTCAGCCTGGGGGCATTGCGGAGGAAGGGATACTTGGACAGCCGGACTTGGGGGTAAACCTGTGGGAACCCCACCCCCACTGGCCTTCTTGTGGGGGTGGCAGGATTCAGGTCCCTCCTCCAGGCCTGCAGGTGGTCACAGCTGGTAGCCAGTGCTGAAGAAGGAGCAGTAGCCCCCCACGGTGGGGAAGGGCTGGGCCCTGAGACCTGGGGAGCCCCAGTCCTGTGCAGGGAGAGGCTGGGGGACGCGGGGCTCCCCGCTGGGCTGTGCGGGGACATCTGCAGGGAGAACGCTTCGTGTTGCTTCTTGCTTTTCTGATGACAGAACTTGACCGTTTCCACCATGGACATTTGGGAGAACGTAAGAAAAGGCAAAGCAGATAAAAATGGCTTGCTGCTGATCACCCCACCCCCGCTGAGTAATTTCAGGGACGCAACAGAGGCCAGGGGTCTCAGGGGCCCGGGACCTGAACTGCAGGGGTCATGGTGCTTTCCGTCAGCGCCGTTCATAGAACACGGGAACTGAAGGTGCTGCTCTGTTCAGGCGGTCAGGTGGCCTTTAGGTCAGGCGGTCAGACACATGAATGTCAAAGTGGTGTGTCCCAGAAACCAACCCCCAGACTCATGCGAAGGTGGGGGGGCTCCAAGATGGGCCACAACCATCCTGGGGGGCGACGAGGACGGCCTGAGACCACCCAGCCAAGCAGCTCCCGGCGCAGGGTGGGAGGAGCACACGGCCCGCCGAGGGCCAGCGCTGACCCTGCCGCTCCCCAGGGCACCTCCCTGTGAGTATGGCAGCAAGCAGAGGTGGCATGTGTGGGGCCACCCACCAGCATCCCGGGCCCTGGCTGTGGGCGGAGGCTCCAGGGAGATCTGAGCGCAGTCTGTCTCTGCCTGAGACCCTCCCCTCAGTTGTGGGGAGATATGGGGGCAGAGGCTCAGAGGGGGACGGCCCTGCCTGATGCACTTGGCAACCTGCTAGCTGAAGGTGGCCCCCAAGAGCTGCTCAGCACCCCCACCCCTCCACACCAGCTGCACCCTACTGGCTCCACTCAGTGGGGCCCTGCCGCAGCGTCCCCACACTGAAGGGCTCACGGTGGACGGGGAGGAAGAACCGCTGGAGTCACATGGCCGTGGGGAAGGCTGAGGGGTTTTCCATTCCCTGGGAAAAGCGATGAGAAACAAAGCAGCTGGAGTTGGGAACCATTCCGCCCCATTTATCCATTCCATTCCATTCCCTCCCTCCTTCCTTCCTCCCTCCCTCCCTCTCCCTCCCTCCACCCTCCCTCCTCCCTCTCCTCCCTCTCCCTCCCTCCCTCCCTCCACCTCCCTCCTCCTCTCCTTCCTCCTCCTCCCTCCTTCCTCTCCTCCTCCTCCTCCTCCCTCTCCTCCCTCTCCCTCTCTCCCTCCCTCTCCCTCCCTCCTCCGTCCCTCCTTCCCTCTCTCCCTCCCTCTCAATTCTCTCTCCTCCCTCCTCTCTCCTCCCTCCTCTCTCTCTCTCCCTCCCTCTCTCTCCCTCCCTCTCCCTCCCTCCTTCTGTAGCAGGATGAGCCGCAGACAAAACTCCTCAGACACGGGATTAAAGAAGGAAGAGGTTTTTTATTTGGCCGGGAGCATCGGCAGACTTGTGTCTTAAGAGCCAAGCTCCCTGAGAAAGAAATACTCGGCCTTTTTAAAGGCTTACAACTTTAAGGGGTCCACGTGAAAGGGTCGTGATAAATCAAGCAAGCGTGGGAAACGTGCCCTGGGGCTACATGCATCAGCTAACAGAACAGAAAGTTTTACAATGCTTTTCTCATACAGTGTCTGGAGTTTACAGATAACACAAGTAGTTTAGGCCAGGGGTTGATGTTATTATTATTACTTTGTTTAACTCCTAGGGCCGGGTGGTGGTGCCAAGGTTGTCTGGCTATTTATCTTACTTTTGTTTCTTTCTCTCTTTCCTCCTGTCTTGTGAACTAGGCAAGGTTGGAGGGGGGAGGACAGCAGGAGTAGTAGTGGTCTCCTTCGTTACTTCTTCCCTCCTCTCTCTCTCCTTCTCTCCCTCTCTCTCTCCTCTTTCTCCTTCTCTCCTTTCTCATCTTCATTACATCCTGGGGTCAAGTTGCTAAGGAAAGGGACATTTTTTATTTCTCAGGGCCATAAGGAGCCAGCTCAGGGAAGGGCAGCTGGGGGCCAGCCAAGATGCTCAGAGATGGCCTGAGACCCGACTCTCACCACAGCAGAACAGCCAGGGGAGGGCTGGGAACTGGCTCCGGGGGACCCCACTGACATCATGTTCATCAAGGCAGGACGGCTTCAGGGTTAAGACTGTGTCCCTTGACCCTAGCGGCTGAACCATGAAGCTTTGCTGCCTACCATGGGCTAAGTGCCCTTCATGGAAAGTTGCTGAACCTCCCGTGCCTCAGTTTCCCCCTCTGTAAAATAGGGATGAAAATGACACTTATTTCATGGGATGGAACATGAAGCACCCTGGAGAGCCAGCACAAGGGCACATCATCCCCCCATATCCTGGCCCCTGTTGCACACATTGGCCACCTCTTCCTTGCTGCAGTCGCAGCTGGGCGAGCCTTTGGTTTGGTGGAGAGAGACTTGGGTTAGAGACAAGGGGAGGACTTGGGTGCTGAGTTCAGCCTCTCAGAAGCAGCTTGGTCCTGCCCACAGGGAGCCAGCCCCGGAATGTGCCCACTAAGGCAGCAGCGTGTGGGAAAGAGTGGACATGGCCCCAGCCCCGGCGCCTGGCCCTGCCCACTGCCACCATGGCCTGCCAGGCACATCAGCCCTGTCTTCCAGTTCCCGGGCAGGGACCACCAGCCAGGGCACGTTAACGTCAGTGAGGGTTTTTCTGGGGGGTGCAGTTTGATAAGCCCCCCCGGGGAGCATGCCTCCAGCTGCTCTGCCTGGGGCTGGGGGGCACAGGCTGGTCCATGGTCCTGGGTACCGGAAAAGGCTGTGCTGAGCCAGGACATCCTGCTCCCATTAAGTCCCCAGGCAAATACCTCAAGCTCTCCCTACCTCAGTTCCCTCCACTAAAAACGGGACCCTAGACAGGGCGGCGCCTCCTCGATGCCTGGAAAGTGTCCCTTCCCCACGGACCCCGAGTACCACCCTCCACAGGAAGAGGTCCAGGCAGCCCCCCAACAAGGCCGGCAGGTACCAGCCCTCGTGCGCACACTGATTTTGCCACGCTTAAAATAACTTTGAAAACATTTTCCTCCTCTACTAATTGTGTTCATTGCTCATCCCCTCCTACTGTCTTCATCCATCCATGTAATTGTTTCTGGGTGATTCTTTAGAAACCTGTTGTCACCTCGGCTCCTCGAAGTGTCTGCCACTGCTAGCGAGGGGCGGGCACAGCGTGGGGGGGGGCACTCCTTGGTGGCTTGGGCAGGTGGGTATTTGGTTTTTGTCTTGGCTTTGGTGCTTTGATGGCACCTCAACGGATGCTAAAAGTTCCTCTAGAAGCTGGAAGCTGGTGTCCCAACCTCATCCCAGAGCCAGAGATGAACTGCCCGGTAACAACAGCTGCAGCCGTCTCCAGAGGATTAATTCATTGCGAGCTCCTGTGTTAGGCGTTTTACCTCATTTTACCTGCATTATCTGAGTTAATCCTCGCAAGAACCTGATGAGGAAGCCTCGTTCCCCATCTAATCACTCGGAAAATCAGGGCTCAGAAAAGTGCCTGTCACTGAGAAAAATCGCTTTTTCTCCCTCCCGGCTCTCCTCGGCTGGAGCTGCAGGAGGGGGGGACCCTGGCTCTCCTCACTGTGGCAGCGAGGGAGCTGTCTCCTTGGCAATGGGGGCTTCCATCTCCTGGGCAGGGCTGGCTGCATCACCAGAGCCCCTTCCTGAGACCCCCTTCTTGGGGCACAGCTGCACCAACTGTGGGGGGGACGAAGGCCTCTGGGCGCCACTCAGAGCCCCAACCTCGGGGGCCGTGGGTGGAATTTTAAACTCAAGAATATTCTTAAAAAGCACCCATGCAGTTAGTTAAACCTCCTAAAATAATTGCAGTCAAGCAATTACCTCTTTGAAGGGCTTTCAGCAGTGCTAGGATCCAGGCTTATATATTTCATGATCAAAGCAAGTCATTCTGTGCCACGCCCAGGGTGGAATTGCTTTGGGGGCTGATCCTCTCTGTTCAACAGGTGCTCCCGGATTCAGATTCGAGATGCGGGGTAGTGCAGGGCAGCCTTTTGTGATGACGCCCCTCCTCCTGCCAGCCTGCACACCTCCAGGCCAGGGCAGGAAGCCTGAGGAGGAGCGGGAAAGCCAGGAAGGGGAAGCGTCAGCGCTTTCAGATTCCCAGCAGAAGAGCGAGCAAGTCTGCACAACAAGACATTTTGGAGAAGTGGCTGCCTCCCAAAGCAAGGCCTGGCTGGCAGGGCCCCTCCTGCCCCCTTGACCGCCTCGGCCGTCCTCTGCGGGGAGGGACAGAGCAGCTGAGAGGTGCAGGTCCTAGGGGCCTCTGTCTCACTCTCACCCTCCCTCCCTTCCTTGATTCCTCGTGAAGCACTGTCCTGTGCCAACATCATAGGGCAGCAGTGGGTCCAGGCAGCCCCAACCTCGGGGAGCCTCCAGTCCTGAACTGGGCAGAGAGCAGGGACCACAGCCCAGGGTAGGATTACAGGGGACGGGCACAGGACTCGAAGTGGGTGCCTGCACGGTCCAGGGAACCAGGGGTGCTTCGTAAAGCAAGGAGGTGGAACTAAGATGGCCACTCGGCAAAGGTCACCCCCGGCCCCCACAGCACCGCTGGGAAGCTGTCTTGGCAGTGGGGCCGGAGGGTTGCCAGCGGGAGTATTCTGGGCCCAAGCCCCAGGCAGCTCTTGCCTCTGCCAGTCCCTCTACAAGTGCCCAGCCTCCACCACAGAAAGGGCATGACTGACTGGTCCCCTGCTCCTGGGAGCAGGGATGAAGCACATTGCAGAGGAGAACTCTCCACCTGGAGCCCTGCCTAGCCCCTGCCAGCTCACAGACTCACGAGCAAGAAAGAAACACTTTCTGTTGCAAGCCATTGTGCTGGAGGGTTTGTCATGCAGCTTCCCTGTGGATAGAACTGACCCATGCAAGGTGACTCTAATTCTGGAACTTTCAACCAGTGGGCCTGGGCTTTGGGGGATGGGCAGCCTGAACAAAGGGAATGGTGACCCAGGGAGGGGTACTGGGCCTGGAACCAGGACTCTGAGCCCATCCCCGGCTCTGCCCACCCTGCACACTCCTCCCCACCCAGCCAGGCCCCGAAGGACGCCCTTTGCAGCTGGAATCCAGAGGCCCAGGGACGAGTTTATCTGTGGGCCCAAGGGGCAGGGTCATGTGCAGCGTCAGCTAAGCCAGACTGGAGTTGCAGCAAGACCAGGGAGACCCTCCCACGGGCCCTTCACCACGGACTCCTCACCACAGGCTCTGCTGTGCCCATGCCCCAGAGCCCATCTCTCACCTGCACCTTCCTTTCAGGAACCCTCTTCTCCCCTAGTCCCTGCAAGAGAAGCCAGTTATGCCAATGGACTAACCCCAGGCTTCACCTGCCCCCACTTAATGGTCCACACCCCCCCCCCTCCACCCAGCCCCCTCCTGACCCTCCACCCAGCCCCTGCCTGACCCTCCACCCAGCCCCCACCTGACCCTCCACCCAGCCCCCACTTCTGGACCTAAGCCCCTGGTCTTTCCTCTGCCTAGGAGAGTGCTCTCTGCCCATGATTCCCCCCTGCCCTCCTCCGTGGCCATGCCCCATCCTCAGGACCACGGTGGGCAGCACTCCACCTGCATCTGATGCTTCTGGGCACTTTCTGCATGCGGCAGCTTGGTATCGGTTCATGTACCTGTCCATGGCAGTGAGCACTGAAGCCACAGGGGCCCTCAGACAGGTGTGCACCTGGACTCTGGCAGTTGCTAGGATGCAGATTCCCAGGCCATGCCTCCAGTGAATCAGCTGCATTTGACTCAGAGGTGGGGCCCTGGAATCTGTATTCCTGGGATTACCCCTGCCAGTCACGGGGCCTGGGTCTGACCCACCGCCCTGCCCCCCTCCTCCCAGGTGTGGAGAGCAGGCATT
Source organism: Papio anubis (assembly GCF_008728515.1). Lineage (NCBI taxonomy): Eukaryota > Metazoa > Chordata > Mammalia > Primates > Cercopithecidae > Papio > Papio anubis. The sequence goes on along the minus strand of NC_044978.1, from coordinate 180,563,210 downwards.
TGTCCCAGGAAGCTGGTCTCCTGCACCGCCAGAGCTCTGTGCCCAGAGGACATTCCAAGCTGTCAGCCTTGGAGATGAAGAAGAATGGCCTGGTTCCCCCTCTGGAAGAAACACTCCATTTTGGCTTCCTCGTTTGGAGAACGGGCTCCACGATCTTGGACCCCCGCCTGGGACCCAGGTGAGTAGAGACCACAGCCCCCTCCCCGCAGCTCCTGTAACTCTGGCAGACGGTGGTCAGCCCATCTCTCCCCAACACCACACACCACCCTACTCCGGCCCTGGGGCACTGGCATTCCTTCAGGAGGCTGGACCCAGAGGCTTCAGGGCCCCTCCACTTCGACCAACCCTAAAGGAGACCTCTCCCAGTTCCCTCCCACCCCCAGCCCCCAGGTCCCAGCCCCACGGGAATGACAGACAGCAGGCATGGTCCTTCCCCTCCACAGCGGTCCTTCCCTCGGGCAAGGTACCTCCTCTTAGCTCCTCAGACTCTAAGCTGTCACAAGAGTGCTGGGTGGCCCTCAGGAGCAGGGTCTCCTGGGGTAATCACTGAACATGTAATCACTGAATGTGAGCTTCCTGTCTCTTCCCCAGGCCCCCACTCCCACCAGAACTTGGGCTGGACCATGGGGCACAGGCAGAGGAACCCCCCAAGACCGAGGCACAGGGCCCACCCCGAGACTACACGGCCCCCGAACGCCCTCTTCCTTGGAGCCGGGTAGGAGCGGGGTTCAGGCAGGAGCGGGGTTCGTGGCTGCAAATAGGGTCATTTCCTTCTCCCAGCTTTTCAACACAGAGGGAGGAGATACAGATAACACTGAAGAACAAAACTTGGTACCTCAAAATCAAATCCGGTTCTGAATAGCATTTGTTATTCAGCCGTCCCACAGCTCTCAACACTGTGAGTGGAAATTTCATGTCTTGGAAGTGAGACCTTTTACTCCCAGGGCTCAGGCAGAAGAGTCCTGAATCATCTAAAACAAATGAACTCCCAATCAGCCAGAGCATCTCAAAACAGCCAAGAAAGAGCGCTCAGTGGATTGCCCCCACCTATTTAAACACTGCTTTCAGCAACGGCGGGGAGATGTTTACCCACACACACATTACAATCCGAGAGGGCTGAACAATTAGTGTCTACTTTCCAAGGCAACCATGTACTGCCTTGTTAAGGAAGGCACCAGTTTCTCAGATAAATAAACCATGTTTAAGGTGGCTGTAAACTGATTTCTATGTTTACTTAAACGGACCATGATGATTCCAGTACCTGCTTATTCCACCTCTTACACAGAAAAGAAGCACAAATTTGACCTCACGTGTTGATTTTCCCGCTCCCGCCTTCACAGGTGCCCTTCCCTCTGTTCACTCCTCCTGGGAGACCCAGCATGTGTCTCCCGTGGATCTGCAGCCACATGCGGCCCTGGGGACAGACGCTCGGAACCCGTCACTTGTCTCCTGTCTAAATGTATTGGCTTGTTTCAACCCCATCGAAAAGACCAGAAAAATGGAAACCGTGGCAATGCTCGCAGCACTGGAAAGCCTGACTTTGGGGGACCCCGGATCACGTAGCACCTCCGGGATGGAGCTGGGGAGGGCCTGGGGCAGGGTAGGCTGCCAGCCACCAGAGCCTCAATGTGGCAGGGCGAGGGAGGAAGTCGACAGTACTGCAAAGGCCCAGGGCACAACCTCACGGTGACTTTGGGGACAGTTGTGCACAGCATGAGGGCGGGCAGCCTGGGAGCTCAGGAAGGCTGAGGGGTTTTGTAACCCACCAGGGTGTGTTTTTGTGAGCTGGTGGCAGCAGGTAGCGTGGAGCTGGCATGGGTTTTTAAGCAGTGAGGAGACTTTTGAGAGAACAATTTTTTTAAAATCCAAGATGAAAATGGCTTTATAAAGCCAATATCTGTTTCTAGTTTAAAAAAATATATAGATACTATAGAAAGCTATAAAGAAGAGAATATAAATCACCCCAAGGCTCCCACCCAGACATCACAGTCACAGGTCAAGTTTTGATGAAGACGCTTCCGACCACCAGCATCTGAACACGCACCTCCATCCCTTCTCGCAGCTGGGCCGGCTCCACGCTCTGTGACTCGCTTTTGCTGCTGGGTAATAGATCTCGAATGGCTTTTTCTGGCAACGGACTTAGACCTGGCCCATCACTTTGAGTTGGATGGAATTCCTGGTCAGGATGGACCCAAACGCATGAGATGGGTCCCCTATTGAAGCACATTTAGGCTGGTCCAGCTTTTCAACATCATAAACACCACTGCAAAGCACATTCACCCCGTGCACAGAGCCCTGATGGTGGGAGGAGGCCAGAGTCGGTCCACACACAGCCTGCTTGGTGCCAGCTCCCGCTGGGTAGGCTTGGGGTTGGGGGCAGCTCAGAGCCAGATCATCAGGCAAGTGTGTCACGGAGCCTGTCTCTTACATACAGTAGAGCCACAGATCACCAACGTTAGAGAAGAACACTGACATGAAAGACACTGACATCCAAATGAGAGAGGAACTGGGAGCAAAGAGAGAGAGAGACTCCCTTACCCAAGAAAAAAAAGAGAACCTCAAAGACCTGAGAGAAGACCATGCATTCAGAAAATAAGACACAACAGATCCCCATAGAAAATGAACATTCAGCCCCAATGCCTGCATATTACTAAATGACTGTAGAGAGCAGAGCAGGGAAAGTGAGAACACACTGCGGGACAGCAAGAGAACTGAGAGACAAGTGTGGAGATGGACGGGGGAGGCGTGGGGATTGGAGGACGACCCCAGAAGAGCCAGCAGTGAACAAAGCATTTCTGAAGGAGAGGATGGTGACTGTGGAAGGAGGAGTGTTCAAAAGATAACTAACACCTATCCCAGAACAAAGACCACAAATAAAAGCCCCAGGACCTCCAGCGTCCAGTACGAGGCACAAATACAGAGGCACGAAGGTGCATTCATGTGCAATTTTATAGCACCAAGAATACAGTTTTCAGGAGTAAAGTGGAAACAGGTCACAAACAGGATGGAGTCAGAATGGATTCCAGCTTCTCAGTGGCCACCCTCCGTAGCTGGGAGAGAGAGGAGCTGAGAAGGTTCACGCCCACCCCCTCCTAGAATTCTATACCCAGCCCTGCTATCCACACGGCACCAGCTATGAACAAAGATTCTCCATTTACTCAGAGTTTATTGCCCACACCCCTGGGTCAGGACCTCCTCCATGTTGCTCCTGTGATGTGCACCACCGCACAAAGAAACAAAACAATATAAAGGAAGACACAAGACCTAGGAAGTGGGGTTCATCATAGGGAAGAGACAGGACGTTCTCCCAGGGTGACAGTGGAGCAGCTTAGAGCAGGAGAAAGAAGAGATGTCCAAGACAGGGGCTCCCAGAGAGAGAAGCAGGCAGAATGAGCCACGTGCTGTGGGACTAGCCACCTGCTGTACCTGACATGAAAGAGAATAAGGTCACTGCTTTGTTGAGAAGTTCAGGGCTAGAATTAGTAAGGGGAACACAGAGAACTGAGTGAGGAGAAGTGCAAGGGCACAGTGAGAGGACACACATGGAAAGGAGCACCAGGGGTAGGGACTGTGGTCGGCCATGGGGAGGGGATGAAAAATGTGACGGGTCACAGCAAGGGTTTAACTAACGAATTGCTTTGTTGCTTAAACCGAATTTAAAAGATTTAATCAACACGCTGATGTATTGATTAATATTTGAACAGTAATTAGATCCCAAACATGGTTTTCCTGGATGGGGAGGTGGGGAGGAAGCGGGGATGAGGCTCTGGGAGAAGTCAGTGCTGTCTGCCATAGTCGGAAATCAAGAGGTGGTATCTAAAATCTGAAATCAACAGCAGATTAAACATGCCACTTGGAAATCTAGAGAAAAATACCAAACTAGTGGAAGCAAACAAAAACAAAAACGATGAAAAGTTGAAAGGAGTGGTTCCCAGGGGAATGAGCTCATGGTGGGAGAGGAGGAGGGTGAGAGACGGATGCCTTTTAGGATAAACCTGGGAGAATGAGTTGGCTTTTTAAATTATGTACTTAACGTAATGTTTCCATGAAATAAAAAACTATATAAACAGGAACCTGCTGATTTGGAAATTGGTCATGTGGTTTCCGTCTGGAAAGAGCAAAGCATTTAGGGCAGGGCCTCCCCAGAGCCCCCACCGCCCTGCACTCAGGCGCTGACCCACCACTGGAGGTCGATGCTGGGACCCCACTCCAGCTGGTACGGGGCCAGACCTGCTTAGCGAGAGCAGAGGAGGAAGTTATCAGAGCCCTGCCTGGCCAGGGCTGGTGGAGGGAGCCCGGGTCAGTCTAGCCAGATGGGGCAGAGCTGCTGTCTGGGCAGACAATAGAGCCAGCCTGGGCCTGGGGGTGGGAGGAAGGCCAGGACAGTGCTGGTGGGACATCTGAGGCTGGAAGCCCAGAAGGATGGGGTCCGGGATGACAACTCATTTGTTTAATGGACTCTGTCTGGTGTGAGATTCTGCGGGGCCCTCTCCCACTCCTGTGAATCCTCCTGGATTCGGGGTTGGAAAGAAACTGCACAAATTGCTTTAAAAATGGGATTTTCCAGAACACCTTGAGGTCTCTGTCCCCGTGGATGGAGAAATGCTGACTCAGCATTTCTGAGTCAGAGGGCAGAGGCCACTTACTTAGGATGCTGAAAGCAGAAATAGGCACTTCCCCAAACCCCTCAGCCAACATCTGCTTGGCAAGCCCTGATGCCCACCTGAGGTTCACCTGTTGTCTGAGCTCCTGCCAAGGCCCAGGCCCGGCAGACATGGCACACAGTACCTTGTTTCATACCCCAGCCCTGCACAGCAGAACACCTCTGTTAACCAATACCCAGAGCGTTTGGAGACGCGGCTGCCAGAAACACTTTCCCAGCACAGGGCTGCTCCTGGGGGCAGGGGCCCAGCATCCCTGATGACCATCTGCCTCCCAAGGGCCCTAGCATCCCACTGCCCGGGTCCGTAAGTCACCATGGAGCATCCTGAGAATGTCCAGCCCTAACCCCTACCCTGCCCATTCTACGGACGGGAGCCTACAGTCGTGAGAGAGAAGGGGACACACTGGGTCTCCCCAGGCTGCGGCCAGCCCCTGGACCCTCTCTCCACCTCGTTGACTGCATCCCCATGCCTTAGGAGGTGTCCTCTGGAGAAGGCGGAGCTGTTACCAAGGCTGGGGAGCTGACCCCCGGGGACGGCCTGGCAGGTCCCCATTCAGAGTCTGAGAAGGTTTTGGGGTGGCTGAGCAGAGCCCTTGATGTGCAGGGTGGGTATTTCAGAAATCCACCTGCCCCGGGGTCTGCAACTCCTAGGACATTTGCCCTGAGCAGCCAGAGCTGGGCCCCGAGCTCCGGTTTCCAGGAGCCACTGAAGACAGGGATTCTGAGACAACACTGTACTTATCCCACGTCTTGCCAGGGGCCCTGGCACATGCCTGGGGTCGTAGAACACTGCGCAGGGCAGGTCCTCTCTGGTGACAGAGGAGCCCACTCCATTGGCTTTGGGGGCTCTGTGTGAGACTCGAAGGGAAAGAGCCACCGCCCCTAGCACACAGCCCTACCCCGATGTGCAATGAGAAGCCCCCGCCGGACAGTTGCCGCGTGGTGAGCACAGCTGGGGCCGGCTCCCCATGGGCTCAGATGACACCCCAACCAGGTCACAAAGGAACGTCAGAGGGGGCACCTGGCAGAGTCAGAATTCCAGGTTCAGGGGTGAGGGTGGCCACCTGTGACATGTGGAGTTATGGGTGCTAGCTTTGGTGAGAACCTGCAGGGCATACCTGCCAAAATGCAGATTCCCAGGCCCCTGCTCCAGCAGTGCTTATCCAGGGAGCCCGGAGTGGGCCCAGGGGTCTGTGTGTTCCTATGTCTGTGTTCAATATTATTATGACCATTATTAGTCAGGGTTCTTCTGAGAAGCAGAACCAAAGGGAGACAGACAGCTACGGAGAGGGAGAGAGAGAGAGAGAGATCACAGGGATTGGTTCACACGATGATGGAGGGAGAGAAGTCCCACGCTCTGCCGTCTGCAAGCTGGAGGCCCAGGGGTGCCGGTGAAGTCCCTGTTGGAAGGCAGGAGGCCGATGTCCCAGCCGATAGCCAGGCAGAGACAGCAGATTGCTCCCTCCTCCAGCTTTTGTCCAAGGGGCTGGACGCGCTGTACTCAGTCCACCAACCCTCCACAGACACTCCCAGAAACCAGGGTTCACCAAATGTCTGGGCACCCAGTGACCCAATCAAGTTGACCCCTAACATCACCCATCACAATGACATAGGTGGGGTCCCGGGAGGGCCAGGAAGTCCTCTAAGGCACTGTTCATGCTGTTTTCTCGCCTGTAACACCTTCCTCCGCCTTCATACAGAAAATTTCCACTTCAACTTCAAGACCGAGTTCCAGCATCACCTTGGGAAGGCCTTTTCTGACCCCGTGGCTGGACCAGGTGCCCCTACATGTTACTGGTCTTGGGCACCCCTCATTCAGAGCAGTGGCCTCATGGTGTCCCCACTCATCCCGCCGGGGTCCCCAGGACACAGGATGCTCCTGACAGCTATTTGCAGAACAAGCCTTGCTTCTGGCTCACAAACGCTCCCCAGCAGATGTGGGCAGCAGCGGCGGCTGCTGCAACTACCTTCAGCGTCAGAGCCCAAGCCCCAGGGCCAAGGTCCCCCAGCAGGACACACATCTGTTTGGAGACACGCTCCTGGCACGCTCCCTCCCTCACTTCCGTCTCCCCCAGTCCGTGACTGCAACTCACAGTGCCTGGCCCAGCGGAGGCGGCTGAGCTAGGCTGGAAGACAGAGAACAGTAGGCCAGGCTCAGCCCCAGATGCCCCTGGAGGGCCCCCACCCACTGCTCCCCTAAACAGACCTACCCAGGACAGGAACCAGAGCCCGGGGGGACCTGGAACCCCCTTGTCTCCAGGGCCAGCCACCAGGCCCTGGTCAGGAATGGAAGGAAAGGTAAACACGTCTGACAGCCTGAAGGAGGGCCCGACAGGGGCAATGGCTGCTCCTGGGAACGAAGCCCTGTTTGGGGCAATCCCAGACCAAAGAAAGCCGCACATGACAGACCCACAAGCTGAGGCGGGGGGGGGGGGGGGGGGCTCGAAACAGCAGCAATTCCTTCCCGCACGGCCTTGGGGACTACAAGTTTGGATTTGGGGTGTCTCCAGGGAGGAACCTTCCTGCCTGGGTTCCCAGCCGCACCACTCCATCTCTGCCTCTGTGGTCCCGGGGCCTCCCTGTCTGCATCTGTGCCATCCGTGCCACTGTGCCACCTCTTCTTCTTCTAAGGATACCTGTCACAGGGGCAAGGGCTGGTCCTCATCCAGTACAACCTCAATGCTGCAAAGACCCTATTTCCAAATAAGGTCATCCTGTGGGGTTCTGGGTTAGTGCAAGGTTAGTTCCAGGACAGCCAGGCCAGGGAGGCTGAGCTGAAATTAGCCTGTTGGGGAAAACCGTGTCTCGTGAACCCCCAGCCACTCTGCTGCATCCTTGCTTCTAACACTGCTGAGCAGGAAACTGTGGCCTCTTGGCCTAGGGCTGACCCATCTCCCGCCCCAGAATCTCCAGATCCTTCCTCTACTACCAGATTCTGTCTAAGGGCCGGGCCACCGGGCATTGGAGTGCATTTCCCAGCATCTACCAGAGGGGCTGGTGATGCAGCCTGGCATCAACTCCCCAGGAAGAGAGCCCCGTGGGCAATGGGAGCTGGAGGGCGTCCTCCCTGTCCTCCTGAGGGGCTGTGCCGGGCATGGCATGTCCTCATCCCATGGGCTCTGGCTGCTCCAGGGACCACGCCTCGCCCAGCAGTCACCTGTGTCATTTCTGCCTTTCCCTGACTCCCCTCCCTTTTCCTCCCTCTTGCTGCCCTGAAATTGTACCATTCCCTCCCCAAACAAATCCTTAGCACTTAATCCACGCCTCAGGCTCTGCCTTCTAGAGCTCTCAGCAAAGACGAGGCAAGGACAGGGAAGAGTAATTCAGTCAGAGGGAACAGGCTGTGCGTCCAGTGGGGAGACGCCCTCATGACATATGGGAGCAGGCCCAGGCCTGGGATCAGCCATCCTAGCCAAATCCTGGCTTTGCCATTTCCGAGCTCACCGTGACAGGCTCCCAAATCTCCCGAGCCCCAGCCCCCTCTGTACAGGAGGGGCGGCGATGCAGTGTCACCACCGTATGGGGTTGCTGGGCTGCCGGAGTGGATGGACTTGTCAGCAGCATGGCTCGTGGGGAGGCCTGGCTCCTGGGCCCTGCCCCCACTGGCCCCCAGACCCAGGAACGACAGCTCAGAGATGCCCCTCACTGACTCCAGGAAGGGCAGCCTCCAAGGTGAGAAGCCCCAGCCCACCCACCTTTCCTGATACTTCCTCCAGCTTCTATTTTAAAGCCCATGTGTAACTCGAGAGCCTCGTGCAGCATTCGTTTCTGATTTGCACCGGCCACGGCTGCCCAGAGCCTTTCCTCGTTCTTTCCAGTTGTTTGTTGGCTTGTTGTTGATCAAAGTCAGGAAACTACTTAAAAAAAAAAATAAAAAATTAAAAATAAGGCTAGTGAACTGGAAAATGTGGAGTTCAAGTTTGGGTCAAAATCACCAACTCTGAATTCAAGGTAAGCTTATGGCTCCAAGCAAGTCGTTCCAACCTGATCACAGCTGTGTGCATTCACATACTTGTTGCCTGGAGTTGTTTGTGCCGCCTGCACGTATCAATGGACCTGGGACCGCCTGGGACGCGTCATCGTTAACTGCCACTTATCCTGTGGACCATGACCGTACTATCGCAAACTGTGCGCTGCCGCCTGGGACGCTGAGGGACCGCGTTCACGCGCGATCCGGGATCCGCCCATCCTGGACGTGACTATTACCTCCTGAGCGTACTGCCTGGGACGCGCACGTTCGCACGTCGCCGGATCTTATCCACCGGACGGGCCGTATGCTCCACGGACGTGCACACCTGCCTGGACATTACGGGATGCTGGGGACCTGCATTAAAATAAACATGCGCATGCCCATCCGCGGACGTGACGTGCACTCCGCACGCGCCAGGACCTTGTGAGTCCGGGCCACTGTTTCCCTTCCCCTTCCTTGTTCTTCCTCCACCACTCCCCACCACCTAGGGAACCACCACGTGTTGAAGCCACCACCCCCGTCCCACACATTAGCCTCCTGAGCCCCCGCCTACCCCCCTCCACAGACATTGCCTAAACCACCTTTACACCACCACCTAGACCCAGCCACAGGAACTGTGGGACCATTTTCCAGAGACAAGGCACTGGGAGGCAGAGCCTGGGGTGATGCCCAGTCCAGGCCAGATCTGGTCCATGTGCTGTGACCCTCAGCTCTCACTGCTGGAGCAGTCATTCCTGCCATTTGCTGATCCCAGGGGTGCTAGGGCCTGTGCTGGAGTCACACAGTGTGCCCTTCACTGTGTGGCCAGGGAAACTGAGGCAACACTGCAGCGTGAGGCCCACAGCGGTGGTGGCGGCTTTCAATTTGGGTTTGTGAATGTGGTGGTTAATTTTACATGTCAACTTGATTGGGCCACAAGGTGTCCAGATATTTGGTCCAACATGACTCTGGCGGTATCTATGAGGTGCCCCTGGATAGGAGTCACATTTGAATGGGTAAACTGAGTCAAGCAGATGGCCCTCCCCAGTGTGGGAGAGCAGACTGGCCTCAGTCAATCAGTTGAAGGCCCAAACAGAGCAGAAAGGCTGAGTAAGGGGAGGCTCCTGCTGCCTGACTGCCGAGCTGGTTTTTCGCTGACCTTCCAGCCTGCACTGAACCATTAGCCGCTCCTGGGATTTCGTCTCCAGCCTGCCAGCTTCCAGGCTAGAACTGCACCGTCGGCTCTCCCGGGTCTCCAGCTCGCCAACTGCAGATCTCAGGGCTTGTCCACCTCCAGGGTCCGGTGAGCCCATTGCTGACACTCAATCTCTTGCTGTCTCTCTATACATATCGTTCCTATTGGTTCTATTTCCTGAGAGCCCTGAGTACAGGGAGTGAGGGGCATGTGGGCTTTGAACCCGGCTCAGTGGGACTTTGCACAGTGATCATTGCAGCCCTGATATTCCTGGGACACACACACCACACACCAGCCACAGCTCCGGCCACTTGGCTTGCAGCCCCTGTGACAGTCATCTGTAGTTTACAGGGGCACACAGAGGACTGAGGCAACATGCCGGAAGCCATGCAGAAAGCAAGTGACCAAGCCGGGGTTTGAACCTGGGTGGGGGCCAGCTCCAAGGCCTGTACTCTCGACCCCTGCCCCAAGTCATGCGGCCCCCATGACCAGGCAACTCTGGCCCTGTGGGCCTGCCCTGCTCTAACCGCCTCAGGGTTGGCCTGGCCCCACAGTGCCTATGCTGCTCAGAGGCAGTAGTGGGCAGTGCTGCTGGGACTGTCTTGGAGCTCTGCTTGGGGACAGGGACTCGGGGGTGGGAAGAGGAGGAAGAGCGGGAGACTGGACAGGATGATGTGAGCGAGGCGAGGGTCACAGGGGCCACAACTGCGAGAGGTCCTGGCTGATGTGCCAGTCAGCATTCTCCGCTGAGAAACAGAGCCGACAGGAGAGAGGTCCGTGTTCAGACACGGATTTTAGGGAAACAGCTCAGCAGTTGTGGAGGCCGGCAAGATCTCCCTGCAGAGCAGGCTGCAGACCCAGGCAGGGTTTCTACACCGCAGTCTCCAGGCAGAATTCCTGCTTCCTCCACGTAGCCGCAGAGTTTGCTCTGAGGGCCTCAGTGGATTGGATGAGGCTGCCTCAGGCTATGCAAGGCCATCTCCTTTCCTTAAAGTCAGCTGACTGCCGATGTATGCCACATCGCAAAACACTGGCACAGCAACCTGTAGACGTATGTTGGGATCATGGGGGACCACGGCCTGGCCAGGCTGGCACATACAACCAAGCAGCGTGGTCGGGAAGGGACCACAGCAGGCTTGGAATTAGGGCCCCAAATTCCAGCACCAGCTGCCAGGGTTTATGCAACTTGGAGATTATTGCTGTAGGTGTGGCCTCAGTTTCCCCATCCGTAAAAGGGGGGATCCTGTCCTTCAGTATATCACATCCTCCCCGTGCTAGAGAGAGCAGGGGAGAGAAGACCTAGTCCTTACCCTGAGTCGACGGGGGGCCTGCTGGATTTTGGCGTCTGTGTAGGAGTTTGCTGGGCACACCAGGGCAAGGATGTGCACCAGGTGGCTGGGCCATGGGGAGAAGCAGAGGGTGTTGGGGAGGTGAAGGCAGGGCGGGCTGGCTCTGTCCTTCTCCCTGCCACAGGCTCTGGTTTGGGGTGAGGAGAAAGAAACTTGTCCACAAATATGACCCCATCATTTCCCAGCTCTGGGACTACCCTGTACAGACAACATCTGAAGACCCCAGCATGACTTCCGGGCTGTGTTGGTGAGGGCACTGGCCTAAGGCAAGCTGGGATGAGGACCCACAGGGTAGGGACAGGGGTAGACAGAGCCAGCCCTGGACAGCCCCAGCCCTGGTAGCCCCAGGATGACCACAGTGGGATGCTCAAGTTCTAGGATGTCCCTTAAAGCAGCAGCCTCGGTGTTGCCATCATAGCTCAAAGTAGGTTTGGGGCAACTTTGTGATACTCTTCATCGTACCTCATTTCCACCACTGGTGTCGTCAAGGGCCAGGTGGTAACGTCAAGGGCCAGGTAATGACGCCCTGTCCAAGGGCTGTGAGAGGGAGTGGTCTGAAAGCACCAACACCAGGGGCTGGCACAAGGTCTCACTCATTCATTCCTGCATTCATTCATTGAACAAACAGGTCAGAACTCCTGCTGTGGGCCAGGGCCTGCCCGGGCTCTGGGGAAACCGGCACAAACAGCCAGCCTCACAGATCCCTGCCCGCCATGTGGCAGACCTTGGGCGGGGAAACAGGCAGCCTCTGAAAAGTCAATCCATGGCCAAGAAGCTCCACAGGGGGCGAGGACGGCTGCACTGGGGACGGGGCGTCTGTGCAGGTCTCCTTCACCTCTGCCCAAGGGGTTTGCTCCCACCTTCTTTCTCACCCAGCAAAGCACGCCCGGACCTTGATGGGCTCAAGCCTGCTCTTGACCAGACGGGAGGGAGCAGCTCCACACCAGCCAGTCAAACGCTGCAGACAGCACAGGCCTTGCGTGTGGGAGACAGAGCAGCAGGCGTCACCACCGAGTACGTTTCTGATGCTCATTTTCTCAGTTTTTTTTCCCAAAATGTCAAACTGTTCTGCTGCGGGCTCCTGATAGAGGCATGACAGGGCTGTGGGAAAAGCATGGTAGGGGTGCTAAGAAGCCAGGGAGCTCGCTGAAGACCCCAACGGAACTCCTAGGGGATGCAGATCTGGAAGCTTCCTGGCCACTCCAGGAGCTGCAGCTGAGGACCTGGCACGTGGGGTTGGGGACGCCACCAGTGACACAGAGCGGGAGCAGGAACAGGCCAGGCTGGCCTCGCGTGACCCTGGACACAGGCCCCCTCCAAGCTAGGCCCCACACCTGCAAAATCGGGGTGGGCGGCCATCGCCAGCAACACAGCAAACCCGCAGCAGGACCCCCTTCATTCCGGGGTCCCCACTGCCACTCTGTGTCTGAAGCCCCCCGGCAAGGAGGACTGGAACCTTCCGTGTACCTCCCCATACACCCTGAGTTAGAATTCCACTGGAATGCGGAGCGCGGTCAGACGTGACCTCCCTCCACACCTCCTGACAGGAGGCACGGCCTTCTCCACCCCCCACCGCGGTGTGCTGGACTCACAAACTCCAGAGCAGAGAGGCTGTGGCCATGGAAACCTGGCAGAGCTCAGATTCCCCTGGACGGGGCAGGAGCAGAGCCAGGAAGGGCCCGGCAAGGCCACTGTGGGGGATGGGCAGGCACGATTGTCAGAGGAGGGCCACTGCGGCAGAAGCCCCGGAAGATCAGCCGCTTCCAGAGTTTGGACGAGCCACCATCCTGGCCGGTGCTTCCCGGCTCTCTGCTCCCTGGATGAGTGTTCCAGGTGGGGCTCCTAGAAGCAGGGCTGGGTGCGGTCTAATCCCTGTGGGAGTCCCAAGTGCTGGATGCGTGGTTACAGGGCAGCGATATGGGGCCGCTCAGCTCTCCCTCCAGAGACAGCAGGTGCACAGCCACCAGCCCCCAGTCCCCAGCAGCACTGCTTACAAGATTTGCTTCAGCTCCTGAGCCAAGGCCACACACCTCCCTGGCAGCTGTGGGCAGTGTCAGAGCAGACGGGTAAAAGGGCTCATCCTCTCCAACCCACACTCTGGACTCATCTATGGCAGCCTTTACTTTGGAGCAACTGCCACTGGCTGAGACTTCCCCCAGCTGCACAAGGATCTGAGCTCCCCTCATCCTCTCCGTCCTCCCCATCCTGCCTGTCCTCCTCGGCCTCCCCTCTCCCTTCCCAGGTGCCAGGCCCGTCTCACCATCTGAAAGGGGTGCTCCCTCCCCCCTCACCATCTGAAAGGGCATGCTCCCTCCCCCACCACCATCTGAAAGGTGGCTCCCTCCCCCCTCACTATCTGAAAGGCTCCTCCCCCTCACCATCTGGGCATTATATGCACCTCACCATCAGAGAGGCGTTAGCTCCCTCACCATCTGAGAGGGTGTGCTCCCTCCCCCATCACCATCTGAAAGGGTGTGCTCCCTCCCCCATCACCATCTGAAAGGGCATGCTCTCTCCCCCATCACCATCTAAAAGGGTGTGCTCCCTCCCCCCTCATCATCTGAAAGGGCCTGCTCCCTCCCCCATCTCACCATCTGAAAGGGCAGCTCCCTCCCCCATCACCATCTGAAAGGGCGTGCTCCTTCCACCATCATCATCCTGAAAGGGCCTGCTCCCTCCCCTCACCCGTCTGAAAGGCTCACCCTCACCATCTGAAGGCTGGCTCCCTCCCCCTCATTTCACTAGAAGGCTGCTCCTCCCTCTCATCATCTGAAAGGTGTGCTCACTCCCCCCTCACCATCTGAAAGAGTGTGCTCCCTTCTAACATCTGAGATTGTGCTCCCTCCCCCTCAACATCTGAAAGGGCGTGCTCCCTTCCCCCTCACCATCTGAAAGGGGTGTGCTCCTCCCCTCACCATCTGAAAGGGGGTGCTTCCTCCCCCTCAACGTCTGAAAGAACGGCTCCTCCCCCTCACCATCTGAAGGCGTCTCCCTCCCCATCACCATCCTGAAGGGTGTGCTCCTCCCCCATCACCATCTGAAGGGCATGCTCTCTCCCCCATCACCATCTAAAGAAAGTTGTGCTCCCTCCCCCCTCATCATCTGAAGGACTGCTCCTCCCCATCACCATCTGAGAACGGCTCCCTCCCCCCCCTCACCATCTGAAGGCGGCTCCTCCCCCTCACCATCCTGGAAAGAGTGCTCCTCCCCCCTCACCATCTGAAAGGGCATGCTCCCTATAGGGTGCCTCCCCCCTCCACCATCTGAAGGTGTGCTCCCTCCCCCCCTCTGACATCTGGAAAGACTCCCTCCCCTCTCACCATCTGAAGAGTGCTCTCCCCATCACCATCTGAAAGGGTGTGCTCACTCCCCCTCACCATCTGAAAGGGGGTGCTTCCTCCCCCTCAACGTCTGAAAGGGCAGCTCCCTCCTCACCATCTGAAAGGGTGTGCTCCCTCCCCCTCAACATCTGAAAGGCATGCTCCCTCCCCCCATCACCATCTGAAGGGCACGCTCCCTCCCCCCTCACCATCAGAAAGGGCGTGTTCCCTCCCCTCACCTGCCACCCTTCCCTTTGTCTCCCACAAGCATCTCCCCCAGGATGCCTCCCCGTCTCGCCATCTACTTTCCAGAAGACACCCAAACCATCGTCATTTGGATGAATAAATGAAAGAACACGTGAACAAACATACCTCAGTCAGTGGTGGCCAACTCGTCAAGTCGTGTTTTCCTAACATCTTCAGATCTCAGGGGACAAATTTCAGTAGAAGGAACCCCCGGCCTTGGGGGAGCAAGAAAACCAGCAGGGAGGCCATGGGAATGCAGAGGAATCCAGCTGCCAAGAAATCAGAGCCTGGGACAAAGATTGAGGTGCTCATACTCAGTAGGAGAAGCACAGCCTGGGAGAGCAAGGGGAAAGGGGAAAGGAGCAGGACCAGGAAAGAGGCGAGGTGATGCGTGTGACCTGCGCTGGCACCACAAGACGTGAGTGGGAGACACAGCAGAGGTGCTCGCTCAGCAAGGGTTGGGGAAGCTTCTCTGGGGCCTGTGTGGAGGGCACAGGTATGGTGGTGCCCACCAAGAGAAAGAGGGGGGCACTCAAGGGGCTGAGAAGGTGCACAAAGACTGGCTCCCAATATCCTGTCCTGGAGACAGAAGGGGTTCGGCTGCATTGAAGCTGGGTGCCCTGGGGCGAGTCACCCTGCCTCTCTGAGCCCTGTCTGCAACGTGGGTGCATAGAGCCTTCCCAAGGGGTGGATCAGTTTCCCAAGGCTGCTGCAGCCAATTTCACACACGGAGAAGGTGCACACAGCCCCACAGGTGTGATAACTCCATTGTTTCTCTGGGTAAAAGACTGGGGCTGAGACCTGCGTCCACCAGGACTGTGTTGTGGACCAGCAGGGATGGCAGCCCAGGCTGGTGCTTTCAGGGTTGGTCCATCCCCCAGGATCCCAAGGGAGTGTGTGTCACCGGCAATAGTGGCCATGGATGTGTGGCCCTGCCATCCTCAGATGCCGGCTCTGGCGCGTGGCCTGGATGCTGTGCCTGGTGACCGTTTTCATGGTAGTCACTCATCATCTCTCCTGCTGTCTGCTCCCCGCATGTGAAGGGTGGATGCCCAACAGGGCTGGGCAGAAGACAGCTCGTGGGGACCTCCTTCTGGCTCACGTACCTGGACACGAGCACCGGAGGACAGACACCGACTGAGGCTTGGGAACGGCAGCTCCATCCTGCTGGCCCAGTGGGACTCCCCGGTCTCATGACACCCTCCATGACCATCAGCCTCGCCCTCCAAGCTCCAGGCTCCTTATCTGCAAAATGGGGCTCATCTTGGTCCCATGGGGTGCGGCTCAGATGAACTGAAAAATGCAAAGGTTTCTGGCACAGCGTCCAGCACACGGTGGGACCCGTGAGAGAGCTGGCCATTGTTGTCATGAACACTTTGGGATCCCTTCCACTGTCCTGCAGGAGCGTGGCCTGCGTGGCCTCTGGGGTGGCTGGGCAGCCAGTGTCGGGGGTCACAGAGCAGCAAGCCCGTCCAAGGAGGGGCAGTCTGCCCTGGGGACGCCTGGGACCTCTGAGGAAGGCCTTGGGCTCCAGCAGACAGGGGAGAGGCCCAGAGGGAGCTGGGGCAGACGGGGCCAGCGGGCTGAGGGCGGCCCCTACGGTCCAGCAGAAGGAGTGGGTGAGGGGCTGCAGTGACCAGGCAGTGGGGCCACTACAGGCTGTGATGAGCCACCCAGCACCGAGTGCACCCAGACGTGCCCAGAGGCCCGCGAGGACCCACAGCCAGGCCCATCCCCATCCACGCCAGCAGTGCTCCTCACCCGACACCTCATTCTTCTTGTGTCCTGCGGCCGCTGCCACACAGGGCTTCCTGGCGCTGAGGCTTACTCTGTAAATAGGAAGGTAAATCATGGAGCTGCCATTTAACACACTCAGTGAAGCAGGCCGGGAGGGCAGCTCACTCCCCTCGCCTATTCCTCTTCCCCGAGATTTCAGAACTCATCGCTGGAATTATCCTAATTGTGTTAGCCAAGACTTAAGGCTTCAGACAACAATGAGTCCAAGCCTGCCCCAGTCTGCCAGCGTTCCGGGGGAGCTGGACCTGCACACTCCCATCTGGGGGACAGGGGAGGAATGGGGTTGCAGGAGGGGGAAAGGGGAGGAGAAGGAGGGGACCCCTCTTCCCAGCCTGGGCCGGCCATGAACACACGTTCCCTTGTCGAATGTGCATGCACCCTGTGGGGTGGGTGCTATTATTGTCCCACTGTAGAGTTGAGGACAGGTGGCTCAGAGAGGCGAAGCCACGTCCCCAAGGTCACACGGCTTGGACTCAGTGCAGCAGAGATCGAAGTCCTGGTCCTTCTGACTTCCAAGCAGCAGATAGCCCTGAGGCATCCCAGAAATTAGCTCAAAGTTCTGCAACTGGGTTAGGAAATCTTTACCATGCAAACCGTGGAGTGGGGAACTTGGTTGAATAAAATTCAGGTCAGGACGGCTGGAGGCCTCTGGGCCTCCTCCCCTGGATGAGCACACTGGTGCTCTGGACGAGGCTGTGAGTCCGCAAGCCTTCAGTAGAGGATTCTGACTGCTTCTGGGTGTCTGGGGTGTGTAGTCCTGACCATAACCTGCAGGAAGCTTGTCCCCCTGCCAGCAGGGCTCCATTGGCCCTGGCCCAGGTCCTCGATGGGTTTTCACAGTACCTGCAACTCCCCTCACCTACACCATGACAGCCAGAACAATCCCAAACAGAGACCGCTTATTAATATGAGCCCTTCTCACCTCCTGCTCCCCCCAAAATGCACCCAGACCTGGGAAGGTTGTGGGAAGGGGCCTCCTTTTCACAGTCCTCCAGGTACCTCTCAGCACAAAACAGCATTTTTGGGTGCAGCCTTGCTCCTAGACCGTGGTGTGGACAATTGGCCAAGAGTGCAGCACCCCTCCCTGAACAAGCCCCATGATGGAGGTAGTCCTGAACATGTTGCTCCTGTTGAATCATCACCCCTAGCCCAGTGCCAGGCACTGCAGGCCTCAGCACTTCCTCACTGAATAAATATCATGGAAGGAAACCCTAAGACCTGAGTGGAAACAGCTCGTATATGTCAGAGCAGGCATTTCTAGGATCCCTCCATTTCCATCCTACAATTCAATGACTGCCACAACCCCCCATCCCCCATAGCTGATTCTAGCAGCGAAACCCTTGGAATCCATGTCCCATTGGGAGTCCCATGCCACACATTCACAGAGGGCTCCCACGGCCAAAGTCTGGATATGAATTAGGATCCAAGAGCGTGATGTGATGAGCAGTTCTGAGGCCTGGATCTTTGTTTTCACCTTTGAGCATGTGAATCATGTAAGTCCGGGCAGCCTGGAGACATGCTGGCATGCCTGGGACATGGTCTGAGGTGGAGCAGGTGGGTGTCTGATAAATCCTATATGCCTGAATGTATGAGTGGATGGGTGAGGGGATGTACAGGTGGGTGGGTGGGTATGTAGCCTGGGGAATGATTGTGCAAGGCTGGGAGAGTGGACTGTGGTTGAATAATTGGATGGAGGGTGGATGGATGGATGGATGGATAGATAGATAGATAGATAGATAGATGAATAAATAAGTAAACAAATAAGATAGATAAAATAAACAGAGTAGATAAGTAGGCTCATTAAAGTTAATCGCTTAAATTACGTCGTCGTTAAGTAGAAGTGGAAGTAGATAAATAAATTAGAGTAAAATTAGATAGATAAGTAGATACAATAAAATAAGATAGATAAAATGAATAAAATAAAATAAGTAAGATAGATGAATAAAATAGGTAAAATAAGATGAATAGATAGAAGAATAAATTAAGATCGTCGTCATTAGATAAAATTATATAAATAAATTAGATAAAAGTAGGCTCGTGAGAGTAGATAAGATAGAGTAGAGTAGAGTAAAATAGATGCGATAAAATAAAATAAATTAAGATAGATAAGATAGGAATACATAAATGAATAGATAGTATAGATGCTGGATGATGGGTGGATGATTGGATGGGTGAATGGATGGATGGACAGTGGATAGGTAGATGATTGGATAGGTAGGTGGCTGAGTATGTAAGTACATAGAATGGTATATCGGTTGTGGATGGTGGGTGGAGGGGGAATGTCAATAGCTTACATAAGCTTTTCTTTTTTTTTTTAGAGATGGGGTCTTGCTGTGTTGCCCAGGCTGGAGGGCAGTGGCTCAATCATAGCTCACTGCAGCCTCAAACTCCTGGACTCAGGCAATCCTCCAGCTTCAGCTTTCCAAGTAGCTAGGACCACTGCATGCCACAATACCTGACTTTTCTTTTTTTAGAGGTTGGAGTTTTGCTGTGTTTCCCACCCTGGTCTTGAACTCTTGGCCTCAAATGATCCTCCTGTCTCAGCCTCCCAGAGTGCTGGCATTACAGGCATGAGACACCATGCCCAACCTGCACATGATTTTCATATTCTTAAAGCAACAGAAGGCTGGGCTCGGTGGCTCACGCCTGTAATTCCAGCACTGTGGGAGGCCGAGGAGGGTGGATCACGAGGTCAGGAGATCGAGACCATCCTGGCTAACATGATGAAACCCTGTCTCTACTACAAATACAAAAAATTAGCCAGGCGTGGTGGTGGGCACCTGTAGTCCCAGCTACTCGGGAGGCTGAGGCAGGAGAATGGCGTGAACCCGGGAGGCAGAGGTTGCAGTGAGCCGAGATCGCGCCACTGCACTCTAGCCTGGGTGACTGAGTGAGACTCCGTCTCAAACAACAACAAAATCTAGGGAGTAACTTGAGGGAAGGGGTTGTAGCATCAAAATGGTGGTGGTGGAGGCTTGAACAGCCTGGGCTTCATGAGTAATAGAGAGCGCAGTGGCAGTGCAGTGACCCAAGCAACCACTGGCACATGGACCCAAGAAGGGGCCGAGAGGCCTGCGGCCCAGCCAGCTGCCACCAGCCTGGATGAGGTCCTTGGAGGGTGCAGTCCCGGCACGAGGGTTGGGCATGGCTCCCCTGACTGCCCGGTGTCCTGCTGGGGCACACAGGGATGCTGGAGGCTCCATCCCGAGTTTGAGACCACGAGGTCAGAGGCTCCAGGCAGCACCTGCAATATCCTGCACTGAGTCTTGCAGAATGGGCTGGGATGCAGGCGGTGAGGGGAAACTGGTGGGCCGGGTGCTCGAGAGCGAAGGTGGGCTGGGGTACCTGCAAGGGCTGGCCTGTTGGTCCCTCCCTGGTGTGAACCCCCGCGGACCTCCATGCCTTCGGTGCTGGTGGGTTCATTCACTTGCTCTGCAGTGAAGCCAGTACGGACAGGGAGATGTCATCTTCCCCTTTAAAGAAGAGGAACCAAGTACCAGGAGGACAGAAAGGCTTCTGGGGGCCCTCCCACCCTGCAGAGGCCAGAGGCAGCCCCGGCCCCCTGGCCACCTCCCCGCTCTGTCTCCACGATGGTTTCAGGAGGAAGTGGGCGTCCGCAGAGGCAGCCAGATGGCCCTTGGCTTGGCTGTCCCCATCACCAGCCCCCGGTCCCCTGGGGCCAGACTCTATTTCAGGAGTGAGAAAGGAGAGAGGCGGGGGAACCACAGGCTCCCCAAGGGCCTGCTGCCTCGCAGGAGTCATCCAAAATATTCCTGCCATGCAGCCCAGAGCAGATGGAGCCAGTGTGCAGCCAGCAGAGCCCCCAGCACAGTGGCTGGAGGAGGGAGGGTGCGTGGTGGGGGAGTCTTGTGGGGAGAGCCTGGACTGGGAGCCAGAGGTCTGGGTACAAAGCCCCCAGCTTCAGTGTGCTCTGAGAGAGTAGGCAGAAGTACCTCCCGTAGGCCTCGCTCTTAGCTCCTAAATTGGCTCACGCTGGCCACAGCTCACACTTGAGGCCCCACAGCAGGCACTCGACTGCAGGCCACCCTGCGTGCAGAAACTACCGTCGGCCAGGACCTGAGTTGGATGGATCTGATCATCCCATCTCCAGACACGCTACACTCGCAGCCTCAGCTCTCTGCCCTCTGCTATTCTGCCCAGAATGACCAGAACCGCCCTGGACACACCCCTCCTCCACTGGCACTTACTGCTCCCAGACCCTCCAGCCTCCTCCAGAACCCCCTCCACAGATATCCAGATGTCGTGGTCCTGGAGCCTTGGACCCCCTCAGCCTGACACACTGTTGAGTGAGGAAGAGGGTTGGGTGGGTGAGGACTTGGCTGAGCTTCCAGGTCCTGCAGCCTCTGGGGAATGTCCAGGGTGTGGATGGACACTGGGCCTGAAGCTCCAGGCTGTGGTCAGCGCTGGGATGGAGGGAGGCAGGCACACAGGGAGCAGAGGCTGGGGACCCAGCTGACCAACCCTCTAAGTATGGACAGAGGAGGAGGTGGAAAACAGATTGAGAAGGAAGGGAGGGAGTGGCCAGGGAGGGACTCTGCAGCAGCAACTCAGTGTCCTGCATCTTCATGGTGGCAGAGGCCCCATGCCCAGAGGAGCAGCGGCCGAGGCCCCCATGCCCAGAGGAGCAGCATCAGAGGAAGCTGGGTATGGCTTGGGGGGTGCGGTCCTCCCCATCACTGTCTGGGGCCATTTGTGCTGAGACCAGTGCACTGCCACGGCCCCTGAGTCCAGCACATCCTCGGACCATGTGTCCCCGGACCGTGGTCCACCCCAGCCACCAGCACCCAAGCTCTCCTAACTGGGCAGGAGATGAGGATATGCCAGATGAGGAAACAGGCCAGGGCAGGTGGCGCCGACCTCACTCCAGAGTAGGCACGGATATGGGACCCAGAGTGCCCTCAGGCACCATGTTGGGAGCTGGATGGGCACTGAGGGTGAGGTGGGACCCCTTTCTGAAGGAGGGACCTGGTGTCTGCTCCTGTATCCTGTGGTGGGTGCCCACCATCTCCCCAGCCCACACTTTCCTTGGACGGCCCCTCAGTGACCCACTTTCTCCCCAAAATGGGCTGAATCTGCCTCTAGGTGTTTTCTGTCTCAGACCCAGGCTTTCCTGACACCGGCTGGTGCCATCCAAGCCTCCTGCAGGGTCAGCAGATTTGCAAACCACAGGTTTCTCCAATTTCTGTGGAGAAAAAACAAAAAAGGAAAAAAGAAAGAAGGAAATAATTTTCCAAAGTATTATGTTTCTTCCCAATCGATCAAGGCCACCAGGCCTGGCAATGGCCCCAGCCTTGTCGAGCAACAGAGCTTGGTGGCACCCCGGGATGGGCCGGGGAGGTTTGGGTGTCCAGCATGGGGAGTAGTTCCTACCCGGGGCCACTGCCAGGACGGGAGCATCTCCAGAAGCTGCCAGGAGGGATCTGGCCCAGTGAGGTGGGCGGGGAAGCTCGTGTCTACCCCTGCACGGAGGGCAGGGTCCCTGCCTTCACAGGGTGGGGAGGGATCACTGCTTTTCAGATATGAAGCCGGGGTCTGGAGGCCTCTCTAAACCAGCTCGGTGGCCACCGTCAAAGTTCCTTCCCTTTGACCAGAGTTTCCGGAGCCTGTTAGGGGACCAGCCCCAGCAACCCTGCCCCACCCTGACTCCTCACAGGCCCAGGTCCTGCACCACCAGTGTCAGGGACGGGCAGTCAGGGCCCACAGCTTTTCGGGAAGGGAAAGACACGTGAGGAACCTGGTGTCCATGAGGCCCCTGGGTTTGGGGCAGGGCCATGAGGCTCCCAGCCCGGCATGGGGCCCACCTGTGCTGAGGACCTGACAGAAGGTCGCTGGCCATCCTTCAGGGACACGGTGGAGTACACAGTCATGACAGCATGGCTGTCAAACCCTATCTGCCTGACTCACCATGGGCTGTTCGGCCGGAATCCCAGCGGGCAGGCAGGGCAGGGCTGCACCTGAGAGCCCTCCCTCGTGCGGTCTCTGAGCACACCCACCTGCCCCTCGGTGCCCACTGAGCTCTGGCTTTCTTTAGTCCTGTTCTGGTTCAGCCAGGAACAGGACCTCCGCCCCATGAGTCATCCCCATTACAGAAGCCTCGCCACCCCTCCGTGTCCCGCTCCTTCCTCTGGGCACTCATCTGTCCCTACCCTGTCCCCCAGTGTGGGGAGAGGCACCTGCCCACATGGCCCTGGGAGGACAGTAGTGCCAGCAGCTGGTGAGGTCACATCTCTGTGGCCCGTGACTGCTGCTCTCACTGACCTGGCATCGGCCGCTGCCAGCAGCCGCTCTTGGGCTCCACCCAGGACCCCTCTGATACTGGGGACGACAGGGCTGGAGTGCCCAGGGTCCTGGACCTGCTCCCCTCAGCAGGTGGGCTCTGCACCTCCACATCTCAGCATCACTGGACAGACTCTGAGGGGGCCTGTGGGACCCTGTGGGCACCTCCCTCTGCATCGTGGTCAAGGAGCCTCACCTCGCCTGCCGCAGCCCACAGGGCACAGGGAGGTGCCGGGCAGTACGGGAGCCCACCACTGCTCCTCACACTCCCCAGGCCATGCACCATCACCTGGCCCTTCCCTAGGGCCTGATGGGCAGAGAAGGCCCATCGCTTCTTCAGAAGCATCCCAAAGTGGGAACTCCAATCTGGTGACCCTTCCGTAGAGGAAGCAGGGAGGGAGGCTGGGCCCTCTGCTGCCCCAGGCAGCCTCCCTGGGCTCCCGCCTGTCTGTTTCTAAGGCTTCCCAGTGGACGTTTAGGTTCCTCCAGAGACAGACAGACTAGAATTGGGCTCCCCCTGGATTTAACCTTGCAGAATCCAATCACTGTGAGTGGTGGGAGTCACTGTAAGCTCTCCTCACCGGGGTTCCTGCAGCTCCTACCCACCAATGGACACACAGGGACAGGGAGGCAGTCCCTGGTCATAGCTTAAAGCTCTGTGTCCTGTGGGGGTGGTTTCGACGGTCACCATCTTCATTGCTGTACCTCTTATCCCACAGACACAAACTCTTAGTAAATGCATGGCTACCTGCAGCATTTGGCCTGTGCCCACCTGTGGGAAGACGGTCTCAACTCCCCTTGGTTCCCAAGCACCAGATATGTCGCAGAATTAAGGAAGGAAGCACAGGTCTTCCAGTGCTTATGATCAGGCCCCAACCTGGCAACTGAGGCTTGGACCTGAGGGCAGAAGAGGGCGGGGTTGTCAAAGGTTGTGATCTCCTGGGAGATGCCCCAGCTAGGGCTGAAATAGACACTTCACAGCCACCTGGCTTCTTGCACCCCAAGGACTTTCTCTCTGAGCTCCCTGCGCTGACCAGCAATGATGCAACTGTGCCACTGGGCCAGGATGTATGTGCATGTATATGCATGGGTATGCAATGTATATGCACCCTACACCCTGACGTGTTCCCCAAAAGGTGGAAGAATGGCTAAAAAAGAAGAGGAGAGGAGAGGGAGGGAGGAGGAGGGAAGGAGGAAGAAAAGAAAAGGAGAAAGGAAAAGGAAAGGAAAGGAGAAAGGAAAGGAAAAGGAAGGAAAGGAGAAAGGAAAAGGAAAAGGAAAGGAAAGGAAAGGAAAGGAAAGGTTAGGTTGTATACAGATCTCTCTCTATATATTTTATATTTATCTGCACACACTGAGAAAGAGCCAGAGATTTACAGATATTTATTTCTACTGTTTCCTTTGGGCAAGGTAAAATTAGGAGGGATAGATGATTGAGTAAGATGAATGAATGAATAGATACCAAGATAGATAGATGGTAAGAGATAAGATTGACTGATATTGGAATGTATAGAAAGATTAGAAGATAGATAGCTAGAGGTAGTAGATAGATGATAGATAATAGATAGAAGATAGATGATAGATAATGATGATAGAAGATAGATAGATAGATAGATGACAGATAGATAGTATAGATAGAACATAGATGATAGATACTGATGATGGAGAGATAGAAGATAGATAGATGATAGATAGATAATATATAGATACATAGATAGATAGATGAATAGATAGATGAATAGATGAATGACGAATGGGCTGATGGTAGTGATAGATTTATATTAGATACATGGAATAGATGAATGCTAGAAATAGTAGACAGATGATAGAAGATAGATAATATAGATAGATAAGAAGACAGATGATAGATAAAGATAGATGATAATGATGATAGATAAAGACAGATGAATAATATCTATATTATCTATAGACTAATACTATAGATATGATAGATAGATACAAGATAGATGATAGATAAATAGATGGTAGAGATAGATTGATATTAGATATATAGAAAGATAG
This sequence comes from Papio anubis, assembly GCF_008728515.1. Classification (NCBI taxonomy): domain Eukaryota; kingdom Metazoa; phylum Chordata; class Mammalia; order Primates; family Cercopithecidae; genus Papio; species Papio anubis. The sequence goes on along the minus strand of NC_044978.1, from coordinate 180,538,372 downwards.
AAGATAGATAAGCTAGAGATAGTAGATATAGATAATAGCTAAGATAAATAATAGATAGAAGATAGTTAGATCATGTGGATAATAAGACAGATGATGAATAATGATGATAGAAGATAGATAGCTGATAGATAGCATAGATAGATAGATGAATGATAGATAGATAATGATGATAGATAGATGATAGATAGATAATATAGATAGGTTGATAGATAATATAGATAGATAGATAATAGATAATATAGATAGATAGATGATAGATGATTGATAGATGGAGAGATGATAGATGATTGATTGATTGATAGATGATATAGATAGATAGATAGATAGATAGATAGATAGATAGATACATAGATAGATAATAGATAGATAGATAGATAGATAGATAGATAGATAGATGATAGATTAACAAGGTGTGTCCACACCTTGACCCCTGAGCTGGTGAACGTGCCCTCACATGGCCGAGGCTGTGAGGAGGCTCACATCTCACGCTGGACACTTGGGACCGCTTGCTGCCCTCGGAGCTGCTCTAGTTCACAGCAGCCCACCAGACAGAGGGAAGCTGCCGCACCTGGGGCCTCTGTCCTAGTGGAGAGGGCAGGTCGAGACAAGAGGGACACGTGGAGAAAAGAGGGCATTGTGTAGACGCTTCTCTGTGCTATGGAGGAAAATGAAACAGGAAGGGGCTGAGAGGTGTGGGGTGGGGGCCGTCGCTTACAAAAGGTGCTCAAAAGAGGTCACATTAGAGGGGGGTGTGGGAAATGGGGTTGGCCGCACATTTCTGGGGACCGCCTTTCCAGCAGGGGGGCAGCAAGAGCGTGGATGTGGCGCGTCAGGTGGGAGCTGCTTCCAGGCCCCACCTCCAGTCCAGGCCCCGTGGTGGCGAGACTGGAAGGACCCAAGCCCTGTCCCAGCCATCCCATTGTCAGCCACACAGCCTGAGGCTTGGCATGGAGCCCGCTGGCTGCCCATGAGCCAAGACCAGCTGGAGGGGCTCCCCCAGAGGCTGTTTCAATAACCCAGTGGAAAGGCGCCGGGCTGGGACCCACACAGCCGGCCATGGAGGCAGCGAGAAGCTGCAGGGAGCAGGGTGGTTGGGAGCTCAGGGGTGGATGTGAGGAGTCTCAGGCCTTGTCCCACATGCCATAGAGCTGCCAGGCAGGCAGATTTGAGATTCCAGCTTTCAGGGGAGCTACAGGTGGAAACTAGAAACTGGAGCTTACAGAAAAGAGCTCTTACTTTAAGTCATGAGACTGGGCAGAGAGCCGAGGGAAGGAGGGGTGGAGGAGGAGGACAGGTGAGGCTGGCCTCCTGAGTCCCTCCAATACCGAGTGTTCCAGATGAGATTCCCCCGAAGGTGACCTGGAGGAGCAGCTGGGAGGAGAACTTGGAGGGCGAAGTCAGGCACACAGAAGAAGGGCTTGGACCTGCTGAGGCTCAGGCCCGACGGGGACCGGGTTTAGCCGGGCGTGGAGATGGGAGGTCCTCAGGTCAGGACCAGGGTGGTCAGCTGCAGGGGAGGGAGGAGGGCCCGAGGAACGGAGCCCAGGGAAACAGCTGCCTTGAAAGAGCTGTGCTCAAGAGCCACGGACAGGAGGGCTGCTGACAAAGGCACCGGGTGACCACAGTGGCTCCCATTTGGTTTTATCTTTTGATTGAGGGGAAATTCCCCTCAATGTAATACGAACAATGTAAGATTCCCCATAATGTAATACGAACAATTTTCTGGTGTACAAGTCGGTGGCATTTAGTGCATTCGAAGGGTGGGCAACTCCCACCTCTATTCTGTTCTGAAGCATTTTCTTCTCCCCAGAAGGAGACCCCATCCCCATCAAGCAGTCACGCCCCATCTCCCCGCAGCCTCTGGCAACCACCAATCTGCTTTCTGACTGTGGATTCCCCTGTTCTGGACCTTTCATGGAGGCGGAATCTGTGACATGCGGCCTTTTGTGACGTCTCCTCTCACTCAGCGCAGGGCCTCAGGCTCCCTCCCTGCCGCAGGGAGAAGGGGTTGAATTTCCTTCCTGGAGGTGGCCGCCGTCCCTCCCTGCTGTCCCTGCTGCAGCGGGCAGATTTCCTTCCTGGAGGTGGCCGCCGTCCCTCCCTGCTGTCCTTGCTGCAGCGGGCGGATTTCTACCTGGAGGTGGCCGCCGTCCCTCCCTTCTGTCCCTGCTGTCCCTGCTGCAGCGGGCAGGTTTCTACCTGGTGGTGGCCGCCACCCCTCCCTGCTGTCCCTTCTGCAGCGGGCGGATTTCCTTCCTGGTGGTGGCTGCCGTCCCGCCGCACAGATAGGCAATGTTTCTCAGTCCGCTCACCTGCTGAGAGCCACGAATCGTTTCTCCCCTGTGGTTACTGTGAGTGGTGCTGCTGTGAATTGCGTGGACGAACACCTGCTTAGGTCCCTGCCTTGCACTCCCTGGCGTGTCTGCCGTGCAGTGCGGTGGCCAGGTGGGACAGGGTTTCGGAGGTGAAAGCACCGACAGCTTGTCTGGGGAGGAGAAAGGTCTGGGAGAGAGGAAAGTCCAAGGGTGCAGCAGAGAGGGGCAAGCCCAGCGGGTGGGGGACCAGGGTGGGGGCACAGTGCAGAGGGCTGCAGCAGAGGCAGAAGTGTGGTGGCGTGGTGGGGAGGATGGTTAGCAGGGCTGAATGCCTTCCCCAGCCTTCCCCATCCCACTCTGACCCAGCTGCTCCCTTGCCCACACCTGTGGCTGGATCTGGAGAAGGGAGGCACCCCCAAGTAGGGTGGGTTGGGTCCTTCCAGTGCCCTCCCAGTGCCCGGCGGCTCCTCCCATAAGCAGCGCTTCCTCCAGGACCCTCCTTCCTGCCCCCTCCCCTTTTCCTCCCACCTGACTGCTCCCTTTCCGCCAGCAGCCCCGGGGCACTGGGGCTTCATCCCTGGGGCTCCCTGCTCTGCCCACAGCTTTGTGAATACCCTGTTCGATGCTCTTCTCATGTTCAAGTGACCCACTCTGAATGTGCCCTCCCGCCAGGTCCAGCAGAGGTGCTGAGACTGGGAGAGAGGGAGAGGCATCGGGGTGTTCATGCTGCACACAGAGTAAATGGACCAGGAAATGAGGCTGGAGGCCCAAGGCGTGAGGGAGCAGGGGCAGAGGATGGGTGGTTTTGCCAGGTTTGGAGTTCAGCTAGCTCAGCAAAGTGAGAGGGGCGAGGGAGAGGCCAGTGAGTGCAGGGAGAGGTGACCGACTGGGAGTCTGAGCCGAGGAGGAGACAGTGAGAAGCTGGGGGGTCGGGGGCGTTCACCTTGAAGTGGGGGACCAGGACGTGCTATAGAGCTGGGAGGTGGGGACTCAGTGGTGCTCCCTGAAACATAGGCTGAGAACCCCAACAGTTACAGTGGTGTCCTGGGAGTCAGTGAGATACTGACTTAGGATGGAGGACACATCTCTGGATGAGGGATGGTCAAGGAATGCCAGGAGGACTGTCCTGTGGACATCACAGTCACCGACACTGGGGCTGCAGCCCGCCGGCTGCTAAACACCGTGGAGAGACAGGGCAGCCCCGGAGAGCTGGTTGGACATTTATAGCAGAGGGACCACGTGTTTCGTCCCCTAGTCGGCACCTGCCAACTTGGAGCTTTAGGTTGGAGAAAGGGGGCTTCCCCACCAAGAAGGTCATGTGATTGGACATCTTCACACCTCGGGCAGAGATCATAACACCAGGGCAATTCGACTCATTTATGAGAGAAAAGTCTCCCTCCCTCACCTCAGGAGGCTCCCACTCCACCCACGCACAATAGCAATTAAGAGTCCAGCCAGGAAAAAGAGAAATAATTAATATTTTCTCCAAAGCAGAGTTCCTTGTTTGAAGAGCTAAATAATACAGAGACAGCTTAACTGCTACCCAGCAAAATAAATTCTCTCTGGTTCTAATCTGCTCATGTCTGTTTCTTTAATCAGCACTATTAGGAGACATTTCTGAGAGCTTCAATGTGGGGTTGTGCTGGGTTTTTGATCTGCCAGAAATGATGATCAAGATGATTATACGCCCACATGAGAGGTGCCAGAGCAGAGGGGCATCCTGGCTTCACAGTCCGCAGGGCTGGAGGCAGCGCTGGCCGTGGGCACTGACTGGCCCGGTCCTCCCAGCAAGTTCCTTCGTGTCTCTGTGCCTCGTCTGTAAAATGCAGATTCCACTAATAATCTTTCTCTAAGTGGTTATGGGAAGTAAGTGGCTTTTGACGTGCAGAGGTGATAGAAATAGCGATCTTTACTGCTGTCTGTTCGTAGCAAGCGCTGGGTCTACGTACCTTACATTTACTTGTTAGCTGAACCCCTCCAAAACCACCACCGCTGGATTTCACCATGATGCCCACTTTACAGATGGGAAAACCAAAGCAGAAGGTGTAACTCACTTGCCATCCAGCAGACTAGCAGCTGGGGACACTGGGGGCTCAGAGGGTCATTGGTTGAGTGTGTGGTGCTCGGGGGACACCCAGCGTGGACCTTGGGGAAGGGAGTCCATGTGGACATCCCCAGGGAAGAGGTTGAGGTGAGGCCCTGGAATTGCAGGGAAGGGAGGTGGAAAGAGTGCCAGTCACATGAGGCTGGTGCGCTTGTGGTGGGGGTGCCCGGAGGAGGCGGACACAGGGCGTGGGGTCCCAGGCAGCTGTCCTGGGAAGCCCAGACCCCCTCAGGAGCCTGTGCGTAGGGGGCCACCCTCCCCATTCGCCTGGGACTAGGGGAATTTCCTGGGACATGGGACTTCCTGTGCTAAAACCAGGACAGTCCTGGGTAAGCCACGACAATAGGTCACTCTATGAGTTGCTTACAAACCACAGAGGGTATGAAGAAGCCCAGGAAGCCGCGAGCCATGGCTTCCCACCACCTGCTGCCTGGCCTCCCACAGCTCCGCATCCCGCCTTCTGGGAGGCTGTCTCCTTGCAGGAGTTTATTTTCACCCACCGACAGGATAATTACAGGGAAGAGGGGAAAAAAATGAAGTTGACAGAATCACAGATTAGAGAAAAATTCAGCCCACTTCCTCTGAGTTCCTCGCTGCATTTACAGAAACCTGAAATCATCAGTGCCTTTGTCCCTGCACACCGTGCCCGCCGGTAATGGCTCTGGCAGCAGCTCCTGTCCTTAGCTGGTCCCAGGGAGGCAGGAGAGTCCTGGGAGATTCCGAAGGATGGGGCCCAGCCCGTGGCCTGTCTTCCCGTGGAGTTGGCGTGGCGGCCCTCCTCTCCAGTCTCAGGCGGCAGTTTGATTCTTGGTGGGGACGTGCCTGGTACTGAGAGAACCCAGCCAGGCCCCAACATCCCTTACAGTGACTTACAGTGACGGGGAGCTCTCCCTGAAGCCCCCACCCCAGACCTCACCCCCATTAGCTGAAGAAAGCCCCCCACACCGACAGGCAGAACTCCCAACTTCCCCTCCCCACCATCTTCTTCCCATGGTGCCAGATGGGGCCTCTGGAGGCCTGAGGGGTCCGGAGCCCTGGGCTGAATGTTCCAGAAGGCTTCTGCCCCCACCCTGCCTCCATCTCTGCTGCTACTGTGCCATTCTGTGCTTCTCTCTGGGACAAGCTGCAAATGGCCTTGGGATGGGGACAGGTTCCAGGGTCAGCCACCCTCCTCCAGAGCCACCCACACCCTCACTGCTGTCCTGCCACTCACCCTCCCTCCCTCCCTCCCTCTCTCTCAATTAATGGACTTCAGCGTTTAGAGCAGTTTTAGGTCACAGCGAAACTGGGCCTGAAGCACAGCACGGAGCTCCGCACACCTCCTGCCCCCACAGGCTCTGCGGGTGCCGCGTGTGCTGGCGCGGTGGGGGCGTCTGCTGCACTGAGGGGCCATATGGATGCGTCGCCATTAGCTGAAGCCCACGGTCGGCACGAGGGCTCCCCGTCTGTGTGGCACCTTCTATGGTTGTGACAATTGTCCCACCCCCACCGTGACGGCATCACGTGCTCCTCCTGCCCACCACTCCTCCCTCTCCTTGGAGCCCCCCTTGCCAAGCACGGGGTGGGGAGCTGGAGTCAGAACTCAGGGACTCCAAGGGAAGGCACAGACCAGAGCGCCAGCGTTGGGTGGGGCCTCTCTGCGTGGCCCAGGCCTGCCGCACAGGGACAGCTGGGCCCCCTGATCTTGGCCAGCACCGAGGGCTGCTCCCCTGACCTGGGGCAGGCCCTGCGCGGAAGCCCCTGTGGAGGCCTCGGCTCTGCACTCCCCACCCCTTCCCCAGCAGCCCCTGCCCCTGGAGTCAGCGCTGAGCTCCCCCCAGGAGGCTGGACCAAGGATGCTGCTGGCCTTAGTGGAAGGAGGGTCACCCCAGGGAGAGATGGGAGCAGAAGCAGATGCAGGAGGAGGGAAAAGGAAGAGTGCTGGGCACCCAAATGGGGGGTTCCCGGAAGGGACCTGGGCATTGTAACGGGTGCCATCCCGTCCTATGGGCAACCTCTTATTTTTTGGGTGGAGAAACTGAGGCCCAGCTTGGGAGAGGTTCACCCAGAGTGACACAGCCAGTCTGGGCTGTGGGAGGGGGTCACAGAGCAGGAGCATCTCCTGCAGCCCAAACACCAAGCACCTCAGAGCCCCTGAGGCCTGGGGGCCATGGGATCGTGGCCAAGGGAGACTGAGGCCAGCCTGGAGGTCCGCTCTGGAGCAGCGCTGCCTGCTTTCAGGAGTTACGTAGCTGAGCAGGTGGCTCTCCGTCTCCAGGCCCGTTCTGTCATCTGCAAGTGGGCCTACTAATCATGCAAATACCAGCAGGTGGTCTGAGTTGAAGGGAGCTGAGAGTGCCCCACAGGTGCTGATTTGTGTTACTTGTTACCTCCCTTCCCCCAGGGAACCTACCAAGAACTCCGGCAGGCACAAAGGCAGTGGTGCGGGAGGAACCAGGGTTGCTGAGGCTGCTAACACCAGAGCTTGCCTGTTTCTATAGCAACCTGGAACTGCGACTCGCTTCTGGAGGGGACGGTGGGGCTCCAGGTTGACCTGGGACAGAGGCGCACACTAAGGCAAAAAGAGGGCCAGGACCCAGCCTCCCCCACACAGCCCCTTGCAGTGGAGCCCCGATCCTCCTATTCCTGAAAAGACCCCATGATCAAAGCAGCTGCTGCTGCCTGGAGATGAAGCCTCCTGGGCCCTCCGTGAGAGGGGCTGGGGCAGGAGGCTCATAGAGGGCAGGAGGGGGTGACCCCAGCAACAGCAGGGATGGCTCTTATTTCCCAAGTGCTCACCCCGCCTGCCTGGCTCCTTCTTCTCAGGCCCCCGGGAGGACCACACCAGCATCCTCCAGCCTTGTTTTCCAAGGAGGACGTGGGCTGGATGTGGAGCCAGGTGACAGCTTCCTGGCCCAGCCGGGTAAGACAGCCAGGACTCTGCCCTCTGTGGCTGCCAAGGCCCAGGGCACCAACCGGGAGGGAGCAGGGCAGAGCTGGCATCTCCTGAGCCCCTGCAGCCTGCCCACGGTGGAGCCCCGTCACGTGCAGGAGCTGTCCAGGGTAAGGACGGGCTCCACACCAGTCTTGGAGCTGAACTACAGCCAGTGCAGGGCAGTGGCAGGCAGCCGGTCTGGGCTCTGAGAAGCAGTGAGCTCCCTCCCCATCTGTGAGGGATTCATGCACCTGCTGGCTGTGGGGAGCACCTACAGCACACAGGGTGGACTTGGCAACCGCCTTCAGAGGCTCCCCTAGGAGGATCCACCCTCTTAAAGGATTCGCTGAGAGAACCTGGCCCTGGGTAAACAGGGGCTCATAGACCAGGGCCAGAAGGGAGAGAAGCTGTGGTTTGCCTCCAAAATGCAGAGGCCCTGGTACTCATCCCTCAGAAGAAGGGGTTCCTAGCCCCTGCTGGCATGCAGACAGGCACGCCTGCTCACAAGTGCCTCTTCCACATGGAGGCACAACCCCCCACACACCCCGCACAGCCCCACACATCCGCATGCAGGCACACAGACCCTACACCTACCACGGCCACGTGTCGGGGCCTTGCCACTTCCACAGCTCACTGAAGGTGGACGGGTCCACGGCTCACTGAAGGTGGACGGGTCCATGGCTCACTGAAGGTGGGCAGGAGGGTGCCAGGGAGGGGACAGAGGTGCGGCTGGCAGCAAACCCCACCAGCACAACAATTGCCCCCAGGGCCATCGCGTCAGGAAGGGTGAGTCCCACACAGCTGAGGGTCACTAAGGGCTGGAACGTTCTCAGATTCCAAACTCAACTCTGAGGCTCCCATTTCAGCAAATCCATCCCGCCTGGCTCAGGCCAGCTCACCTCAAATTTAATTTAGTTCAGTTTATTTCATTTCAATTCAGTCCAGATCCAGCTCAATACAGATCCAAATTTATTTCCATTAATTTTAACTCAACCCAATCAAAATGCAGCTCACCCCAACCCATCTGCCCAGTCTGCAAGGAGCAGCGCCTCCTATAAGGCACCTTCTGGAAATTTCCCCCAAAACCTAGTACAGACTGCCCACCTGTCACCTGCCCATCCATCCGCCTGTCGGCCTGCCCATCTGCCCTCCTGGGTGGGGCACGGACCCAGGAAACCTGGCCCAGCCCCAGCATCCTGTTCATCAGTGCTACCATCCTATCCTGCTCTCCCTCCTCCTTCCTCTCCCCCTTCTCCTCCCCCTCCCTTCCTCCCCCTCCACTCTTTCCCCTCCTCCTTCCCCTCCCCACTCCTCCCCCTTTTCCTCTCCCACCTCCCCCTACCCCTCCCCCTCCACTCCTCCTCCCAGCATCATCATCACTCTTATCCTCTTTTCAGCAGCAGCAGCATTTTCAGCTTCATCGTCGTTGCCTTCACCACCATCTTCATCTTCACTGAGTCCTCCCTCTGTATTGGGGTTGCCTGGCCCATCCCAAGTACAGCAGCTTCTATCCTCACAGGAGCTGCAGGAGACAGGCTCCATCAACCCAGTCACAGCGGGGGAAAGCAGGGGTGCCCAGAGGCACAGGAAGTGGCCACCACAGCCAGGAGCAGGCTGCAGGCTGGGCCCACCCCAGGCCCCACACCTCCCCTTCCAGGGCTCCTGCCTGGCACCAAGGGCATCAGTACTTAGGAGTGTTGGCACTCACTGCCCGGTGCTCCCCAGGCCCCCAGCCCCCTCCCCTCTGCTCCTCAGTGCTTCCAGCGCCCTGAGCAGCCCTTCACCTCCCGCGGGTCCCTGCAGCAGCTCTGCTGCCTTCTGCCTGGCACCCGGGCCCTTCTGCCTCCCCCAGGGAAAGGAGCTCAGTGGGTCACATTTGCTGTGCCCATGGCTCCGTGTCTGCCTCCATCTCCTTCCCAGCCTGGCGAGCCCTCCCGGGCCCTCTCATTACTCTCCCACCAGGCCTGTTGGAGGTTCCTGGGTTGGTTTTTATCAAAACCATTAATAATTTCAAATACCCTAAAGAGGGCCATCTTCTCCAGCCTCCACCACAGCCACTTGGATCCACTGTGGCTCACTGAGATTTGGCAGAGATTTCTGTTGTCATGGTGTGGGTGTGGCCGGCCCCCCTGCTGGGACGGTGCACCCGGTCAGGGCAAGTGTGGCACCCAGGAGGGGTCTGTCTGGTGAATGATACAGAAATGGATGAGCAGAGAGGCAGTTTGAATTTTTTAAAAACAAAATTATTTGACGAGTGTACAAACACTCTATGTCCAATATGAGAATTTTGCAAAAATACAGAAAAGTGAACAGAGGAAAACCACAGGCCCCCAAACTGCCTAGAGAAAACTGCCATGCACGTTTTGGGGTTATTTCTTCCACACAGGCTTCCATAGTATGCACAGTTTTGTATATTACCTTTTGCACTTAACATTTTCCGGTCGATTAAATGTCCGTTAAAAGCACGAAAATCCAAGTTACTACGGAATTTTTCCAGGTGCCTACCCCACTTCGACAATCATCAACATGCTGCCAACCTTACGCTGTCTATCGTCACTCCTATTTTTATTTCTGCTTTTGGTGGAATACCCTCATGGGTTGAATTGTGTTCCCCAAAAACATATGTTGACCTGCTGACCCCTCCCTCACAGACCTCAGAATGTGACCTGATTTGGAAACAGGGTTGCTGTGGATGCCACTAGTTCAGTTGGTGATGGTCATGCTGGAGTGAGGTAGCCCCTGACCCAATATACCTGGTGTCCTTGTCAGTGGGAAGATTCAGAAAGAGAGACAGAGGAAGAAGGTCGTGCGCGCACACACACACACACACACACACACACACCCCTTCAATCCTATGACGGCCATGGGAAGGTGGAGGCAGGGGTTGGAGTGACAGAGCTGCAAGCCAAGGAGCACAGAGGATGGACGAGGTCACCACCATGGAAGGATTCTACTTAGAGTCCCGGGGGGAGCTCCACTGACACCTTCATTTCAGCCTCCAGAACTGTGAGACATTAAATTGCTGTTGTTTTAGCCACGCGGTTTGTGGCACCTTGTAACAGCAGGCAGATTTCTCCCTGATGGGATGAAACAGATACAAACACTAAAGCATGGCTGTGTAGTGTTTCATCAGATAGCAGTGCCATGCAACGAGATCATGAGTGGAGGAAAATTGTTGAAAAATGACATACCAAGCCTACCATGAAAACGGACACCAATAGAAGACAGGAAGGAAACACATCAAAAAGTTCTAAATTATTGTTACTGAGGGATTCAAATATTTTGAGTCCTTTTCTTTGTTTAGTTTTTTTTGTTTGTTTGTTTAGTTTTTTTGGGCTTTTGTGGGGAGGCGAGGTCTCATTATACTGACCCAGCTGGAGTGCAGTGGGATGGTCACAGCTCACTGCAGCTTCAACCCCCTGGGCTCAAGCAATCCTCCCATCTCAGCCCCCTCAGTAGCTGTGACTACAGGCACACGCCAACACACATGGCTAATTTTCATTATTATTTGTAGAGACAGGGTCTCACTGTGTTGCCCAGGCTGGTGTTAAACTTCTGGGCTTAAGCAATCCTCTTACTTCAGCCTCCCAAAGTGCTAGGATTACTGGTGTGAGCCACTGTGCCTGGCCTATTTTGAGTCCTTACTCTGTGCCAGGCACCACACAAGGTATTGTACCTCATTTAATATGTCCAAGAACCCTATGAGGTGAACATTTTGATCCTAATTTACAGATAAAGAAGCTGAAACTCAGATAAATTTAAAAACTTGCCTGAGGTCACTCTCCTGGTAAATGGCGAAGTTAAGGTCCAAACCACATGAGACCCAGCCCTTTCTCCATCCCCACCAGGGTTTGGATGGTCACATGCGTCCTGTGTATCTCTGTGGATGGTGCCCAGAGCAGACATTCTAGCTCAGCACCAGCTGAACCACTGATTCCTAGACCTTCTGATACAGCCATTCACCCTTTCAGTATCTCATCACCCTGAAAATCCCTTAGATTTTCTCATTGCCATTAAAGGCACACCCTACAGATTCTTACTTTCAAGACTTGCAGCCTCACTTCTTTCCATCTCATCCCAGCAAGTACCCACCCCAGCAACATGACTGTCCTGGGACTCACAATCCTTTATGCCCATCACCCCTTTATTGGCCCTCACCCCCTTCACACCCTCATTTCCCTCATGCACCATTACTGGCCATCACCCCCTTCATGCCCTCATTCCCTCACACAAACACACATACGTACACCTTCAATCATCTTACTTCTCTCTCATTTTAGCACACTCAGTTATAACACCCCAACCCTGGTGACATTCAACTCTCCACCTAATCTGTATTTGCACTCAATCTAGAAACAAAGAGAGGATACTAATTGTCAATATCATGAATGAAAGAGACATTACTACAGACCCTACAGACAAGAAGCACATAAGAAGGAAATATAATGAACAACTTCATGTCAATGAGTTGAGCAGCTTTGATGAAATACAAGAGTTGAAAGACAGTTTATCAAAATGGACTAAGCATGGATACAGGAACTGCACAATTTGGTAATGGATAACAGATAGTGGGAGCCAGATTTCTCTCTGATGGGGTAAGAGGTTACAGATAAGCAAGGGGAGGAGGCTAGAATGATCCATGTGATAATTGCTTCGGAACAGACATCAATGTGAACTCATGTCCAGCTTCATATAGATACATGGGGTTACATATAGAAATATGTATAAATACGTGTATATACACAGGTTCCTACACATGTATATTTCCTTGCTCTGTCAGCTGAGAGGGCTGAGAAGCAAGGACTCCTCAGTGACAGCAGGTCCCGTTCTTGGTTTCTAATACTGCTCTCCAATGGAAAGAACCAGGGTTCCTCAGGGAAATGGGTGATTCTAGGCCTGTGAAAAGAATGATACAAGATGACTTTGGAGCAGCTTGTAGTGCTAGAAACTGAGAAAGTGCTCAGAAAAGGACTGCATGCACACACATGTGCACACACACAACTGAGGCTGTGTCAAAGGAACACAGGAGCCAAGTGAAAGAGCTTCCAATGGTCCACACTAGAAAAATTTCAACAACAAAATAAGGCACTACCCAGTAGCCATGAGTTTACACTGATAGGAATAAATGATCAGATTCTGGGAGAGAAGAGCAAATCTCCAGGCAGGATTCCAAATAAGTTGTGGAGCTATTCTGCCCTCAGGAGGGGAGCATGACTCCCCGCTCCTTAACTGTGAGCTGTGCACAGGGACTTCCTGCCAGAGAGCAGGGTATGGAAGCGGGAGGGGCAATTTTTTGGTGACCGAGGTCAACGTCAGCAGTGATGAGCTCTGATGACACTGTGAACCCTTGAACCACGAATGAGAAGAGCATCTCACAACTGTGGTATTCCTCCCCAAACCCATAGACACTGTTTAGCAATGAGAAAAACATCAAATACATCCCAATTAAGGGACATTTTACAAAATGTTTCATCAGCATTCCTTAAACTCATCAAGCTCTTCAAAACAAAGAAAGTTTAAGGAATTGTCACAAGAGCATAACATGACAACTAAAAGTAATATGGGATTCTGAATGGGATTCTAGCGAAAAACAAAAGGCTTTAGGTAAAAACTAAGGACATCTGAATAAAATATGGACTTTAGTTCATAATAACATATAAATATTGGTTCATTAATTTTGACATACATCATATACTAATATAAGATGCTAGTAATAGGGGAAGCTGATTGTGGGGTTTATGAAAACTTCTTATACGATCTTTGCAATTTTTCTGTTATCTAAAACTATTATAAAATAAAACTTACTTTAAATAGTACATATTAATTAAAGAAGTTGAATTTAATTAAACATGCGTCCACAAAGAAAACTCCCTTGAGAATACTGACAAACACTTTAAAAGAAATAATAACAACCCTGCACAAACTTCTTCAGAAAAAGAGAGGTAGGGAAAACACTTCCCAACTCATTTTATGATACCTGGCACCAAAACCAGGCAAGGACATTATAAGGAAAGAAAACTACAGACTGGTATCCTTCATGAACGCAAGTATAAAACTTCTTAACAGAATATTACCAAATGGAATCCAGTATAAGTGATGAGGTATGTATGATAACACTTCATGATTAAGTGGATTTCTTCCAAGAATGCAAAGTTAGCTCAACATTGAAAATCATTCTACATAACTCATGATATCAACAGACTAAAAAAAGAAATAAGATCATCTCAATAGATGCCTGAAAACAAATGCATATGACAAACATCAACAGCCATTCATTAAAAATGCTCTCATTAAACTAGGAATGCATAGCATCTGCTTCACCTGATAAGAGGCATCTGGGAAAAACAAACCTGCAGATCGTATCATACCTCATGGTGAAAGAAGAAATCGCTTCTCCAAAGCAAGGATTCTACCTTCACCCCTGAAGGTCCTAGCCAGTGCAATAAAGAAAATACATGAATAAAACGTCTAGAACCAGCACATGAGTTTAGCATAGTCACAGGATATGAAGGTGTATTGTCATCCTATATACTAGCAACTTAAAATTAGAGACTGAAGTTTTAAAATACCATTCACAATGGAAAAAAATACTTTCAAAAGTATTAGAAAGTGAAAAAGTAAAATACTTAAGGATACATCTAATAAAATATGCACAAGATTTGTAGGTTGAAAACTGCAAAGCATTTCTGAGGTAAATTAAAGACCCAAATAAATGGAGAGATATATTGAGTTTACGGGTGAGAAGATCCATTGTTATGAAGATGTCCTCAAAATTAATCTATCGATTTAATGTAATCCCAGGCAGCTTTTTAAAAATAGAAGTGGACAAGTTGATAATAAAAATTATACGGAAGTGCAAAAAACATCAAATGGTTAAGTCATGCTGATGAAGAAGAACATATTTGAAAGACTAAGTCAACCTGATTTCAATACATCATAAAGTTACAGTAAGCCAGATGGTATGGTATTGGTGTGATGATAAACATATAGTTTAATAAAACAGCATATAGTCCAGAGGTAAATCCACAAATGTATGGTTCATTGATTTTCAAGAAACATACCAAGGTAATTCAATAGGGAAAAAATAGAGTCTTCTTAAAAAGTGCTGAAACGCATTTAACATCTATATGGAAAAGAAAAAAGTGAACTTTAATCTTCACACCATATACAAAATTAACATTAAATAGACCATCAGAACAAAATTAACATGAAATAGATCATTAGACCTAAGTTTAAGACTTAAACCTATAAAACTTCTAGGAGATTACACAGGAGAAAAGCTTTGTGACATCTTAGTTAAGCAAAGATTTATGAGATCAAACATGTAAAACACAAACCATAAAAGACAAAGTTAATTGGGCTTCAGTAAAATAATAAAATTTCTGATCTTTGAAAAATCCCACTAAGAAAGTGAAAAGACAAGCTAGAGACTATGAAAAATACATTTGCAATACATATGTCTGACAAAGGACTTGCTTTCGGAATGTGTGAAGAAATTTAACCCAATAATACACACAACTCAATCATAAGAAAGCAAAAAACTTTAAAATAAGCAAGAGATGGGAACAGAAACTTCACGAAAGAGAAGACGCAAACGAGTAATAAACACGTGGAAGGAGGCTCAACAGCATGGGTGATCCAGGAATATGAACGAGGACCACATTGAGACACGTCTGCACATCCTCTGGATGGCTAAGGCTAAACAGACCGACGACGCCCAGCATGGGGCAGCACGTGGGACACCTAGAACCCTCCAGCATTGACTGGCAGCACGTGGGACACCTAGAACTCTCCAGCATTGACTGCAGGAACGTGAAACAGGACAATCTCCTTGGAAAACAGGCTCACGGTTTCTTACAACATTACTATATGACGTGGTTTGGCTCTGTATTCCCACCCAAATCTCATCTTGAATTGTAATACCCAATGTTGGGGGAGGAACCTGGTGGGAGGCGACTGAATCATGGGGGTGGATTTCCCCTTGTTGTTCTGGTGCTAGTAAGTCTGCAAGAGATCTGGTTGTTTAAAAGTGTGTAGCAGTCCCCTCTTCTCTCTGTTTCTCTCCTGTTGCCATGTGAAGACGTGCCAGTTTCCACTTTGCCCTTTCACTGTGATTGAAAGCTTCCTGAGGCCTCCTCAGCCATGCCTCCTATACAACCTGTAGAACTGTCAGTCAATTAAACCTCCTTTCTTCATAAACTACCCAGTCCCAGGCAGTTCTTTATAGCAGTGTGAGAATGGACTAATATACTATATAATCCAGAACATGTCTATGCAAAGACTTGTGCACAAATGCTTTTTATTCACAATAGTCCCAAACTGGGCACAGCCCAAATGTCTATCAACAGGTGAATAACCAAAGCAACGTGGTCTCTCCATACAACGGAGTCCTAGTCAGCTGGGTGACCCAGAGCATGTGCCTGAGGCTAGGGGAGGACGGACAGGGAAGGGATGCAGAGGCTTCTGGGGTGACGGAAATGCTGCATATCTTGACTGCGGGGTGGCTCTGCAGGTGCATGAACCTAACCAAACTCACCAAATGGTAGACTTAAAAGCAGTGCATTTTATTGTATGTAAATCATAAAATTTTAAAACATGAAATTATATATAATTGTACAAAAATTATAAAATTTAAAAATTGTTAACTTCCCACCCCTCTCCCCATCTCCAATATGGGCCGGGCACGGCGGCTCACGCCTGTAATCCCAGCACTTTGGGAGGCTGAGGCAGGCAGATCACGAGGTCAGGAGATCGAGACCATCCTGGCTCACACGGTGAAACCCCGTCTCTACTAAAAATACAAAAAAATTAGCCAGGCATGGTGCGGGTGCCTGTAGTCCCAGCTACTTGGGAGGCAGAGGCAGGAGAATAGCGTGAACCTGCGAGGCGGAGCTTATAGTGAGCCGAGATCGCACCACTGCACTCCAGCCTGGGTGACAGAGTAAGACTATGTCCAAAAAAAAAAAAAAAGAGCGTTCTCAAGAAATTAACAGTGACACAGTAGAAAAGCCCAGAAAGACAGAAACAGGGTTGCACAGAAGAAGAAATACAAATGACAGCTAAACACTCACCCATTGTTACCTCAACCCTTATGGAAACTAAGAATTGCAAATTAATACCACAGTGAGGTATCCTGGGGGGCCTGTCAGGTAGCCAAAGGTAAGACATCTAACAACAGCAAGGGCTGTGAGGCAGGGACCTGCAGGGACTCTTCCGCTCAGCCAGAGGCATATGAATGACACAGCGCTGGTCTGGGCAGATGAACATCCTACTCCCATAGCCCCGCAGCTGACCGCAGGTGAGCCTAAGCCTTCGAATGGCATTTGCCAAGTGGCTGTGGCATGCTGGATACTCTCAGCATAATTCACTCAACCATCAAAGCATTTTATAAGATGGGGAGCATCATTTTAGGAGGCCATGCAGAAACAAAGTGACCTCACCCACTATGCCAAACCCTGGGATGTGGCTGTGGGCGCCCAAGAATCCCCTCTCCTGGGGTGATGCTGACATGGGCAGGGCTCAGCACCCTGGAGATAAGGCAGGCAGGTTCCTTACATGGGAGGCAGCATGGAAATATTCATGTCATTCAGCTATTCAAATTATTTTTCAAGTGGGTCGGAAACACCTGTTTCTTTATTATCGTGAGGCGTAATCGGCCTAGTGCAAGCTATTCTGCAGGAAAGAAGCCTGCGACCCATACCGCAGGGCCTGGCTCATCTCCTTGTCTTTGGAAGCTCCATTTTCCCCACAATGGAGTCGGAAGTTTCCTTATGATTATTTAACAGTTGACGCTGAAGCATGGACCCCTGCCACGGGCCCTGGGCATCCGAAGAAGAAAGATACAGCCAAGGCCCCCAAGCCCGACCTGCAGGAAACTGGCTGCAGCCAGTGAGCAGGAGTCTCGGGCCACTGCAGCTGTGAGGCTGGGTGGCGGTGGGCCTGGAATTCACTGCCGCCCAGTGCCTCCCAGTTCCGGGTCAGCCTTCAGCTGGGCGGCCCGCCTGGAAGACACGGCAGCTCCCCATGGCAGGGCCCTGGAGCCACCTCCCTCTTCACTGGTCTTGGGCCACGTGTGGAGTGGTCGTGTGTAAGGTCCCTGGAGCCAGATCCTGGAGGCTGGGAAGTCAAGGTGGAGGCAGCCTCTGGAGAGGGCTTTGCTGCGTCCTCCTGTGGCAAGGGTGAAAGAGCCCAAACAACTTTGGGAGGCCGAGGCAGGCGGATCACGAGGTCAGGAGATCGAGACCATCCTGGCTAACACGGTGAAACCCCGCCTCTACTAAAAACGCAAAAAATTAGCCGGGCGTGGCGGCGGGCGCCTGTAGTCCCAGCTACGTGGGAGGCTGAGGCAGGAGAATGGCGTGAACCTGGGAGGCGGAGCTTGCAATGAACCGAGATCACGCCACTGCACTCCAGCCTGGGCAACTGAGTGAGACTCCATCTCAAAAAAACAAAAAAAAAAAAAAAGAGCCCAAACAAAAGGGGCGGAACTCACCTTCCTAATGAGCCCCCCACGATTGCCACACCCATGCCCCCGTGGTGGCAGAGCCTCTGGGGACGCTCTCAGGCCACTGCGGGCACGTAGGCGTGTCTCGTGTTCTACCAGTAATAGAAGCCTCTGATGCTCCTGTTTCTTGTGTGAATCTTTTTTTTTTAAATTGTTGGGATCAGACTATCAGGATCATTTTTCACAATTTTCAATATTCCTTAAAGCAGTGCTTGCCACCTAGGTGGCCTCAACTCCTGTTCTTTGGGTGCAATTTGACAAACATGGGCAGCTCCTCACTGTGGGGTGTGAGGGCTGGTGGTGAGTGATCCCTGGTCACACAGCCAGAAGGGGCAGCGCATGGACAGGGGCCTTCAGGGAGGTCTGACTGTGGCCGCAGAGCCTGGGCCGGGGGGTGGGCGTCTGGTCATCTCAGGATGGCTGCACCCACCTGCACCAGCTTTCTCTCTCAGCCCCCTAGACCCCCATTACCCCCACTGCCACTGCTTGTCCCCTAGCCACTCCTGCTCACTGTAAGGGATTACATTTGCCCCACCTTCTCATGGCGCCTGCTCTGGGCTCAGAGGGCGGCTCACACACACCTCCATGGGGTGCTCCCCGACTGGTGCGTGCTCCCTGTCACCTGCACCTCCTCCCTCAGGGGACTAGGGACCCAGGTGGAGCTGGTCACATCTGCCTCCCCTCTCCCATCGCCCACCACAGCCACTCACACCCAAGAGAGAGTCGGCCTCCAGTCCTCTGCAGACCCACGTCCCCAGGGCCCATCCCAGGACTGCCCTGACCCCCTGCCGAGTCCTGGCGTGTGCGGCAGGGGCACAGCACGTAAAGCCGAACTGTAAACGACACCCCATGCAGTCAGTTACGTGAGCACCAGACATTTCTGTCACTCAAGACATGCCGAAGAGACAAATCGGGGATCGCTCTGTACGATTCGCATGAACGCAGCTCGACTGCCAATCTCGAGACCAAGCAGAGAGGTGAGCTTACCGCGCCCGAACGGTGCGGAACCCCGCAACGTGAGCCTGTCCTGTGTTCTCTCCAACTCCCGGAAAGGGTTAGGTTTAAACTTCACTTCGTCATCAACATTTAAAAACTAGGGCATTTTACCAACCAGCCAAATGTCTGGCCTCTCCTAAAAAATCCAGAGCTCAGCCCACCCAGGACCTACACCCGCTCAGCACAGTCGGCTGGAAGCAGCAGCCCCCCAAACCTCCCTCTCCACCTCAACACCTCCCCCAACTCCTGCCAGACTCCCACCCACCCCGCCCCACCCCCAGCTGGGCTTCGGCGTCCAGTCCCCCCAGAACTTCTGGCCTCTCAGCTCATGCCACCACCTGCCTGGCCCTGCGGGCGCTGGGTCCTCAACAGCCCTGCCAGGCACGCTTTGCAGTCACAGAACAAAACCAGATGTGGCCCCGGAATGACTGAGGACTCATGCTCTGCGTCTCCCGCTCGTGGCCTGGCTGCATGTGGAAGATCACAGACTAGGCCTGCTACGGCCCCCTGGGAAAGAGTCCAGTCTCCACCCAGCTCCCACGCTGGGGCTTCTAGACCACTCCTCCGTCTTTCGCGTGGCTCCTCTAATAAGTGGTGCTTCGGGCTTGATTCATCTTTTAGGCTGTTTGCTGTTAAGGCCTAAGAACCTGCACCTGCCCAGCATCCATGGAGTCCCATCCTGCCATCTCCATGTGCTCAGTACTTCCAGAACATTTTGTTGTAGTTGAACCATTTCAGCTTTCTTTTCCTTTCTTTTCTTCTTCTTTTTTTTTTTTTTTTCTTCGAGCCAGAGTCTTGCTCTGTCACGCAGGCTGGAGTGCAGTGGTGTGATCTCGGCTCACTGCAAACTCCACCTCCCAGGTTCACTCTATTCTGCCTCAGCCTCCCAAGTAGCTGAGACTACAGGCGCCTGCCACCATGCCCAGCTAATTTTATGCATTTTTAGTAGAGATGGGGTTTCACCGTGTTACCCAGGATGGTCTCTATCTCCTGACCTCGTGATCCGCCTACCTCGACCTCCCAAAGTGCTGGGATTATAGGCGTGAGCCACTGCGCCTCACCCGTTTCAGCTTTCTTGGTGCATAGCTGTATGGAGTAAGGAATGGATAATATTCCTGTCTCTAACTCCCATGCCTTGCATTTGGGTTTCATGTCAGATTACCCTGACCAGTCCAAAAGCATGTGGAATAATCACTGTGACATCAGCTCCACCCTGTTACTGACCTTAGTAGAAACATATGCAATGCTTCAGGCTCACATTTTATTTGGCAACTGTTTTAGATACATGTTCTTTGTCAGATTAAGGAGATAGCCTTCTCTTTCTAGCATGCAAAAATTTGTTTTTAAATTAAAGAGTTGGATTTAATTAATTAATGTTATCTTAATCTTTCAGCATCTAGCAGCATCTGGCATTTAATAAGTGCTCGATAAATATTTAGGAATAAATGTATAAATGCATGAATCTAATAAAGCTGTAATTTATTTTCCTTATCCTACTCTTTTATGTGATTTGTTGTTTTTCTGAGTGTACAACCTTTGAGTTTCTAGAATAAGCTTTCCTTGGTTACAGAAGATTAATCTTTTCCCCTGACTTGATGCTGGATTTTATCTGCTAGTATTTTGATTGGATTCCACGCCTATATTCGTGAGGTGCTAGTTCTATAGTCTGTGTGTCTGTGTATGTCATGTTTTACTGATTTTGACATGAACCTAGCTTCACAAAAATTAATTAGGGAGTTTTCCATCTTTTTCTCTCCCCCGGAAAAAAAATTTATAGAGCTCTAGTATCAGCAGTTCTTCTGATGTTTAAAAGAAGTCACTAGAAAAACCAACAGACTCTAAAGCTGCGGGAAGAAGCAGTGGTGAGAACTCTTCAAAATCTTCCTTACATATTCAGGTTTTCTTCTTCCAGTCTTGACATGATCTTGATCATTCTCATTTTCCAAGAAAATATCCTGTTAATCAGAATGTGTAGATTAATTACTTAGAACCTCTTCAGGTCTATTTTCGTGTTCCCTTTCTGTTTGCTGGTTTAGAATTCATTTTTTCTTGTTTAAATGGGCTGGAGGTTTGTTTCTGTTGGAGAGTATGTGTGTGCACACCTGTGCCTATGTGTGTGCCTGTGTGTGTGCACATATGTGTATGTGTGTGCATATGTGTGTGTGCATATGTGGGCACACGTGTGTGTGTGTGTGTTGTAGGGTAAAGCTCATAGACCCATGTATCAATTCCGCCATTAATTAAACCTGCTGCTGACGCCATTGATCTCTGCTCTGATCTTTTTATCTGCTTTGACTTTCAGTGCCTCAGATAAAAATACCAGCAGGTAAAATCCAGAGGGCACTGGTGGCTGAGGACGAGACCTGGGGTCTCTCTCTCTGTGCAGGGTGCAAAGTGGCAACTTCAGCTTCATTGCAATCTTCTCAAGTCTTTCCCGCTAGGTTAAGGCACCTGTTATCTCTTAGGAAGGGAAGATGTCCCGGGATCCAGGTCACATGAACTCAAGGACGTGCAACTATAATGACTGTTCCAGAACTTGAAAAGAGTGAGTTTCAAGGGAAGTCTGGGAAGAGGTGTGTGGCTGGACCCCCAGGAGTGGGGGTCTCGGTGATGAGCTGAACGAGATGCCCTCTCATGTGGATATCTTCCAGCCTCACTCTGCAGCCGCCTTAGTGCATACGAGGGCACACGTCTGAACGGTCATGTATGAAGGGTCAGGGCAATAGTGTGGGGCCCAACAGCATGGACACCGCCTCACCAAGGCCAGCCTAGCTGCCCTCACTCTTGTATGTCCAACCTGTCGACAGCGCAGGCCAATGCTGACCTTCCACGAGGCACTGTCCCAGGCTGCTCTATTGGCAGGTGGATTCCGGCAGCCCCCTCTCGTGACGGAGGGGCCAGTGGAAAGGCTGCGAGGAAGCCGCAGCTGTCACTCCCTCCGCACGCGCACAGAGAGGCTGGACTCTTGTCTTCAGCCACAGATGCCCTTGTGGGAGGAGATACACGTTTGAGATGTGAATTGCCTTCCCCAAATCCCATTCAGTTGTCAGCACCGCTCTGTGTTCCTGCAAACGCCTATTCACTCCCGAGGTATCCCATCCATCACTATTTCTGACCAAGAAACTCAATTTACTCTGAAAGAAAGAAGTATAGCTCTGGGCTTCTGTCCCTGGGTTTCGTGGGCCTAACCCACACCCCATTCCTGGGCACGGCTGGCCTGATGGAGGAATAGAAGGGCCTGCGGGAGACCAGCTCTGGAGCTGGATTCTACTGGGGGAGGGGGCACAGGCTTTAAGTGAATGGCTAATGCCTGGCGCCATTCCCAGTACACTCCACTGGGAGCCACAGGCAGGAGGTGAGAGCAGCCCCCGAACTGTTACTCAAATGACCCATTAACGAGTGTTCGACCACCCTCCGCGGCTCTGGTCCGGGCGACCTGGAGCGTCCGGTTTTGGTGGGAGGAGTGCTGTCTTCAGAAAACAGCTGTGGTCCCTGCAGGTTAGGAACTGAGATTGCTCTCAGGCCTCTAGTGGGCTTTACCTCCCAGCCAGCAGACAGGAAACGGCTTGCCCTGGGTGCTGAGCAAATCGTCAGAGACACGAGGGCCAGGAGGATGCTGTGAGTCTCGGGTGCCTGCCAGCACTCCCATGCTCAGTAACACAGGACCAAGAAAACGACCAGCACAGACAGGCCCCAGAGGCCTCAGATCCACAGCAATGGAGATGGGCCCCCTGGCCACCTAGCCGTGGTGGGGTGCAGGGTAGGGGGAGCCTGAGACGCAGTGGGCCCCTGAAGTGGGTGTCTGCCTGCACTGAGGTTAGCCTAGGGTGAGGATCTATGTGGCTTCAATCCCCTGGGGAGCATGAGCCGGACTGGGAAGGGAGGGAGCTCCAGGAGGGGGAATGCCAGCCAGTCCCCAGGGGAGTTCTGGGGCAGTGCAGGTCGGACATCGGAGTGTCCCCACTGATGAGGGCAGCCAGGGCGTTCACACTCCTGCTCCCCTCCACCACTGGCCCAGAGCAGGGGTGCCTCTGGCCCTCCAGCGGGCAGGTGAAGCACGTTCCCCACAAAGGCAGCGATGGCTGCGGGGGAGGCGCACGGACGAGGTCTATGCGTGGTGGCACCGGGCCCTGGAGAACACAGGTGGAGGACTGACAGCCGCCGAAACCGTGGGTGAGAAGGAAACCCCGAATGAACCCGATGCTGTGAGAAGTCTGAGGACAAGCATCTGAGGGCGCAACACTGTCCCATCTTGAGACAGCAAGGAAAGGGGCGTGAGTGGGTCTCGGGGGAGGAGCGGTTGGGCCCCAAACATCAAGTTCTAGAGGCTTCCTCGGCGTCCAAGCAGGGTGTCAGGCAAGTAGGTGCACGGTTCACCTGGAGCTCTAGGCCCCACTCAGGCTGTCGGGGAGAACGGTGGCCAGGGCAGGTGGAGGAAGTGGGGCGGCGAGGAGGTGGAGGAGTGAGGGCAGTGGAGAGAGGATGAGAAGCACAGGCATGGCCAACACAAAGATCAGGGGCAAGTGGAAACCTACAGACAGACTGAGGAAAAGGGCAATCCCACCTCCAAGGTTGGGAGAGCCACCAGCCAACCTCCAGGCCCAGCGTGGGGCCCGTGGCCTCCGCCGTCCAGCAGAGCTGCAGGGAGGAGACCTGACTGGGGGTCCCAGGGAGAGTGGGAGGTGGGGAGTGTGGGACCTGTTTACAAAAGGAACAGAGTTTGCAGGAAGGGGAGCAGGGAAGTGGGAAGTCACGGGACCACAGTGTTCTACACCCCGAGTCCAGGCCACGCCCCCAGCACAAGCCCCCGTCCCCCAATATCCCCTCCTTCCCTGTCCCCAACATCACACTTTCCCTGTGGTGTCTGGGTGTCTGTCTCCTCAGGAGGCTCCGAGCTGCAGCAGGACAAGGGTTGGGCCTTCTGCAGTAATCCTGCAGCTGGCTGGGTTCGGAGGTGCTGGCGGAGAATCACCACGTAAGCAGAGTATGCACAGGGGCTGGGCATCCCGCCCAGGACACGCACCTGTGGCCTCAGGAACCCTCTCCCTTCATAGATCCTCAGCATCATCCTCTGAGGTTGGTTCTCACTTTGCAGCTGCGGAAACTCAGGCACAGAAGTCCCATCATCTGGTCACCTCTCGGGTAACTGCCCAGTAGAGCAGATTCAAACCTGACCTCCCAGCTCCAGAGTCCGGCTTCCACCCGCTGTGCTGCTGGCAACAACGGGTCTCCTGCACCAGAATCATTTCCAGTAACAAAATAACCAAATGTTCCCTCCATTACGATCCCACTCGCCTCAGCCTGAAATCCCCGCCTAGGTGTGCTTTGGGAGACCCTAAAACCAGGGCTCACCCAGGAGAGGCACAGGCGTCTTTGCAGGCCCATTGTGACCAGCGGAGGGTCTTTACCATGAGTCGCCCGGGTTCTTGGTGTTTTGAACAAAGAACTGGATAAAATGCAGAAATGAAGCAACAAAAGAGTGAAGCAAGGAAAGCACAGATTTACTGAAACAAAACTGCGCTCCACAGAGCGTGAGCCAGCTGCAGCAAGCGGCTGAAGAGCATGGCCACAGAACTCTCTGCAGTCCACATACCCTCCGGAGGTTTCCCATTGGTTACTTGGCCACACCCCATGCAGACGAAGGAGTGGCCCATGACCAGTCCTGGCGGCCGGAGGGGACCCATCAGAGGTCCCCTCCACCGTTCATCTGTGACGCCTGCGAAGGGAGCAGCCCCAATCCCTCCTGCCCGCCCTGCCATCATCCTGGGTGTGGAGAGATGGGGGCCTCCCCGCCACACTGAGTCCCTGGAAGCCAGCATGAACCAGCCCCGGGCTCCCTCTGCCTCCAGACCCCACTCTCCTGCCTCACAGTGGCTTGTTTTGGAATCTTACCTGTTGGTTTTAAGTATTTAAGTTTCTTTTTTTCTTTTCCAATTCTGCCTGTATTTGTGAGCCTGAGGCTGACTTTGGTGTTCTGGAAATTTAGGTTAGAACATGAGGGCATGCAGATGTGTGTCCAGGTGGGATTTCTGGGGAAAGGCTGGCATGGTGGCTGTGGCTCAGGCTCAACAGGGGCGCAGAGGGCAGAGAGCCCCAGCACTGGTCACAGGCGAGCCCCGGCCAGCCGCTGCTCCCCAGAAAGAGGGGCTACCAGCCCTGTGGGCCAGGCTGATGAGATAGCTCTCCTGTAACCAACTCCGGGGCTTAAAACACCAGACGTTCATTCTGCCATGACTCGTGGCAACCTCCTGTTCTCTGAAAACATTGTTCAAAAGGCTGATTTTCGTCTTTGGAGGCCCAAAGACCAAAATGAAGATGCTGGCAGGGCCGTGCTCCTTCCAAAGCTCTAGAGGAGGCTCCATCCTGCCTCTTCCAGCTCCCGGTGGCCACGGTCCTTCCTCAGCTGGAGCGTGTCACCCAGTTCCTACCTCCGCCTGCACACACCGCCTCCCCTCGGGGCTGCTCCTCCTTTATCTGTCTCAAATTCGCTTCCTATTTTCTCTTATTTAAAAATTTCCCCTGATGTGTCACCGGGTGCAGGTCCCGCCCAGATAATTCAGGGTTGCCTCCTCGTCTCAAGATCCTTAATTACAGCTGCAGAGACCGTTTCTCCAAATAAGGCCCCTGCACAACTCCAGGCACCGGGGCGCCTTTGGGTGGCCACCGTTTAACCTACTGTGACATTGCTGGCCAAGCCTGTGAGCAAAGTGGGACATGTGATTCAACCTTTCTTCGAAGTCCACCCTCAGGGAGAGGGCGCATAACTCCTCACTCCCTACGTGCAGAAGAGAAGACAGTGAGGCAGGAGGGGAGAGAGCACCGTCCGGAGGAGAGAGGGGAGTGGAAATGCACCAAGGCGTGGGGTCCCGGCGGGATCCTGCACCCAAGGAAGGCACCCAGTGAGGACGGAGGAGACTGGAATCCAGCTGGGCTTGAGTTCACAATGATGCATGCGTATCGGGTTGGTAGCTGTGACACACGCTCCATGCGAAGGGCACACGCTAATAACGGGGAAACTGGGTGGGGTGGGGCACAGGCAAATTCGCTAGACTCTCCTCTGCATTTTGATGTAACCTGAAACCGTTCCAAAAAAATAGTCTATGAAGACTGAAAAATTGAGCTAGGCGCAGTGGCTCACACCTGTAATCCCAGCACTTTGGGAGGCCAAGGCAGGTGGGTCACTTGAAGTCAGGAGGTCAAGATCAGCCTGGTCAATATGATGAAAACCTGTCTCTACTAAAAACACAAAAATTAGCCGGGTGTGGCGGCACGCGCCTGTAGCCTCAGCTACTTGGGCGGCTAGAGAATCAACTGAACGCAGGAGGTGGAGGCTGCAGTGAGCCGAGATTGAGCCACTATACTCCAGCCTGGGCGACCGAATGAGACACCCTCCCCCACCCGCCAAAAACAAAAAAAGACTAAAAAATAGGAAAAAAGAAGGCATGCATAGGTCAGAAGTGGAGAGAGAAGCCACAGGCACCTACATCCCCGACCCCTGACAACACTCAGGCCCCCAGCCCCCACCTCCAGCCCAGCCAACCCAGGCCTTGGACCCTGCACCCCACCCTGTGCTCTGGGCACCCCCAGCTGTCCTCCCGGAGGCACGGGGCCCGGGCGCGGTCACAGGTGTGAACATCCACCTCCAGCCCACCTCCAAGCAGGGAGCATGGAATCACTGCTCCCAAATCCCAGAATGAGGGGTTTTGCTGCAGGGTAGGACCAGGACCCCCAAACCTCAAGCCAACTGCATATAAGTCTACTGAGCAAGCGGCCCGCCAGGACCTGCAGGAGACGCTTGCTGATAAGGAGAAGGCGGAGATGACTTACCCTCAGTCGCTGCAGCCACTGGGGCTGGGCGGGGCCGGAGCAGCTGTCTCCCGTCATGAATGATGCATCCTCCCCGAATCCAACGGCTCGTGGCAACCTCCTGTTCTCGGAAAACACTGTTCAAAGGGCTGATTTTGATAAAAGGGGCTCAGGGCAGCCACTGTGAAAGAGATGTGTGTTTGTCTAAATTATTTAGAGTGAGGGAAGCGGGCTCGGGGGGCAGGAGGCGATGAAGTTCCTTCTGAATCTCATTTCAGTCAGCCAGGCTTGGAGCCGGTCGGCTGCTCCCGCAGGAACGCTTGTGGCTGCAGGCAGAAGGCCCCTCAACAAGGTCACCAAAGGTCCCCAGGGCCCCCAGGACACCCCTGGGAAGAGCAGGCCCCCCAGAGCAACTCCCAAGGCTGTGGGAGGAGGGGGCCGAGCTGAGGGTTCGCAGGGCTGGGGTCGGGGGAGCTGGATCAGGTCTGAGCCTGGCCTCACCTCTCCAATGCACCGAGATGAGGAAGTGGCCAAAAAATCCAGTCCAGAGCCTTTCTTCTTAAACAGCAGATGTTTGGCAGGGTGGGGAGGCGGGGGCGGGGGCGGGGGGTGGGGGTGGCGGCTGGTGAAATCAAAGAATCTGTGGATTCCTAACAAAGGTAATGGGCAACTCAAGATGCTGTCTGGAGGAGAATGGGTCCCAAAACCCCTGCCCAGTCTGCCCTGAGTCCACGCCCCCTCCAACATCCCTGAACCCCACATCTCCATCCCCTCCATCATGGCCGTTTCTGCTCCATGCCCCGCACCCCAGGACTCCAGACCCCTCTGGCCGCCCACAGTGGACACCAGGCAAGGCCTGGCTAGGCCAGCAGGGATCCTGGGGCTCATCAGAACCTGTCTGGCACCCATGTATCCGCCCTGCCTGGGGAAAGGCCTTTCAGGGCACCAGGTGACCCAGGCTCAGACTGTAGGGCAAAGTCCATGGGGCCTGGGATTCGGAGGCCACAAAGCTCAGGTCTTGCCATCCCAGCACCAGGCCAGGGGCAGAATTGGGAAGGGATTGGGGTCCCTCTGCTGTGCAGGCAGCCTGAGGGTTTCAGGGGAAGAGCCAAGGCGAGGATCAGATACCGGGATCCCACAGAAATGGATGCTGAGGGAGCCCTTGCCAGGTGCCTCACTCCTCATCCCTCACCCCTATATCCTCACTCCTCCGCTTCTCACCTCCTCACTCCTCACCTCCTCACCCCTCACCTCCTCACCTCCTCACTCCTCACCTCCTCACCCCTCACCTCCTCACTCCTCACTCCTTACCTCCTCACCTCCTCACTCCTCACCTCCTCACCCCTCACCTCCTCACTCCTCACCTC